>NC_090129.1:13457307-14059759 GCF_040581485.1 Linepithema humile
GTTCGATTTTAACAATAAACAACAACAATAATCTGTGTTTTCCTCGCGCGCTCGTGACGGCACAGATTTATAACGAGCGTGGAAATGTGCGTACGGGCGAGTTGCATGCGAGATGGAACGCGGTGAGAACACGAAATTCGTCGTTGCAACGCGAACTCGCCGGCGAGTTGACGAAAAAAGTCGGTATCGCGATTCCAAAAGTCGGCTGCGGAATTAGGGAAATCGAACATTTCCAACAATATTTAGTCGCGGAAAATGTCGCGATAATAGTTTACAATTCCGACACTTTTGGTCGCGGGGGTAAACCTTTATTCGACGGAACATCGGTGCTAGCCTCTCTACATCGAGAACCTATATCTCGATTAAATATTTTATTTGTCGCCGAATCGCGTCATTATAGCGTGATTTTAAATTTAAGAGCCGCTGCTGGAAGTAGAGGGTATTGCATTCCGTGCAACGTAGCTTATCGCAGTGACGCGAAAAGGCATCGATGCTCTAATAAATGCCCGCGTTGTAACATGGTTCCAACTTGCGAGAGATTCGAACATGAGCGAATACGCTGCACGGAATGTAATCGCGAATTTTTTAATCGCGCGTGCCTCGAGCGTCATCGCGCGCAAAAATCGTACGACGGGCATTCGCTTCAAAGCGTTTGTAGCGTTATACGATTTTGCAGCGAGTGCGGTCGTGTAATCGAACGAAAGAAACAGCACGAATGCGGCGCGGCTTTCTGTTTCACGTGTCGTTCTCACCAACCGCTAAATCATTATTGCTGCATGATGCCGATCAATCGAGCTTCGAGTAGCATCGTGGGTCGCTCTTCGGAAGAGCATTTCGAAGATCAAAATGAAGATGAACACGTGTCGAAAACAGAAAACCGCTCCGCATTCGTGTTTTACGATTTCGAAACACGACAGGATGAAACGCTTCGAGGTACCGCTAATGTAAAAATTCACGTGCCCACTCTCTGCGTCGCGCAGCAGATTTGCGAATCGTACGCGGAAATAGAAGATATGTCGGTGCGGTGTCGTTGGTGCGGTATCCGCGAATTTACATTTCGTCACGATCCTGTTAAAGAATTTGTAAATTTCGCGACGCGTCCGACGACATATTTAAAAAAAATAATTTGTATTGCTCATAACGCAAAATCGTTCGACGCGCAATTTATCCTCCGATATTTAGTAGAAAGCGGTATTTCGACAGAACCTCGTGTAATTTTGAGCGGTACTAAAATCATAGTACTAACGGTAGGAAATACGAAATTTATCGACAGTGTTAATTATATGCCGATGCGGTTATCCGAATTACCAAAGGCTTTCGGGCTGGCGAATACTTTGGATAAAGGCGTCTTTCCGCATTTATTTAACACACTCGATAATCAATTCTATGTAGGACCGTTGCCGGGCGTCGAGTATTACTCTCCGGAAACTATGAATACGAAAGAACGCGAACAGTTCTTAGCATGGCACGACGAGTTAACTCGGGCGAATTATATTTTTGATTTTCAACTCGAGATATCGCGCTATTGTCGCAACGACGTGGATATTCTTAGACGAGCGTGCATGGCTTTTAGGAAAATTTTCCTGAGGCGCGGAAAAGTGTGCCCATTCGAGGAATGTACAACAATCGCTTCCACGTGTATGAGGGTTTTTAGAAAAAACTTTCTGCGTGAAAGCGAGATTGGTATAATTCCATCGGGTGGGTACAGACACGCGAATACGCAATCGCGCAAAGCACTGCGTTGGCTGGTGTGGATGGAGCGAGAGCTCGGTCATCCCATTATTCACGCAGGGCGTACCCGCGAATATCGCGTACTCGACGGCACACTCGTCGACGGATATTACGAATCGTTAGAAAACGGCGTAACGCGACATCACGTGTTTCAATTTCACGGATGCTTTTGGCACGGTTGCCCGTCGTGCTTTAGAATCAACCGCGACAGTAACCTCTCCGTAAACAGCGAACGTAGGGATACGATCGATTTGCGTTATGAGCATACCGTCGCAACGATATATCGTCTTCGAAAACGCGGATACACGGTGACGGAGAAATGGGAGTGCGATTTCGTCGTGCGATGGCTGTAAATAGCGTAATGCGGGAATATTTACAGCACCATCAAATGGTTGAAAACGAACCGCTCAATCCGCGCGATGTGTTTTACGGCGGCCGTACGGGGAATGTCGCGACTCGATATGAAATTACGGGTACAGAGAAGATACGATACATCGATGTATGTTCTCTGTATCCGTATGTTTTAAAAACGGGTACTTTTCCGATCGGACATCCCACGGTGTATGTCGGGGAGGAATGTTCGGTGCTAATCGGAGAAGGCCCGAATTACAATTTCGACTCCGTCGAAGGCCTCGTACGTTGCAAAGTACTCGCACCGCGCGATCACTTTCACCCCGTGTTACCGTATCGCGTACGCGGAAAATTGTTATTCGTGTTGTGCCGCAGTTGCTGCGAAACATTTTCACGCGAAGATTGTACACACGTGCCTTCCGAACGTGAATTTACGGGTACATGGGTATCGTGCGAATTGCGCAAAACGCTTGAAAAAGGTTATTTCGTGTCGGAGGTTAGCGAGATTTGGCAGTACAACGCAACACGCTACGATCACGGTACGCGGCAGGGTGGGTTATTCGCCGAATATATTAATACATTTTTAAAATTAAAACAAGAAGCCAGCGGATGGCCGAGTGAATGTACCGATGACGAGGCTAAAGAACGATATCTTCGCAATTACGAGGAAACCGAAGGTATCGTTCTCGAAAGTAACAATATCGCGAAAAATTCGGGATTACGTTCGGTCGCGAAGTTGTGTTTAAATTCTTTTTGGGGGAAATTCGGCCAACGATCCAATCTAACGAATACCGAAATCGTAAAAACTCAGCAACGATTAGTGAGTTTGCTCACAAGTCCCAAACATGAAATAACCGAAATACTGCCGGTAAACGAAGATGTGATGTATGTTTCATCGCGACTGCAAGAAGAGGCCGACGTTCCCTCGCCTCTTACCAACGTCGTTTTAGCGGCGTACACGACGGCGCTAGCGCGATTAGTGCTGTATAAATATTTAGAATCTTACTTAGATCGGCGCGTTTTATATTACGATACCGATTCTTGCATTTATGTAAGCAGCGATGATCCTTCCGAATACGAGCCGCGTACGGGTAATTTTTTGGGCGATATGACGAACGAACTCGAAAGCTATGGGTCCGGTAGTTACATCGAGGCGTTTGTATCCGGTGGCCCGAAATTTTATGCTTACGTTGTTCGCACACCGGAAGGACTCACGCACGAAGTTTGCAAAGTAAAGGGTATAACCCTAAACTTTGCAAACTCATGCTTAGTTAATTTTAATAGTATAAGAGAATTAATATTGCAAAAAGAGCGAGAGGGACGAGAAGAGGAAAGTGAAGAAGAAGAAGAAGGAAAGTCACATAGAACATCGATAAATCTACGTTTCAGAGCAATTCGGCGTACGGCTTTTCACGAGTTAATAACTCGCGACAAAGTGAAAGCTTGTACTCCTGTGCTATTGAAACATAGATTTCTCAATAGTCGTTGTTCCGTTCCTTACGGTTACGCGATTCGATAATTTTTACAGAATTGTTCTTTCGCTGTCGACGGTTAGCGTGTGTTTTCCGACTTTATATAAATAGCTTTAAGTAGATTTATAAATTTTTGTAAAAGTATAAATAAAAAATTTTTTTATTTAATTTAAGAAAATATTGCTAGTTTTAAAATGTAAAATGTATAATTGTATAAAAACTATGTAAAAACTATGAAAAATTTAAGAAATAAAAACAAATATTTTTATTTTTCTCAAATCATGTACTTTTATTCGTAAAAATAAATGTTTTCTCGCATAATTTTTCTTAAAGATTTTTCTTCCTCCTAACTTACTTTCCCGTATAAAACCCTCATTTTTTTCCGAGAAAAAAAAGCGCAAAGTAGCGTTTTCACTCTTGGACGCTGGCGCGAGCAATTTCGGTGGTTGCGCTTGTCCAGCGTCTCCGCGGACCGAATCAGCTTGTTCGAGTCCGCGAGTTGTACGCTAGCGCGGTTGCGCTTGTCCAGCGTCTCCGCGGACCGAATCAGCTTGTTCGAGTCCGCTAGTTGTACGCTAGCGCGAGCAAGCGGTTGCCGCCGCCGCCGCTGCCGCCGCCGCCGCCGCCGCCGTCAGTGGGTAGTAAGCTTATCGCGTCATAGTGTTTCGCTGATTTTTTTCGTTTATGAAGGCGCGAGCGAAGAGTTCATTTCGCAAGATGGACATACGCTGGAAACATCCGTGGACGTCTATCGTCAGCGGTCCCACCGGATGCGGCAAAACGGTCTTTGTAAAAACTTTTCTCAAATATCTATCCGAAATGGCCGATGTTTCTTTCCAAAGAGTTTTATTTTATTACGCCGAATGGCAGGATGCTTATCGACAACTTCAATACGCGTTTGAGAAAAAAGAAAGGAACGCTGCGGGAAAAATAAAGAAAAATGCAATCGAGTTTCGCGAGGGGTTGCCACAAGCGCATGATTATTCCCACGATCCTCTCACACCAAAGTTGGTGATAATCGACGATCTTATGAGAGAATCATCCTCGTGCGACGTCATCGTGGATCTTTTTACAAAGGGTAGTCACCATAAGAATCTCAGCGTTATACTTATCACGCAAAATCTATTTCACCAGGGACGCTGTCAGCGCGACATATCGCTTAATACCAATTACATCGTCGTCTTCAAGAACCCGCGCGATCGCGCTCAAATTCGCCATCTCGCGCGACAGGTGTACCCCGATGACCCAAAGTTTCTAGAAGAAGCATACTTTGACGCAACCTCACGCCCCCACGGATATTTATTACTCGATCTGAAACAATCGACTCCGGACAAATATCGATTTCGGACAAGCATCTTTCCCGACGATGCGTTGCGTTACGTCTACGTACCGCGCAGATCGTTCTCCAGCGTATAAAAAGTATGCACCATCGCTCGCGTGACGACAGTTGCGAGTGACTTTCTCACGATGAAAGAAACGGCGTCGGACGGTGCAACAAAAACCGCTAGACGTTCGATCGGAAAGAGAAACGTTTGTCTTCTAGAGGCGCTGTGTCATCTGAACAAAAATCAACGCAGCTCCTTCCTGCGAACCGCGGACGAAAAATTTATTCGCTGTATTTGCGAATGCGTTTTCAACACGCTCAATGGTAACGTTGCGCTCGAACGGCGCGAAAAAAATCGTCTGAGCAAATACAAAACGACGCTACGTCGTATCGCGTCAAAGCGTGGAAATTGGAAGAATAAAAGAAAGCTATTGGTACAACAAGGTGGATTCTTATCCTATATTATCGTTCCTCTATTAGAGGCCTTATTTTCGCGAATCATAGACAAGGTGACGGCTTAAAACACAAGAGAGAAAATAAATATCGAATGTTATGGAAAGGGCGAAAAAAATGGTTTTAATTTCTACGGAAAATCTCGAGAGAATGCAGCGTCAATTGCATCAACCGACTACCGACTACGGCGCACCGCTCGTGGAAAACACACCAGACGAAAGCGCAAATAATAATAATAATTATAATTCCGTACGAACACCCGGAATCGCTCTATCCAGACTCGATGCGGAGATGAGTCGAATTCTTAATTCGCCCTATCCGAACGACGAAGCCGAGAGATGGAAGATGTACAAAGAGGTTTTTTGGCGATATCTTCACTTTGTACGAGTAGCACACGGACGACGAAATCAAGACGCGCGTAACGCCGAGGAAGAAGAAGAGGAAGAAGACGCGATGGACACTCGCGAAGAAGTACCGCCGAGCGATCTCACGGACTCATTCGCTCCGGGCTCTAGTCGTACGAGAAGCCTCCCGAAAGAACACGACGTGAGTCTCGGGGTGATGAAAAGCGTCGAAAGAATAGTGGAAAGCGTACCGAAATCTTACCGTGCTTATCGTCCATTGCGACGGAAATTTCCGCGAATGCATTACAACGTAACGAATATCGACGATTTGTGGGAGGCAGATTTGATCGAACTCCGAAAACTCAAAAGTTACAACGAGGGATATTCGTATTTACTCGTGATTATCGATGTACTTAGTAAATACGTCTGGGTAGAACCATTGCGCGACAAAACGAGTAATTCCGTAATGAGAGCTTTTCAGAACGTGCTCTCGAGAAGTAACGGACGCGCGCCCGTATACCTACAAACGGACAAGGGTAAAGAATTTGTCGGGCGATCGCTACAAAAGTTTTTGGAAGAAAATGACATTTGTTTTTGCGTAGCCCGCAATCCGGATGTCAACGCCGCCATCGTCCAGCGCTTCAACAGAACGTTGAAAGAACGTATGTGGCGTTATTTTACGCATAAAAATACACGACGCTACATCGATGTTTTGCAGAATATCGTAAACGCCTATAATCACACCCGTCATTCGAGCACCAGAATGCAATCAGTATGCTGTTACGAGAGAAAATGCGCGTATCGCGCGTGAAAATATAACGCGTCGATGGAGGAGCAACGGCGAAGCGAACGAAAAACGCTGAAAGGCTAAATACCACGTCGGTGATCACGTTCGTATCAGTAGAGCAAAAGTCGTCTTCGAGAAAGGATACGAGGCGCGGTGGAGTGAGGAGATATTTCGAATTCATCGCATACTCGATTGGCGAAAACCACGTGTGTACGAGCTGAGCGATTTAGCGGGAGAAGTCATAGACGGCATTTTTTACGAACAAGAATTGGCTCGGGTTGAGAAAAACTTGTAGGAGGAGGAGTTTATCGTCGACCGTGTGATAAGAAGCCGGTGTCGCGGTAATAATAAGCAGGTGCTGGTTAGTTGGCGTGGTTATCCCAGTAAGTTTGATTCTTGGATCCCTGCTTCGAGTTTAACCCCGCTTGTTCAAAATGAGGACGGATCAATTTCTCTTGATTCTTCCCAGCAATAGCAGCATGCGTTATTTTCCGCACAATGCAACCACTTCCTTCACCACAGAATTACCTCAACCTATATACTTACACGGCGAATAGGAAGTCGCGCTTAACGAGATCCAATTTCCCACTACTTTTTTACACATAAACCACGTTGAAAATGTCATTAGATTCGTCGATATTGAAAATGGACACGAGACGAGGAAAAACGGGGCGCCGTTAACGTCGACGGAAGGCGTAATACCGAATGGTATTTACAAAAATATCGAGGAACTTATCTCCGCTATTAATTCGGCTTGCAAAGATGCGAATTCGTATATTAATTTGAAACTAAAAGACGCTAGCGGCGGTAAAATCTTATTCAACATTACATACGATGAAAATAAATGCAATCTGATTCATCATATGAACGTTTCCGATAATCTTCTACGAATACTCGGCTGCGGCGGGGCCATACCAACGCCTAGCAATCGCCTACAAATCGCACATTATACCACGCTCACTGCGACTAAACCTAATTCCAAAGATATTTTTACAGCGCCTTTTATTAAACTCGGGTTTAAAACGGAACAAGGAGTGCGCGCTGGAAGTTTCTATACCGTCGAACCGCACGGATTGCTGCGCGGTATTCCCGATAAACTCTTTGTTTATTGCGATATTTGCGAACCTTATATAACCGGCGATGTGCAAACTCCACTTCTTCGAATAGTACCGGTCGAGCTGCAACATTACGGACATTATTACGCGTACGGCGCGAATCAAGTGAAACATTTCTCCGTCCCGCATTATATCCCATTACGACAAACGTATTTCCGCAGGATTGAAATAGATATAAAAGATCAATTCGGAAAAAGAATACCATTCCAATCGGGAACGCTAACGGTGACGTTGCACTTTAGACGTTTCCAGTAAGAAAAAATCAGTCGGAAAAGCCGCTTGCTATGGCTAGACCGGAAGACCACGAATATTACGATAGCGGAGGTAGGAGCGGAGGAATCACGAGGGTTTTCGTCGGAGCACCCTATCAACGAGGACACGGAATCGGTAGTTTTCTCGGAGGATTATTCAGGAGGGTGCTTCCTTATCTGAGTAAAGGTGTACGAGCGGTTGGTAAAGAAGCTTTACGAGCCGGCGTTAACGTGATGGAGGATGTCGAAAATAATACGCCGTTCAAGGAGGCGGTCAAATTTCGTCTCAAGGAATCGAGCGGAAATCTCAAAAGAAAAGCCAAAGAAAAAATAACTAGCTTGATGAAGGGAACAGGTTATAAAGTATCCGCGAAAACAGCTGCGCTTCAGTTTCCTTTCTTCAGTCACGTAAGACGCAACGCTGTTTCTAAGCGCCGTCGTCGTCAGACGAACAAAAAGAAATCGTCGAAGAATAGCAACGCGCGAAGAAAAATCACGAACAAAAAAAGGGCAACGAAGAAAATACGCACGGCAGGTAGAAAGACCAACAACAAAAAAAAGCCATCCACAGGACGCTGCCGTCGAGTCAAGAAACGCAGTGTAGCCGACATATTCTCTTAATCGACGTGTGAATTAGGAATTTACGGAGCATATCCTTTCTTCATACACATTCAAACGAGTGCTTAAAGAGCGAACTCGATCTCTTTTTTTTACCGCCTACACAAACCAGCATCGAGAGATCGCAATGGATTTATTACAAACCCGTAACGTCGCTCGTGGACGACGCGCCTATAGAATTCGTCATACCCGGCCATGGGGAAGATTATCTAGATCTCACACACACCATGTTGAGTCTTCGCGTACGCGTAGAATCTTCCCCCCTAGCAGGAGGCGGTACCGCCGCTGGCACCCCCGAGTTCAAAGTAGGCCCTGTAAATCATTTACTGCATTCCATGTTCAACCAAATCGACATATATTTCAATCAAAAACTCGTGTCACCCCCAAACAACGCTTACGCGTATCGGGCTTACATCGAGGCGTTATTAAATTATTCTTCACCCGCAAAAAACTCCCATCTGACCTCCTGCCTGTGGGACGCGGATACCCCTGGCTTAATGGACGCTCTCCTAGAGTCGCAAGCCATGAATCAGGCTCTCGTGAGACGCTCGCGTTACATTCGAGACAGACAGGCGTTAGATCTCATAGGTCATCTTCACTGCGACGTTTTCAATCAGGATAAATTTCTAATCAACGGGGTGGAAGTTAGAATGAGGCTCGTTCGCTCGAAAGATTCGTTTTGCCTCATAGAATCTAATTCGGTGTCAAAAATACGCCTTCTAGACGCTAGTCTGCTCGTTAGAAGAGCAAAGATAAGCCCCGGTGTGTTACTCTCGCACGCGAGAATGTTGAGTAAAACCATCGCCAAATATCCTCTCACAAAAGTCGAGGTTAAAACATTTACGATTCACGCCGGACTCGTAGGAGAATCGATAGATAATGTAATACTCGGACAACTGCCGAAACGTGTAATAGTCGGCTTTGTCGATAACAGAGCGATATAGCGATAGAGCAATTTAATGGCGATAGAAAATTGAATCCGTTTAATTTCAAAAACTACGGTATAAATTTCTTTTCTCTGTATGCCGATGGTATGCAAATTCCCAGTAGGCCGTTACAACCGAACTTCTCGAAAGACGAAAAGCTTTACGTCGAAGCCTACCACACGCTCTTCTCGGGAACCGGCATTCACTTCTTGAACGAGGGAAATTCTATAAGTAGAGAGAATTATGCCCAGGGCTACACTCTTTTCGCTTTTGATCTTACCCCCGACTTGTCCGCTCATTGCGCCGGACATTGGAATCTCGCGAAACATGGTAGTTTGCGATTAGAAATGAAATTTGATAAAGCGCTTACCACGACCGTTAATTGTATCGTTTATGCAGAGTTCGACAATATTCTAGAAATAGACTCCTCTCGACAAGTTATCGTCGATTTTGGTGGTTAGGTTTTTATAACGTCAAACCCCCCACCTCTACTACTACACTGAGAAAAAAATATACTATAAAAAAGGAAAATTTTCTTCATTTTAGTAAACGATTAGTTTGCATACAACTAAGACTCATTTTTCTTAAGTTAAACAATTTTATTTACTTATTTGAAGAAAATATTTTTTAGTAGAAGCAAATTAGAGTCATTAATATTAAAAATAATTTTTTATAATATAAAAAATATATTTATATATAAAGAAAATGATTATTTTTGGAAGTAAATTGTTTTCTGTAATATAATAAATATTTATTTATTTAAAAAAATAAATTTGTTTTTAAAGTAAGTGATATATTAATTGTAAAAATTATTTTCGAAAATATAACAAATACTTATTAATATTCAGAAAATATTATACTTTAAGGAATAAATAATCTGTTAATAATAATAATTATTTTTTATAATACAATAAATATTTACTTATAATAAGAAAATAATTATTTTTAAGAAGTAAATTATTTAATATTTGTAATATTTGCTTTTTACAATGCAATAAATATTTTTTTATATGAAAAAAAACAATTTTTTATTAAAAAAGTATATTATATATTAATTAGAAAATTACTTTTGACAACATAATAAATATTTATTTATATTAAGAAAATATTATGTTTCAAGAAGCGAATGATCTATTTATGACAACAATTATTTTTTATAATATAATAAAGATTTACTTTTATATATTTGAAGAATTATATTTGCTAATTGATAATTTCCTACAATATATACATTTTACTTATATAGAGAAATTAATTTTTTTTAAATTATTTATTTATTTATTGTAAAAGAATTATTTTCTGTAAATACAATATTGACTAAAATGTAATTATTTTTTTTATTGTGGTATATTTTATATTATTGTATTTTTTATTTAATAATCTGCATAAAAAAATAGATGTATAAAAATATATGAAAAACACTTTTATTTTACATTAATATTTCATAATTCCACTTTTATTGACATTTTTATATTGATATTTTGATATTTTTACGGACACTGACATATTTTTAAGACATTAATTCATGGAAATTTTCACAAAAAATATAATTTTCATTAGTTATAAAATAAACTTTGTAATCTACTAAATTTTTCTGTTCAATACAAGTTAATTGATTAGTTTCAACTACTTTGTAAGCACTTTTATGACTATTAAAATTTAAAATAGAAAGTTTTGTAAATAAAAAGAATGTTTCTTTGCTTTCATTAAAAATAATATGTCGAATCTTTCCAAATGAACGTTCATGAATATCCGTACATATAATATTGTTTATTTCGTAACGTGTTCCGTTTATTATAATCCAAGATACACAGTCTAAGTTATCATAATTTATTTCGGAATGTAAAAAATCTTTTATATCAAGATAGTTGGACATCTCAGAAAATTTGAATTTTTTACCATGTTGAAAGCGATCTGAAAATCCATCACCGCAAACAAATCGATGACAGAGCTTTAATTGATGTCTGAGAGCAAGCGTATAGGAAGGATTATTCCGCGAAGTGGTAACTTTAGCGTAACTTTTCAATTGTTTATGCTTTGCCTCAAAACAAATAGATGATAGAAGATTTAGTGGCCCGTATTTTTTCATAATTTTACTATAATGTAATAAATTATGATGTTTAGGTTTAAATGCAACATTAAATAACTTTTTGTGCAAAGATAAATAATTAAATACAAGCTGATCAAATATATCAATACATTTAGGTGTCAGAAAATGTGAACACGAGATATTCATTATTTTTTTTTTAAATAAATACAGTTGCCAAGTTAAGTTTTTCTCTGGTACAAAATCACTGATTATTAATGACAAATTGTTAATTAAATAATACATCTCACAAGGGAACGTTCACAAGTGTCCCCCCCCGATTTGATTCTCCTTGAAATATGTTGTAAAACATACAATTTGAGGAGACACGTATTTTTTTATAGCTGCCCTATCTCAAATTTAAGGGGTGAAACACCCCTTTGAAAAAAAACGGTTTTTTTCTTTGTGTGTAACTATCGCCAAAACCGTAGGAGATATAAAAAAATGTTTCAAATAGAAGTTGTAGGGCTTGTAATGGGCTATATAACTGTGTATAGTTGGATTTTCAAAAAATGTTATTTTTTTTAATTTACCCCTACCCCTTATTATTTTTTCGAATTTCAAAATTTTTGTAATGACAAAAGTTGTAGCATTTTTTACGCTGAATTCAACCATATATGATTTTATTATGTTCCGAAATCGCATCTTTCAAAAATGAGTCATCAAGTATCACATTATATATGTCGCGCTGCATGGCGCATCGTTTATATCGCACTTGTGTTGTGCAATAGTCGCAAAATAAATATAAAAATGACATACAATATGTTATCACATATTTGAGGAAGAAAAGTTTACTAAAATTGTTATTAAAGCTATATATATTAAATTTAGTCACACCCGTTATAGATGTTACAATAATGATACTCTATAAAAAAATGTTTTAAACATAATGATTTTCCGCACCAAGAACATTGTATTACAGCTATATCATTGCAATCTTCAATGTCACATGTGCTTGATGTTTGTTCAAAACTAAATTCTACTGGATTTTTAAATGTTTCTGGTCTTTCATTCGTATATCCACTTTTAAACCATGAATATTTAAATAAATTTTGATATTGAGGAGATGATAACTGATTGTGTATTAAAGATTGCAATTTTATAATATTATTTCGCTGATGTCAATTTATATCATAATTCAATAATAAAACAGTATCCGAAAATCTTCTTGCAAAGTTTTTCCAGATTCTAAACCCGTAAACATCCAACGGCTGTATTTTTCCTGTAGTTCCTTTCGGTATTACCATAGTAGTAACTTGTTTTTCCATTGGTGTTAAATCAGTAACAATTGCTGGACATTGCCCGCTCCATGAATCCATAAGAAGAACACTATCGCGGCCTACATTTGGAAAATAAGCTTCTTCCAACCATTTTTTAAAATGATCTATAAAATAGAAAGAAAAGTGTGAATAATAATTATAATTATAATAATATTTTTATATAAGATTAAAATATATTATAAGATATAAAAAGCTAAAATTTATCTCATACCTGATGTCATTTTACCGGATTTCGAAGCAGTTACAATAACATTTGATGCCCTGAATAAATTTTCTTGTACTCTAGGCCCAAAAGTACCACTATGTTCTTGTAATACGATAAACAAAGGTGACAGTAATTTTCCATCACAAGAAATTGTTGGTTGAATAGTGTACGAATGTATAGTTGATGATACTGACTGCACTACACGGTCTATTGTCTTCATTCCTTGGTCAGATAGTGATCTTCCAGAGTGGATTTCTAATTGAAATCAACTTTGATCTGTATTATATACATTTTCCAATCCAAATCGTTCAATGAGAGGTTTTACTACGGTTACAAAATTTTCAGCTTCTCTTTGTATATTATGAGAATCTTCTAACGTTTTTCTTGTAATGAATTTTGTTATTTTTCTGGACACAATTCGATGAGACTTTTTAAATCGTAATAGCCAACTAGGAGATGCTTGAAATACAGGATCTAAATCTCCTATTTCTCTTTGAGCTTCCAAGGCCCATCTTTTTATATCAACATCATGAATTATTAGTCCTGTCTGCACAGCTACATTAAATTTATCATGAGTAGCTTTGGAAATATGAGATAATTTTTTAAGACGATTTCCACCGTGCTCTAACTGTTCTTCCCATCGCCTCAATTGACGTACAGATGAAATTCTTCTAAATGTGTGTTGTACTGACTTGAAAGGACGATTTTCTTTGTCCGACTGCCGCCAATATTCAACAGCTCGCCTTTTGTAAGAAACATCAAAATTGTCGTCATCATGGCATTGCCAATTGTGAGAATTTGAATTATCTTCATTCCATGCTTCCTCATTTTCTTCAATAATTTCAAAGGTATGCAATTTATCAGGTTCTTCATAATCAAGCGATGTTTCTTCTGTCACTTCTAATCCGTTAAATTGATGAATATTCTCCAATATTAACTTCTGAATATTTTCTTTTAATTCTATTTCGGCTTTATTTACTGGCGTTTCCATAAGATACATAGTAGTTATTGATGTTAGTAAAAGTCTAGCAACGTTGAGTGGATTGATAATCATTTTAATTGATAATTCTTTTCCCAAAAATTAAATTTAAGAAAAGAAAAACAGTTGCAGATACGATTTCACCAAGTTCGTTTCACAGACTATGAATGTAGGCCTCTTGTACGCATTTATAGCTTCCATTCACACTTGTTTATTATTAACTTATGATTACATAATCTAATCTTTCGTGTAAAATCACGTCTCTCAAACGTGATGTTTTCAAATTAATAATATATTTATACTTGTTTTTCTTAATTTATGATTAAATAATATTCACATTTTATATACACATGTATAGCTAACTTGCATATAACAACGCGCTGCGCACGAAATACAGTGATTATCTATAAGAATGTAATGTGGAAGGGATGTTTTAGCAACAATTTTAGTACATTTTTCTTCCTCAAATATGTGATAACATATTGTATGTCATTTTTATATTCATTTTGCGACTATTGCACAACACAAGTGCGATATAAACGATGCGTCATGCAGCGCGACACATATAATGTGATACTTGATGACTCATTTTTGAAAGATGCGATTTCGGAACATAATAAAATCATATATGGTTAAATTCAGCGTAAAAAATGCTACAACTTTTGTCATTACAAAAATTTTGAAATTCGAAAAAATAATAACAAGGGGTGAGGGTAAATTAAAAAAAATAACATTTTTTGAAAATCCAACTACACAGTTATATAGCCCATTACAAGCCCTACAACTTCTATTTGAAACATTTTTTTATATCTTCTACGGTTTTGGCGATAGTTACACACAAAGAAAAAAACCGTTTTTTTCAAAGGGGTGTTTCACCCCTTAAATTTGAAATAGGGCAGCTATAAAAAAAATACGTGTCTCCTCAAATTGTATGTTTTACAACATATTTCAAGGAGAACCAAATCGGGGGGGGACACTTGTGAACGTTCCCTTGTCAGATGCTGTTATGATTATTTTTCCGTTTTTAATCGATTCTGAGGTAAGTGGCAGTGGAATGTTGTCGTTATATGAACTAGTACAATTTAGTATTCTCTCATTAAAAACCTCTAAAGTAAAAAATTGCTCAATGTTAATAAAATTATTTAAAATTTGACTTATATCATACCTACAAATTCCCTCTAGTAAATCATGCATCGGATCTATGGATGAATTATTTAATACGTGAAAATTTGGTATTTTATTAAAAATACATTCCTCCTGTATTTCAAATGTTGAATTAACAACACAATTGAGATAATTATTTTGTGTTCTAATATATTTTTTTTCTTCATAAATAAGTTTTTGTGCATCTTTTTTAGTAGCTGTACATATACGACAATAATATTGGCTATTAAATCCTTTTGAAAAGCCAAGAATCGTATTTAAGCCTAAATTATCCCCAACAATAAACATCAAACAAAAAAATATTTTTTGCTCCTTATTGTTAACATTTATAGTTATTCCATTATTGCTGAAATCTATTAATTGATTAACAACGTGTAAGAAGATTTTATTTCCTAATTTCTTGTGATCTTGATAATTATGCAATTGCATAAGTAAAATGTTGTTTAAACTGCTCGTATATTGAGGAGGTAAACTGAGTAAAGTTAAATAAATGACGCCTAATTTATGAATTGATTTTCGCGATCCTAACGGATTATTAATTTCTACGTCATCAAAAAATAATGCTATTGGCAACGTAAATTGATTTTGATTTACTTCTCCAGAAGTCCACATTTGACCATGAAAAATTGAAGTTAATAACGTAGAGTATTATTTTTACATTTATTCATATATTCCAAAATATTAGTATAAATATTAGGCAATTCCAAGAATTTTTGCAAAACAAGTTTCATAGAAATTATACTAATTTTTTTATAATTTATGACTAATTGTTTTCTTAATTCTTTTCTTTTTGGAGCTAAAAAACAGTGAATTTTTATTTGTGATGGTTTTATTAAACAATTAATTTCAGTTAAATATTTGAAAGTATAATATTCACTTTCAAATTTTTTTAAATTATTTTTTATAATACTTAAATCATTATATATGTTACTCGTATTGCCATATTTTTCTTGCAACATTTCAAAACTTTCTGACAAATAGGTAGAAAAAATATTGTTAATTTTATGAACATCCTTCCTATTAAAATTTTGAAAACAATATAAACTTGTAATTAAACGCAATGTAACATTTAACATTTTATGACTGAAATCTTGAAGAAAGTCATTTTCTTTGTTATTTTCTTTGTTATTGAATGTAGATTTTAAATTTGAATTGGAAATTAAATTAAAATCATGGAAATTTTTTTTGTTATTTATCGATTTGTTTAACGATATAGATTTGTTATCATACTTTTTTTGTTCTTTACTTGACTGTGTATCATGAACTGTACATATATGTCGAAAGAGAGAATAAACAGTGCTATATGAATTTGTACAATTCAAAAAACTACATATAACCTCTGAATATAATTGCTCATTATGTTTAAGCTTAATATGACATTTGAGATGTTTAAAAACTAAAAATGACTCATTACAAAACATACAATTAAACATTTTATATATAAAACTTTGCGATTATATACTGATAATAATACTGTAAACTTATAGTTTATAATAAATTTTTTGAATTGTATACAACAAAAGCAAACAAAAAGCACTAAAAATGCATATAACTTACTATTATAATAAAATATAAAATTAAAAAAAAATAAATCGTTAGAATTAGAAACAAATAAAATAATAATACTTCTTATAAAATAAAACTCTTAAAAATCTAATAAAACCTATTTCTTATTTTTATGAGCAAAAAGCAAAACTCAATTTTAATTTTACTCATATAAAAGCATAAGTTGCTCCAATTACTTATTGTCTACTTGCATATTTTGATCTGTATTTGCCGTAAGCTTCTTTAATATATGTTCCGTATTTGAGAATGAAGTATCCCATTGTGTGTGAAATTTATATAATCCTTTTTGAATCAGCATCCATAAATGTTTGCTAGCATCTGGGTAGTTGATTTGCAAGACGTGGAAAGCTTTAAAGCAAATATCTAAAGCTTGTAATGTAGATTTCGTAGAATATAAAATCTCATCTATACTAACATATGATTGCGATATGTTTTCAAGTTGACCAACAACTATTATGTAAGGTTGTACACATGTTCGCATTTCTTTTGCTTTATTATTGCTTTCTTGATGAATTCTCGTAATATCGCCGCAAGTCTACAACAAAAAATATTTATATAACCAATATTTATCAATATCCTAATGATGTAAATAAAAATTACGCATCAATGTACTTACAGTTACACATTTTATCATGCTATCTCTTGATGACACAATTGATGCTTTACTATATTGTTTAATTTTGCTACTGTGTTGTTTGAGTCTTTGCTTTGGAGGTATCATATAAGAAATAAGTTGTATAGCAATCGTTACTTTGGAATCTAAAAAACCCAAAATTATACTTATAACTAAGTACATTATTATTATTATATTATGCGTACGACAAAAAAAAATTAATTTTTTACCTTCAGATATGTCTAAATTTAATTTTTCCATTAATTCCACAAAATTATCATTTTTACCAATAACTGAAGTATTTTGTGTAATTGTTTTGAAAAACTCGTTCCATTTTTCTATTGTTAAAACGAGATCTGATAACTGCATTTTATTAAAATCATAATGGATAAACTCATATCCATTTGGATGTTTAAAAAGTGGCCATTCCTCAAATATCTTGTTTAATTTCTTATCAGATGATTTTATTAATATTCCATATCGATATTCAAATGTTATAGACCATTTTTGTAAAACAATCTCCCAAGGTGTTTGATTATTTTTTAACCAGTCCAAGCTTTTTTTAACATCTTCATTAGAAACAACTAATAAAAACATTATTATTAATAATAATTACAAAAAATTTATTTACAAAATTTTATTTATTAAATTACCATCATTATCAGAGGAATTATCTATATCATCATTTATGGCTTCATGTTTAATGTTTTTTTGTAATTTGGATATGGCATATCTTCTGTTGCGCCAACAAGACCATAGTTTACCTCTTGCAGCTATTGACTTTTTATCTTTAGTGTCAACTTTTCTTTTTCCTTCTATAAAATAAGTGCCTTTAGCTTCTGAAGGAAATGTTTTGGTAATTCGTTTTGATATTTCTTCAGCTATTTTATTTGACATACTGCAAAATTTATACATACAAAATTATAAAAAAACAATAAATGATATAAATGATATAAATAAAATAATATTTATAATAATAATTTTGAAGTGTACATAATGTTATTGTCTTCCATGTATCCAACGATTATGTTACACAACTTGTTCCTCATAGAGCCATTAAGTTCCTTAGATTTAGAAACTTGTAAAATTATTCTACCAGTTTGTGATTTTTCTAATAAATCATTAATACTAGGCATTGTGTCTAACATAAATTGATCTTTAGAACAAAAAGCATTTTGTCTATATAATGTATTTTCTTCATTAATTACAGAATTATTTGTCTCTTGCATTGTATTCTGTAACTTCTGTTCATTAGAATTGTTGACATTTTTATTATTTTCTACGTTCTAAAAACATTAATAAATTTATTATGTTTTATAAGTGTATATTTTTTAAAAACGTTAAAATTTAACTCTGTTGTTTTGTTAACATTTATTATATACAATTATGTTTTAAGTAAAATAACTTTTTCAACATGCTATATATATGTAAAATGTGTGAAAATGATCTTTTTTATTATTGTAATCGTATACTCAAAAATACGAGTGTTAGAAAATTTTTAAACTAAAAAAATTTGCCTTTAATATTGGAAGATTGGAAACAGTTTTATTTTTGAATATTTCTTTTTCTTCTCTTTTTTTATATTGTATAAATCCAATATTAACCTATATAAAACAAATAATAATTATAAATTAAAAAATACAGTAAAAAAATAAAATTAAAAAATATGTTAACATTAGAAAAATTTTATATTGATAAATAAAATTATAAAATACACAAAAATTTTAAATATTTTTATAGCACAAAAATAAATAAACTTTGTCAAATAAACTAAAACAAATCAACAGAGCTAATAAAATATTATCAATATTTAACATTGAAAATTTACATCGATTTCTATAGATGTATTTGCTGCTATTTCATTTTTGAAAAAGTTAGCTTTCCAATAAGACATAAACTTTATGCGTGGACCTATTTCTGGGATTAATTCAGCAATTAATTTTGCATCTAATTGGCCCATAAGTTCCATTGTGATTCCGTTTTCTTTAATAAAAATAAAAAAAATTTATATTGATGTATTAGTCGATTAAAAAACAAAATTTTTTAGAATATTTAAAATAATGCAGTATTACATAAGGTAATATTTATAATATGTTCCTATATAATTAAAATTGATCGTATACAGACGGGGATATGAATGCTTTTATACAAGAATTATCATTTTACTTACTGCAAAAAACATCAGCGTAAACACCTATGCCCAAATTTATCAAAACATCTGTCACTTCCATTTTTAGCTAATTGTAAGAAGTATTGGTTAAATAGATATGTTGAATAGATACGCGTTCTCTCTTTCGTGAATAATTTTAATATGACTTCAACAAAAAACAGAAGGTTCTAGCAAACACGACGTACGATCTACGATCTGCGAGACAAGAGACAAGAAAACAATTGAGAGTCGGCGTAGTAATATGTGAGCTAGCGATGCTAGGCCAATCAGAAAATCGCGTGATGCGTAAAACGTATGCGCATCATAGATCGCTTCTTATATATGCTATATATTAGCTGCGTTAGTAGCAATCGAACATGATTGGCTCTTACTTTTAGAACCAACAAATCAACAGTCGAGATTCAACGGAAAATCTACAACTGTTGAGTCTGCTGAACGCGGTCATTATTACACTACTAACCGGAGACTCCTTATGCATAAGACGTTCGCATTTCTTACGAAATGTACGAAATGGTACATAAAGATTATATTTTTTATTTATTTTAATACAAGAAAAGATTTATATTATTAAAAAAAAATGCGTTTTAAAATTTAGAAAATTTAATCATTACAAATCAAATATTATTTTTGTCTTTAACAAATATATGAACTTTATTAAAGTATATATTTTCTAAAATGCAATAAATTATAATACATATACATTTTTGTTTTTTAAGTAATTATTTATTATTTTGCAGGCTTAAGAGACATAAATTTTAGTAAATATTTATTAAATTCTTATTTTTAAAATTCAAACTTTCTGATATTAAATTTTATAAACTTCTTTACTATATTTTAATAAATCTTAAACTTCAATTACATAAATTTAACTTCTATTGTAATAAGTATGTCAACAAAAAACGATTTCCTAATTTTTATATCGTTGTTTGCTATAATTAAAAAAAATGTTCTACATTGAAATATATTATTTACTGAAATTCATAATTTTTATTGTAGATTTTAGTAGTAAATAGATTTATTGAAAATAAGGAAATTTTTTTCTCAGTGTACTACTACGTACATTTTTCCCTAACGTCTGTTTTCTTAAATGACGTGTAAAGCAACGGAAAGAGATTCAGTTTTGTTCGAGACGCGAACGGCGTCGCTTCGTTTGAAAAGAAAGAGCGAGTACTTGGACATAACCATGGATATAGTCATCGATATACAGGGTTTCCGCGATGCCGATGAAAAGTTTATTCCGAAAGAAGTGGCTGTTGTCGCGCTTAACTCCGCAATTATCGGACACTGGATTATGACGCCTCCCTATCCCTTTGACGATTTACCTGAAAAATCGAGACGAGAAAACAACTGGCTTTCGCGAAATTATCACGGAATCGAGTGGTTCGATGGCGAAACCGATCTTAAATGTTTCGTAATACAACTGCGAGAAATAACACGTCGAGTGCACTACATCTATAGCAGGGGGCAAGAAAAGGTCCGCTATCTGAGGCGTCTACTTTCCAGAAACGTATATAATCTAGAAGGAATTTCTCCGGCGTTTAAAAATTTGCCGGAAGACAAAGAGAGCGGACATCGGTGCTCTCACCACGGTTTTCGATTTTGCTCTACAGACAAATTTCTTTGCGCGTTACGCAACGCCGGCAAATTGAAACGTTGGATAGGCGCTCAAAACACCAGCAGTGAGTGTAGCATCGTTTCGAGCTGCGATGATCTTTCTCATGAAAATTGGAGCATAAGCGAAAAAGCGGCGTTTTTATGAAAAAGAATAAAAATCTCGATATAATTCGCAATATCGAGGCGTGGCGTACGGAAAAAAAAGAAGAAGAAGAAGAAGAAGACAAGAATCAATCACGTAATTACATTGCAAAAGATATACCGTGTGTAAAGAAAGAAGAATATCCTACCGATAGCAACGCTCAACAAACCATCTCCGCACAATCATTCGAGAACGTCTACTCTACGCGTAAGGAGATAAACCCCTGCGACTCTACTATACAAATAATTCCTCGCGCACGAGCACCGTTTTGTTACGCGACAAATGAATTCGTTGGAAATCTTACACGCGTTGCGTCTCAATGTCAGATATGCGGGAGTCTATCCTGCCGACAGACTACCGAGGGTGTAGACGAGGTCGACAGCCATTGTCGCTAATACAGACGAGCATGATCGCCCCGGAAGACACTGGGTCGCCTTTTACATCGACGAGCACGGTACCGGCACATATTTCGATAGTTACGGAATCCCGCCACATTCGGATCAACGATTTCATCTGCGACTTCGACAAAATTCCACCACGTATCGATGGAACACCGTGCAGCTACAAGGATTTTTTTTCGCAAACATGCGGCCAATATTGTTGCGTGTTTCTTTACTATTTGTCTCTTGGTTACAACCTTGAGCAATTTCTTCGTCTTTTCACCGATAATTATAACCAAAACGACAGACTGATAGTATGCTTATATCGCAAAATTTTTCATTGTAAAAAAAATGAGCAAACGAAAGTACGTACAAGTACTTGTTGTAATATTCAACGATGTATTTTTAAAAATTTCAAATAAAACATTTTATTTTATATATTTAACATTTCTCGATGCATGCTTTAAAATAATATTTTTAAAACGTATTTAGTAAGTCAAATAAAATATTTTTATATTTTGACTGTAATGTTTGATTATGTATTCTTAAGAAAAATTCCAAATAAACGATTTTGTATTCCATTTCTCGTGTTTGTTTCCTCTTTTCGCATGTTCCTGCACTCGCCAATCCATACAGCTCGCTCAATCCGCGGGGTGGCTCACTCCGCTCACGAGATATCGCTGCCACCTTAACCAGCATGCCAATTATCAGACTAAAAGTCGTCCGATCATTCGTCGCTGCGTTCTTTTGTTCGCTATACCGGTGCACGCTCTATACCGTTTGCACCCCCTTAGTCGTCATCTCGTCAAATATCGGTCTAGCAGAATCCACCGTTTGACTCCGTCGTTCTTTTGTTCTTCCATACTTGCCCGCTCACAGGTCGTAGTTCTATCATCCCCCGCCCGACACCTTGACGATGTTTGTTTACATTTCCCATACCTGCCAGAGAGTCCGGGGTACCTCATATAGACGCGGCTCCACCATAAATACGCTCCTTCACGGGACGACTGTGTGACGTCGTTTGTTTTGATGCCCCATACCTGCCAGGTCCCATACCTGCCAGGCCCCATAGCTATAAATATGACCCTACGACTTACTTCATTTGATCTATAGGTAGCCATGCGGACTAGGACCAGGACTAGAAACCCAGCGATCCAGGTTCGAACCCGGTTTGGATTTTCTCAATTCGAAAAAAAATAAAAATTTACGTCATCCCGCGCCTACTATAAATACGACCCTACGACTTGCTTCATTAGATCTATAGGTAGCCCAGCAGACTAGAACCAGGACTAGAAATCCAGCGATCCAGGTTCGAACCCCGTTTGGATTTTCTCAATTCGGAAAAATAAAAATTTCCGCCATCTTGTCAACATCCGCCATCTTGTTTACCCGTAGCCGCCATCTTTTTTTCCCATCTCGTCAGAGAGGAGTGGGGGAATGTTTTGGCGCCAGACCCACTGCGGGGGGCCTAGACGGGGTAGGTGGTGGGGGTTTGTTGTGACGCCCCATACCTGCCAACATACTACTCTAAGAGTTCAAAAACTCTGGGTACGGAATCCAATCCTTTTTTTTCTAATGATTTTATTGATAGCTTTTTACCACTTGCGTATAAGTTTTTATTATGGTCTTCTGCTGCTCTTCCTGAGTTTACAAGACGTGCAAGTACTGCTTCAACGAAAGAACATTTTAACGATTTAAAAAATCGAGTATTAAAAAATTACTCTGGACTTTTGAAAGCAGATAAATTTTTGAAAATAATATTTGAACACTATTCTGGTAATGCTACAATATTAGCATCAAAATTAATAACGTGTAATCAGGAAAGAAATTCAAGTGTTAAGTCACCAATAAAAATACTGTCAAATTTAAATAATTCGGAACTTGCTTTGCCATTACATGGATTCCAAATATTATGGAGTATAAAAAATTAGAAAGACTGTCGAACTTTCTTAGAATCTCCTAACATTGAAGAAGAAGTTCTCGATAATAATAATAATCAAATCAGTGATCAAAAATGAAGTAAGCAGAAAGAATATGTAAAGAAAAAAATGTGGTTACCAATCTCAAGCAGATATTCGTCATCGTAACAATCGTATTAAAGATATTGAAAAATTAATGCTTTTAAAAAATGGTAATAACGTCAATCAACCGACTTTAATTGATAAACAACCCTATTTTGCAAGAAATACTTGTCCATTCGATTCTATAATACAAATATTATGCACAGCGGCTATGGATAAATCACAATATTTTACATCAATAGAATCAAATGCCAACAAGACAATGCAATTTATTCTTAATTTTATTAAAAGGGGATCTTGTGCGAATATTTACAAAGAAAGATGTAAACTTTTACAACAATTATTTAGCTCAAAAATTCAAGCTAGTTTTGGGAGGCGAAATATTTCGTCGTTTTCCATTGATTTGTGGAATAATCCAGCTGTTATCTGGAGAACATGTTTTCCATCAAGTGCCTTAGATACATATCATTGTTCAATATATGATACTTATTCATCACCTGTTCTCACGCTATGTGTCAACCATAATATAATTAAAAAAGACTTAGTGCACTTCAGAAAGCATTTTTCTTCTAAACATTTCACAAAGTTATTTCAATTCCAAAAAAAGTGTTCTGGAAGTTGTTCATGTCAAAGAACTTACAATGATCAAATATTTATTAAATTGAATATTCGGGAAAGCATTACCAGCGTTCAGGAATGAAGTTCGCATTAAAAGACTTTCCAATAAAATTAAATTTAAATACAGACGAGTACAGGTATAAAAATTATTGGGTGCAGTTCCGAATAGGTGAAACGCCCGATTGTTTTGAAACTCCACTATTTTATGTAGTTTGGCGCGCTGATTACGAATATGATAATGAAAATCGCCGACTAGGTCATTTTCAAGGTCAAAACAAGGTCAGAAAAAGTGAAAAAATATTACTTTTTTAAGATTATTTCGAGAAATATTGATGTAACAAAAAAAAGTTTCAAATAAAAGTTGTAGTTCTTGTAAAAATACATCATTTATGTCCTATGCATTTTTTGTGTAAAACTGATAGTTTTCGAGAAAATTGACGTTAAAGATTAAAAACTTTGGTAAATAGGATGAAACACGGGGGGTTCGGGGGGCGGGGCCCCCCGAGGGGGAAATAGGTGCAGGCGGGGAGAGGGGTGCAGGGGGAGGGGCGGAGCCTCTCCCCCCGCCTATTACATAGCTAGTGTCTATTATAGAAGTTGAAAATAATTTTCAAACACAATATGCTCTCTACCTTGCGTAGGGGTCTTGCTAATCTTTTCAGTATCAAATATTTTTAGTATATTGTAGACTCATCATACCTTTAATAAGGCGAAGATTTAATTCATATAAACTTTCTGCGCGCACACACCTTGCGTTGGGGTCTTGCTAATCTTTTCAGTATCTAGTATTTTTAGTATATTGTAGACTCATTAGATTTTTAGCAAGGCAAAGATTTAATAAATATACATAAATTGGATACGCACACACGCCGCTACATTCTTGAACGGCATGCGCATGCAAGCTAAGGCCTACCTGTTTACCAAAGTTTTTAATCTTTAACGTAAATTTTCTCGAAAATTATTAGTTTTACACAAAAAATGCATAGAACATAAATAATGTATTTTTACAAGAACTACAACTTTTATTTGAGACATTTTTTCGTTACATCAATATTTCTCGAAAGAATCTCAAAAAAGTGATATTTTTTCACTTTTTTTGGAGTTTTGACCTTGAAAATGACCTTGTCGGCGATTTTCATTATCATATTCGTAATCAGCGCGCCAAAATACATAAAATAGTGCAGTTTCAAAAAAATCGGGCGTTTCACCTATTCGGAACTTTATCCAAATTATTTTATATTTCTAATAATCGAATTATTGTTATTTTAAAACGTATCATTCGTTGTTTTCATTTTTTTCTAGATTGATGGGAACTATTGCCCAACTCCCGGCACATTATGTGTCTTATTGCCGGAGAATTGACAATACTTGGGAACTCTGTAACAATATAACTACTAAAGTTGTTTGATGCAATAGACTCGATAAAATAGAACCATCAGCTGTTATATACAAAAGTGAACAGCAAAAAAAATTAAATATTCTCATCTACATTAAATGACAAGAGTAACGAGAGTTTTCTAGTGCAATATACCTTTGATAATTCCGATACTCAATAACAAGGCGCAACAAGGGTAAAAATGAAAAAATTTCTTGGGGAGAATCACCAATTATTAATGGTATAAATAAAACTCTAATCGATAAAAATACATCACAATTCTCGTTATTATCTGCGACACTTTTCTTCCGCCTCGCGTATAAAACTGCGAGACGGTGGCTGACAAAACTTCGTCGTATGTGATAGTCGAAAAATCGATCTTCACTACCATATAAGTTACTGGGCGCCAGGCGCATCCGAAATTGCGCCGCACTAAATGCGTTATAATTTCTCGCGAAAACGACGGCTTAGCTCCGGTCACGGTGTAAGAATATAAGGTGATTTCACGGCAACAAATTTTTGTGATTTTCCCGTCATTGTTCCACATTGAATCGCTAGGTGGCTACGTGTTGAGGGACTTTAAATATATACAGGGTGTCCCATTATAAAACATCCACGCAAATTACTCCGAAGATAAGGGTGATAGCAAAAAATGACCTTAACAAACGTTGTAGGATTAAAAGGGGGCCAACTGAGGGTGACCTTGACTTTGACCTCGCAGTTGATTTTTAAGGTCATTTAAAGGTCAGAGTAATTTTTTTAAATAGAAACCCCTATTTTTTATTTCAAAATCTAATAGCTGGTGTCAAGAGCTTTTCAAAACACTATAATGAAGTTATTTTTCATTAAGTACTTTTCGAGTTATGAGGCTTGTAAATTACAGTATTTTGACATAAAATACAAAATATCTTGTAAAACATTCAATTTTTGGGAATTTTACCTTAATACTTTTATGTATAAAATAATGAGACAAATCAATTGGTATAAGGAAAACACATTGGTTTTAAAAAAAAGTATGCAGTTGCATGTTGCAAACTACATATTTTCTCTTGAAAGCAACTATGTGTTTTTCTTTATACCAATTGATTCGTCTCATTATTTTATGCATAAAAGTATTGAGGTAAGATTCCCAAAAATTGAATGTTTTACAAGATATTTTGTATTTTATGTCAAAATACTGTAATTTACAAGCCTCATAACTCGAAAAGTACTTAATGAAAAATATCTTCATTATAGTGTTTTGAAAAGCTCTTGACACCAGCTATTAGATTTTGGAATCAAAAATAGGGGTTTCCATTTAAAAAAATTACTCTGACCTTCAAATAACCTTGAAAATCAACTGAGAGGTCAAAGTCAAGGTCACCCTCAGTTAGCCACTTTTAATCCTACAACGTTTGTTAAGGTCATTTTTTGCTATCACCCTTATCTTCGGAGTAATTTGCGTGGATGTTTTATAATGGGACACCCTGTATATATACATATATAGAAATTTTATTAAAATTTTATTGTCCTGCAGAACTTAATTATAAATATTCATTTTCTTAAAGAAACTTAATTTTTTATAAAGAATGGAATACATTATTAATTATATTTTCTGCAAATTTAACTAAGAATAATTTGTTTTAAAAAAATAAAAAAATATTTTGTTAGTAATATATATTTTTATACATAATGTTAAAAGTTTTATTTTAAAAAATTTGTATTATTTAGGATTATAATTATATATAGATGTGCTTTAGAGATTCATCATCTATCCTTTTCTATCCACATCTATCCACATCTCCTATTCTTTTTTACTTGCGATCTTGCACCAACGTGACATCTTGTGTGACATGCCTTAACTATGACATCTTGATCACAGATTTTTTGATAGAATACAATGGTCGTGAAATCACCTTATATTCTTACACCGTGGCTCCGGTTGATTCTTTTTTACCAAATGGCAGAGGGGCGGAGTTCTTTATTTCGGAATCGTATTTGGAGAGAGAGGGTAGAAAATGATTACGACAACATGTAAAAAGAGAATAGTATATTTAACAAGGTATATACAAATAATAGGTGAGATGTAGGCCCGCGTGCCCGAAGGGTGGGCAGTATTATTCACGGTGGAACGCAACGAGATCTCGAGCCTAGATAACCCGACTCAAAATGATAGACTTCGGCTCGTCAATCGTTTTTCAGACGAGATTTCTTTTCGTGAAATACGCGATACTCGGTAATCACTTAGCAGTTTCATACACGATTATCATCTCGTTACAGGCGAAATTCGAAGGCGGTTTTAACCAAAGAAAACGTAAATCAATTAGGCGAATATCGCTTACAAACATAACATGAATCTCTTAACACAAATATAACTAAAACGAAGGTGTTTCCACCAACGGGAAGCCAAAGTTCCCCGCGATATACTACAGCGTAGACAACGATATTCTGATAAGCACAATTAACTGGCGATTGACTCGATACATAATCAGTGTTCCGATTAGGGACCGGTTTGTTTGCGGCCATGTGCGACCATACGGCGTCAGTAAAGTGCTTCATGCATATAAAAAAGGGCACCGTTACCCAGCTACATTTTAAGTAATAAAAATTTGTTTAATGTATTAAAAAAGAAAACATATATACATATATATATGTACAAAAATACATTATATATATATAATTTAATTATTTTATAAATATTATTTATAATAAAAAGAATAAGAGGAAAAGGGGAAAAGGTTATATATATTTTTCAAATAAAACACTACCTAAATAAAATAAAATAATTTTATTTATGGCAGAAATCTTAAAAAATACCAACATTCGTTGCTAGGGTAAGGAAAACTGCCAAAACCTTACCAGTATTTATACAACAAAAATATATATTATTAATTAAAGAGTAACTAAAATCTTAAATTAATAAAAAAAAAACATTGCACAGTATTATTGGCTTTCCTCAGGTACTTTTCTCAGGTACTTATGTATCATTAATCACATTTTATCACATGTGTTAATTATATAATATACAGGGTGTTGCATATACATATTGGGCAGTACGACGGGTTGCGCGGCATACTTTGCAGGGATAGGCGCGGTTCAGTGGGTAATGACAGCATATATACGTAGCATAACTTATTGATCGAATTGATCGCGCGCATTTTTATTAATTTTGAGTTTACAGCGTTTTAATTATAACGGACTTGAATAATCGTTGCGATTATTACTAGAAAAGCTAAAACACATTAAAGATAAAAAATTAAATTTTAGAAAGTTAATACGTTAAATGAAACAAATATGATACAACAAAATTTCTTTCTTTACCGCTTTACTTTTCGCGCGTGTTAGCGTTGTAAATTTTGATAGAGCGGTAAAGAAAGAAATTTTGTTGTATCATATTTGTTTCTTTTAAAGCTGGTTGAAGTTTGGAACGTTCCTGGAACGATTTTTTAAAAATGATTTGTCGCTCTTGTCCTTTTGCAGGGAGAAAGTTTTGAGACCCACAAACAAAGTACAAAAGAGACCGATCCGATACATGCGTCGGAAGACACCCTTATACCAGAAAAACAACCCTCAAAATCACTTAAACAATTCTAGCCAAGCTAAAAATGACTTGTCGCTCTTTTCCTTCTGCACAGAGAAAGTTCCGAGGCCCTCACACGACATGCAAAAAAGACCGATTTGATACATGCGTCGGAAGACACCCTTATACTCAAAAAACCACCCCAGAGCGTCTAAAAAATCCTCGCCTAACAAAAAATAACTTGTCGCTCTTCTCCTTTAGCATAGAGAAAGTTCTGAGGCCCTCACATAACATATAAAACAGACCGATCCGATACATGCGTCGGAAGACACCCTTATACCAGAAAAACAACCCCCAAAATCACTTAAACAATTCTAGCCAAGCTAAAAATGACTTGTCGCTCTTTTCCTTCTGCACAGAAAAAGTTCCGAGGCCCTCACACGACATGTAAAAAAGACCGATTTGATACATGCGTCGGAAGACACCCTTATACCCGAAAAACCACCCCCAAAATCACTTAAACCATTCTAGCCAAGCTAAAAATGACTTGTCGCTCTTTTCCTTCTGCATGGAGAAAGTTCCGAAGCCCTCACACGACATGCAAAAGAGACCGATTCGATACATGCGTCGGAAGACACCCTTATACTCAAAAAACCACCCCAGAGCGCCTAAAAAATCCTCGCCTAACAAAAAATAACTTGTCGCTCTTCTCCTTTAGCATAGAGAAAGTTCTGAAGCCCTCACATAACATATAAAACAGACCGATCCGATACATGCGTTGGAAGACACCCTTATACCCGAAAAACCACCCCCAAAATCACTCAAACCATTCTAGCCAAGCTAAAAATGACTTGTCGCTCTTTTCCTTCTGCACGGAGAAAGTTCCGAGGCTCTCACACGACATGCAAAAAAGACCGATTCGATACATGCGTCGGAAGACACCCTTATACCCGAAAAACCACCCCCAAAATCACTCAAACCATTCTAGCCAAGTTAAAAATGACTTGTCGCTCTTTTCCTTCTGCACGGAGACAGTTCCGAGGCCCTCACACGACATGCAAAAAAGACCGATTTGATACATGCGTCGGAAGACACCCTTATACCCAAAAAACCACCCCCAAAATCACTTAAACCATTCTAAGCGACAAGTTATTTTTTGCTAAGCAAGAATTTTTTAGACTCTGGAGTGGTTTTTTGTGTGTAAGGGTGTTTCCGACGCATGTATCAAATCGGTCTCTTTTGCATGTCGCGTGAGGGCCTCGGAACTTTTTCCGGGCAGAAGGAAAAAAGCGACAAATCATTTTTAGCTTGGCTAGAATTGTTTAAGTGACTTTGGGGGTGGTTTTTCGGGTATAAAGGTGTCTTCCGACGCATGTATCGGATCGGTCTGTTTTATATGTTATGTAAGGGCCTCAGAACTTTCTTTATGCTAAAGGAGAAGAGCAACAAGTTATTTTTTGTTAAGCGAGGATTTTTTAGACGCTCTGGGGTGGTTTTTTGAGTATAAGGGTGTCTTCCGACGCATGTATCGAATCGGTCTCTTTTGCATGTCATGTGAGGGCTTCGGAACTTTCTCCATGCAGAAGGAAAAGAGCGACAAGTCATTTTTGGCTTGGCTAGAATGGTTTAAGTGATTTTGGGGGTGGTTTTTCGGGTATAAGGGTGTCTTCTAACGCATTTATCAAATCGGTCTTTTTTGCATGTCGTGTGAGGGCCTCGGAACTTTCTCTGTGCAGAAGGAAAAGAGCGACAAGTCATTTTTAGCTTGGCTAGAATTGTTTAAGTGATTTTGGGGGTGGTTTTTCGGGTATAAGGGTGTCTTCCGACGCATATATCGAATCGTTCTTTTTTGCATGTCGTGTGAGGGCCTCGGAACTTTCTCCGTGCAGAAGGAAAAGAGCGACAAGTCATTTTTAGCTTGGCTAGAATTGTTTAAGTGATTTTGGGGGTGGTTTTTCGGGTATAAGGGTGTCTTCCGACGCATGTATCGAATCGGTCTTTTTTGCATGTCGTGTGAGGGCCTCAGAACTTTCTCTGTGCAGAAGGAAAAGAGCGACAAGTCATTTTTAGCTTGGCTAGAATTGTTTAAGTGATTTTGGGGGTGGTTTTTCGGGTATAAGGGTGTCTTCCGACGCATGTATCGGATCGGTCTCTTTTGTACTTTGTTTGTGGGTCTCAAAACTTCCTCCCTGCAAAAGGACAAGAACGACAAATCATTTTTAAAAAATCGTTCCAGGAACGTTCCAAACTTCAACCAGCTTCTTTTAACGTGTTAACTTTCTAAAATTTAATTTTTCATCTTTAATGTGTTTTAGCTTCTCTAGTAATAATCGCAACAATTATTCAAGTCCGTCATAATTGAAACGCTGTAAACTCAAAATTAGTAAAAATGCGCGCAATCAATTCGATCAATAAGTTATGATGGTACGTATATATGCTGTCATTACCCACTGAACCGCGCCTATCCCTGCAAAGTATGCCGCGCAACCCGTCGTACTGCCCAATATGTATATGCAACACCCTGTATATTATAAATAAAAAACTAATAATAAAATCTGAAAAATGCCGAACAATATTAATTATACATAACCAACATGCATAAAAGTCTTTGGCTAGATGTGTCAATCTATTATAAACAAAAAATAAATTATATTAAATAAATTAATACTATAAAACATTGCACTAATATTGCACATAAAAACAATAAATATTAAAATAAAAGTATATTAAGAGCCATCAGATAAATTGCTTGATTTTTCATATAAATTTAACGGATTGTGTAATTTTAAATGTTCGGAATCAATTTCAAAATTTGTACAATTAATGCCTTTAGCCTGAAAACTCGATCGTATTATACAAATCGCGGAAACAGTTTCATTAGATAATTGATTTCTTTTTTTACATTTCATATCGCTAACCATTGAAAAAATTCGTTCCGCTTCGGCATTAGAATAGGGAAAAGAAAGAACTGCTTCGACTAATGACTCTAAATTTGGAAACATTTTTTCCCCATTAAAGTTTTCAAATTCTAAAATTTTTTTCCACATGACATCGATTTCTAAAGAAGTTAACTCTTTTTTTTCTTCATTACTAAAAACTGATGGTAAGATTCTCCATTCAAAAGCTAATTTAGTTATATCAATATGTCCTATACGCGTTGCAATAAAAGTTAAATCTTTAAATTTGACTCTAGCTTCGTCATAAAGAGCAATTTTCGGCTGTAAAAACATTAATTGTTGAAAAATAGAATCTTTGTACGGTAAACGTTTTAACATTTCGCGAACTGCAGTTAAGTAAAATTTTAAACAACTTAATTTAATTTCCCGCGCGCATTCTGAAGATAGTGTTTCTAAAAAACTTTCACATTCCGGTCCAACATATATATTATTAATATCTTGAATATTTCTTTTATCCTCTATATTTAAATCAATAATACTGTTATGTCCTGATAGATGTAGAATTTTTCCGTTGGGCTCGGCGATCGACGTAAACGGGCCTGACCGCACGAGCCGAGCGGCAAGTTTAGGACTTGCGACGGGTCAGCGACTAGAAGAGTCGTTTTTACTCCGTCAACGAGTCAACCGCTCGTGGTTCCCTTTTTGGGTCAAGGAATTGAATCCCTATTACCCGGAACGGAACCTTTGTGCGCAATTTGAGAGGGAAGGTGTGAGGGGGTGACGAACGAGAAGGGTGTGGTTAAATGAAAAAGAACAAAAGTTTACTTTACTAAAGACAACATTTTAATTTGATTAAATTTATAATTAGGATACAAAACTTAATTCTTAATCGCAGGTGTTAATAATTTTATTCGTGTATTCCTTACAAGTGTGTGTGTGTGTGTGTGTGTGTGTGTGTGTGTGTGTGTGTGTGTGTGTGTGTGTGTGTGTGTGTGTGTGTGTGTGTGTGTGTGTGTGTGTGTGTGTGTGGATTATTCCTCAGGGGAGAGGACTAGATTTAAGAAGTCAAACCCTGTTAATACAGGGTGAGGAAGATGCGGAGGAGGCTTGACGTATTCAATGGTGGTGGCTGCGGAGTTGACGGATATGTTGTCGAACTCCGGATTGTTATGTGGGAGTTCCTCCAGTTGAGCCTCTACTGGAGGAGGGTGGAAACGGACAGGCGAAGGGGGTCTGTACTCCAGGAGCTCTTCTAGGATCGGAGAAATGAACCTGGGGGTAGGAAGTGGTGAAAGGTCAAGAAAGGGTTCAGGAGATTGTTGAGGAGATTCCTGAGGAATCGATGGTGATACAGGAGGTGGGTCGGTTTGAGTGTGTGTCGTTGTACGAGAGTTACTACGTGGGGTGTGTCGCCTAATTCTAACGGGTCTTACGGTGACCCTCGCCGCGTATCTAATGTATGGTGGAAGAAATATAGCTATGCAGAGAGCGAATGCCGAAAGGTCCGAGCGATTCCGACGATTGTTGGGTCGCGGCGAATGTTCAGTTCTCACTGATAAATAACACAAAAATTTTAAGCGAAATAGGGACGGAGCACATAATAAGAATAAAAAGAATACTGATGAGAAGAAAAATAAAAACAAATGAACTAACTTACTCGTTACAAGATAGTTTCGAATTGGGTTGAATGTGTACGGTGGTTTTGAGCAGGCGCCCCGTTGAGGGATGGTGTGTAGGCGTCGGACCTTTTGTAAACGTGTGGGCACCCTGCTGCGGGATGGTGTCGTCAGGGTGATGGACCCTCTATTTGAGATGCACCACTTAATCGTGACAAAGTATCGACCTTTTTTTATTTCGCGGCCCGAACTACTCGAAAAACTGTCTTAAGGACTTGGCAAAACTTGCTTGATGAACTGAGTGACTAATTGTGTATAATTGTGTTTGGAGCCACCAAAACACGGGTTTTTATACCCTTTCCTTGGGGTGGATCCATTTGGAAAATCTTAGGTTTTTGAAGCGGGGATCGAATAGAAATTAGTCTTGTGAGAAGATTTTTAATGTGGGGGAGGGTGGCGTCATTTTTAGCTAATAGGATTAGGTTTAGGTAATTAAGTTACTTGGAATGGGGGTAGGAAGAAAGGGGCCCTAACAAATAAGGAATAGCGTCGTTTCGGGTCCATATGCGATGGGGGTAGGTTTTTGAGGTGGCGTAACCCGGTTGGTGTTAATTAGTATAGGTGGGGTGCATCTCAGTGTCTTAAGATCTAGGTGGGCGTAGTCTTTAGACCGTACGACGGAACGAAGGGTGGTCTATAGAGGTGCTTGCCCCGATTCCCGGCTTCCGGATTGGAGGGTTGAGAATCGGTATATGAGTTCGCGAGGCCTTGGGTCACTGATCTAATAAATTTGACAGTTTACGACTGTCGCGTGGCCCTGGGGTTGCGTGGAGAGTGCGATTAATGCATCTCGGTTTCCCAGACCTACTGAACACGTACACCGTATCAGGTGTTATGCCTTCTAGGCGTGCGACTGTGGTCATTGCCCGATCGTCACTCGGTAAAATCCTATCTACTAGGGTTCCCGTAGGCGAAATCCAAGTATATGGCTAGCTGGTGCCAGTTTTTATTTCTTACTTTAAACATCTGGAGTCGACTAAAGACTCCGGTTACCGTAAGTTTTGACTTTTATGATTTTTCTGACGACGATAGGCACGCTGACCGACCAAAGTATTTTTAAATATCTATCCCCCTTGCTATTTTTCTCCGTGAGAAAGTTCGAGCTCATGGTGTCTCGTAAGAAAAACAGCTTTGGCGTTATAATATTTTTTAAGAGTTTTTGTTGGTCCCGTGTTTACTAGGTCTGATATTTAATAAAAAGAAAAGAATCGTGAAGTCTGATCAGGACGTAACAATACATTCTAAAGCTTTTGGAATAATAAAATTTTGTGCTATTTCGCGAATTAATCGTTGGCTATTTTCAAACAATGTATGAATTAAAACCTTACGAGATTGGAAAAGAGCATTAAAAGTTATTAAAAAAATTCAAGGAATATTTAAAAAATAATAAATATGCTTTTATTGAATTATCATTTAATTGATTTAAAATAATTTCCGCAGATTTTAATTTATCTTCTACTACAGCCAAAACAAAATAATTTTTTAAAACATCCCAATTATCTAATAATCTTACAATGCATTTATGTAACACTAACCACCGAGTATTTGATAACTTTAAAATCTTGTTTCTTTCCACATCAAAAAAATCTTGAAATTTGCCCAAAATTGCACATCTCTTTGCACTACCTGAGATATAAGTACTAACTCCTCGAATTAAACTTTCGCACGACTCTGGAAGTTTTTCGCAAGTTTTACTTGCTACAAGCGCGGATGAATGGCAAATACAATTTAACATAACAAGACCCGGTACTTCTAATTTTAAACGTGACATAAAAGAATTATTGCATCCAATCATTACATATGCATTATCACTTGCCATTCCGACTATATTTTTTAAAGGAATTTCTTTCTTTTCAAACATACTTCTAAAAATTTCAAAAAGTTTGTTCGCGGAACAATTTGTTGCATCTATGGATAATAAATCTAACAATTGTGTAATTACTTTTTTAGTTACAGGTGAAACATATTGTACAAGAATACACATAAGTTTTTTATCCGAAATATCAGTACTTTCATCTATTAATATCGAAAATCTACAATTTTGAATATTTTTGATAATTTTTTTAACTTTGCGTTTTGCAATAACTTGTGTTACTACTTTTGTACATTTATCTCGTGCCAGTGAAAGATCTGATACAACTTCAGGGATCATACAGATATCTTTTAATAATGGAATTAAGTGATCTGCGGAATAAAAAGCAATATTGTGTTCTGCAAAAAATGCTGCTAATTATCTGCTAAATATCTCGGCGCGTTTTACTTTATCTTTATGCGAAAGAGTAACTGTACTATTAGCAGCGTCTGAAAAATCAATGTCTAAATTTTTTGAATTTATTTGTTTTATATGTTGGACCGATTGTGAATGTTCAATTAAATTAGATTTACAACTGATAGCTTGATTACATGCAATACACAAAGCTTTCTCTTGTGTAGGATGTGGAGTCAACCATCCTTTAAAAATATTTTCATCTAGCCAAGATGATTGAAATTTTCGGACTCTATTTTTTGGCTTTATTTTCTATATCGGACTCTATGCTTCTAATTAATAAATACAAAAGCCTTACCTTATTTATATCTTCCTAACCTCCTCCTGTCAAAAGTCCCGCGTGAGGTCCTGCACACGACATGTGTCGGCACTGCATTTCCATCGCCGCGCATGCACAAAGCCATATACGCTAAAGCCTTGTGTCCACGATGCTAGAACTCAATCCGAGATCTCGGTCCGAATCCTCGAACAATAATATTTATACTTGGCTGAATATAGTTAGCGTTGTAATCGAGTTACGATTCTTTACGATGATTTTCTGATCTATGTTATATTGCCAAGTTGGTTTATAGATATCATCAAGTGATGCACCGCTTGATTTCGAATGTTTTATTTTATTTAGATGGTCCAGATATTGTGATCTTAAATTATTAATTTTTTTTTTGCAATTTCAGTTGTTAGTGGTTGTCCTGTTAATTCTTTGTACTGATTATAGATTATCTGTAAAGCTTGATCTCGTTTCATACGATTATGATAATCAACACTTTTTGTAACATATAAACAAGAATGTTGTTGATATAACATTAATAAAATTTTAACATTTTCCTTATTATCCATTTTTTATTATAAAAGAAGTTTTTTCTGAAAATCAATTTTATATATTATTATACTTTTCTTGAAAAATAATATGTATATATAGGTTATAATATATTTTTAATGTCTAATTTAATCTGCATTAAAACTAATAATAACTACTTATGTAAATCTTATTAATTATTAATCTTATTAATTTATTTTATTTAAGAATTATATTTCTCTTATTTTTTCAATTCTATAATTACTTACTAAAATATTATTTATATTGTTCACAGTATCTCGTATCACTATAAGTATCTTATATTTTGTCTTGACAGATAGTAAAAGAAACTAGTAAAATCTAATAACTCGCAATAACTCGTACCGAAAAATGGGACGCAATGCATTTTTTCGTTTGAGCTTCTTATTCGAGTTTTGCATCCAAATTCAGTGTGTACATGATCCGAGTTCTAGTAACTTTCCCTCAGTCCGAGATCTCGGACCGAGTTCTAGTATCGTGGACACAAGGCTTTACTGAGGTAACCTTCTCTCTATAGATCTTGGTCCAAACTAAGGCACTATAAAACGTGAGTATTCTCACATCTGCTCACGTTTCCGCCATTTTTGTTCCATTCCCCCACTCCTTGCCCTCTCGCCTCTGTCGCTGAGCTGAGAAGTTTATGATGATTAGGTTATGGTTTATAAGCTGCTTGAACTCTATGTTTACGTGTATTTTGATTATCCGACTGTGAACAAAAAAAATACAAAATGCCTTGCTGCGTTGCGGTCAATTGTACCAATAGAACAGAAAAAAGCGCTCGATTATTTTTGTTTCCTGCGGATGATGTTCGTCGACAGCAATGGATACATAATCTCCGCAGAGAGTCTTGGACACCAACCAAATCATCGTGCCTCTATGAAGTAAGTTTATTCTCTTAAATTTTTAATTTACGTAGCTTTTTCTATTTGTTTAGAATCATGGATCGTTTTTTTAAGTGTAGTTTAGATTTGTCACCGTTTGAAATTACATAAATATGAATAACTATAATCAATAAGAACATTTATCTTATAAGCAGTTTTTTTATTTCAGAAACATTTTGAAGAATCACAGTTTGAGACTGGTCGAGCAGATAATTGGCGAAAATTAAAACCAAACGCCATACCAACACTTTTCGATATACCTGATCCACCTGCAATGAATAAAAATGAAACAGATGAACCAAATACAAATGCCACTGCTGAGAAAGACGTAAATTTTTTCATTAATCTTATGTTTATATTTAATCACTCGTACGATGTGTACAAGAGTATTAGTCACGCCCATAAATATATTAATAATAAATAAATAAATAAATAAGCAAACAAATTAATATATCATTTCTTTTACCTTACTGTAATGTATCATAGAAACTTACGTCTTTCTCAGCAGTGGCATTTGGTTAGGTTTTTGATTTTTGCGTGCCTTTCTAGGCACTGTGCGAAAAACGACGAGGTAACTAGCCTCTGGTTACGCTCTGCTACTGCAGAGTTATTACTCAGCTCAAGGGCCCTAGTAGAGAGCTCGCCTTGAAGCGAGTGAGTGAAGAAAAAGCTTGCGTCGACGCTCTTTTATACAGCGTCGATTCTCGATTGTGAGAAAGACTTACACCGCCTGCGCAACCTGATGGTGTATCTGTAGGCTCAGGTCTCGGCTGAGGCCCTGCGGTGCGTAGCAGCGCCGCGGTGTACTATGCCGCTTCAGTGCAGCGGTGTGGCGGTATGCTCCCACAACACGTATAACAATAACAGTTATAGGAACAAATAATTAATTATAACAATTATTAATATTTTCAAATAATAACTAATATTTTGTGATATTTATGATTTTTCACTTTCGGTCATTTTTCGGTGATTTACCATTTTTATAAATATTGCACGACACCTTTTGAAAATAACCTTAAATTAATTCCTATCTCATGTTAATTATTTATATATGTATACCCAAATAAACCTAATTTAATTCTTCCCACCCTTACAGTACTTATCAAAGACAGGTTATTTCGAAGAATTCTGCTGAGTACCTGCGTGAGATTTTATCGACCGCTACTGTAAACAATAACAAATTAGAAATGCAGTCATATACATTGTGATTTTTGTTTGGTGGAATCGGACATGATTGAATAAAGTTGAAGTTATTTCCAAACAATATGTAATTGCAGAATGTAATTTAGGTTACATTGAAATCAAGCATTTTATGTACATATACATTGACCTACACTCGCAAAGCGTTAACAATGTTTATTTCTTTGCGATCGAATTGACATTAATTCCGCAGTTATCATAAACAAATTATTATCGTCCGGACGATACACACAGTGTGTCGGAAAAAAAATCTAACTTTTCGAATAAAAAACCTATTATTCATTTTGTCAAGAATCAAAACGTTTATTTGATGTATGTTTCATCTGCATCGATACAACGCTGGGCACGCTGAATCAACGTATGTATGGATTTGTGTAAGTCCGTTTTTGGTATAGTCTCGATGACCTTCGAAGGTTTGTATAACTTTAATGTTGTCAATGTTCTTTTCATCGCCATTTTCAGGACAAAAAATAATCGTGCGGTGATAAATTTGGCGAATACAGTGAGTGCTGAATGACGCACACTCGTTTTTTGGCTAAAAATTTGTGACTGTCTTTTGAGGCAGTGTATTGTCATGCAGCAAGTATTAATTTTCGACATTTTAATCTAATTTTAATGATTCTCCGGGATAAAGTTCCGAATAGGTGAAACGCCCAATTTTTTTTTAACTGCACTATTTTATGTATTTTGGCGCGCTGATTACGAATATGACAATGAAAATCGCCGACAAGGTCATTTTCAAGGTCAAAACTCCAAAAAAAGTGAAAAAATATCACTTTTTTGAGATTATTTCGAGAAATATTGATGTAACGAAAAAATGTCTCAAATAAAAGTTGTAGTTCTTGTAAAAATACATTATTTATGTTCTATGCATTTTTTGTGTAAAACTGATAATTTTCGAGAAAATTGACGTTAAAGATAAAAAACTTTGGTAAACAGGTAGGCCTTAGCTTGCATGCGCATGCCGTTCAAGAATGTAGCGGCGTGTGTGCGTATACAATTTATGTATATTTATTACCATAAGTCTTTGCCTTGCTAAAAATCTAATGAATCTACAATATACTAAAAATACTAGATACTGAAAAGATTAGCAAGACCCCAACGCAAAGTGTGTGCGCGCAGAAAGTTTATATGAATTAAATCTTCGCCTTACTAAAGGTATGATGAGTCTACAATATACTAAAAATATTTGATACTGAAAAGATTAGCAAGACCCCTACGCAAGGTAGAGAGCATATTGTGTTTCAAAGTTATTTTCTATAATAGACACTAGCTATGTAATAGGCGGGAGGAGAGGCTCTGCCCTTCCCCCCTGCACCCCCCTCCCCGCCTGCATCCATTTCCGCCTCGGGGGGCGGAGCCCCCTGAACCCCCCGTGTTTCATCCTACTTACCAAAGTTTTTAATCTTTAACGTCAATTTTCTCGAAAACTATCAGTTTTACACAAAAAAATGCATAGAACATAAATGATGTATTTTTACAAGAACTACAACTTTTATTTGAAACTTTTTTTTGTTACATCAATATTTCTCGAAATAATCTCAAAAAAGTGATATTTTTTCACTTTTTCTGACCTTGTTTTGACTTTGAAAATGACCTAGTCGGCGATTTTCATTATCATATTCGTAATCAGCGCGCCAAACTACATAAAATAGTGGAGTTTCAAAACAATCGGGCGTTTCACCTATTCGGAACTGCACCCATTCTCCGTCACAAATACTCTCAAGTAGTGTCGCCAGACGTGCATATTCTGAGCTCCGCACGCATACAAGGAGACGTCCGTGTGTGTTCGGCCGTTCAATTAATAAAAGAGAGCAAATCGTCTTCTTTCTCCGCTGACAGTCAACTCAATAGGACCGAGAGAGAAGAAGACGGACGTGGTCTTCGGATGCGTGTAGAACCCAGAATATCGTCTGGCGACACTGCTCCCAAGTAGTACTTGACAGTGACAGTTTCACCTTTAGAAATGAATACACGATAAAAGATGCCTTTCAAATCGCTTGACTTTGGATCGTTATTAATGTCTTGCTTCTGTCTTCAAAATGTTTGCATTATATAAAAACTTGTATAAGCGACGGACAATTATTGTGATAAATTTGACGCATCAATTCAAACGTTTCCGTAAATATATTACCAAGTTAAAACAAAGTTTAAACCAAGTTTAAAACAAAATGTTAAAACTTAATGTTTGCGCATTGTGTTATCGTGATGATGTGATAAATAGTACTGTTATTTCAAACCGCATATTTCCAAAACTACTTGTCTGTTTTTGACAAAATTTCGACAGATGGTAGACGAGATATGTATACTCAAATGTCATTTGTTAAATATTAGATTGCACTGCTATTTTTGCAAGAAAACTAAAGTCTGATTTCTTTTTCGATACACTGTGTAGGTTTGTTACATATATATTGAATAAATAGCAAATAGCACGATACAATTAACTCTTTTATTATGTATTGCTATAAGTCATAGATATGAATATTCACGGTAAGTAATTTATTGCCTAAATAATTAATTTTAGTTATATTTTTTATTATCATGAGATCGATATCAGGTTTTTCTCATTACTGAATGCGCAAATCTCGCTATTTTTTATTATCATATGAGATCGATATCAGGTTTTTCTCATTACTGAATGCGCAAATCTCGCTTGAAAGAATATGGAGTTTTCTTTGCGTTTATTTTGTAAAATTTATTTAGTTTTAATTTAATTTATAGGTTGAACAGATTTCGTCACACATATGCGCGGATTTAATTCTATCATTCACATACTCTTTCTTCTTTAAACCAATTCAGGTTGTTGTTACCACTCTCGCATATTAATTGTCTTACATTTACATTATGACATTTTCTCAGTTGCACTCATATGTCTTTATAATTCGTCTGCACGTCTTACACTTCACGTAGCAGCAGCTGATATACTTGCAGTCACATCTCTCCAAGATCTCTTGAGTTCTGATGATATGACTACGACCGCAACATAGGTACTCGCAACTTTCGTATCCGGAACTACTGCCATTACATTGCCTGCAAAATTTATTTTATATTTATAATAGTTCTTAGAAATATTTATAATATTAAATTATATTTTTAAATTTTTTTTACAATATTACGCTACTTTTTTTAATATCTTACTATTTATATTTTATTGTATTTATATTGTATTTATATTTTATATTTGACTATAAATAATTTACATTGCAATAATATTTTCTATATATACAATAGGGTGTTCTATGATTCGCACGTCAAAATATTATAGCAGAAATGTTCTCAAAATTGTTTTTGCAATTTATTAATCTAAACCAGTGCTCAAAATTAGTTGCTCATTTCGAGCCGATTCCCGAAACAACGCCTCCTATTCTTCCACTACCGCTCGACGCTCGAGCAAACGCTGCGCCCGAGCTGCTGACAGCGCGTCTAATGTTTTAACTCAGGACAGACATTTTAATTTAATTATTTATTAATAATTATTTATTATGAAAACAGAAATTATTTCTGTAGCGAGGAAAATATTAATAATGATATCATAGAAGCTACAGGTCCTAGCTGCTTATCTCTTATACAATAGACGTTCCTGAGTTAAAACATTAGATGCACTGTCGGCATGCACCGACGCGTCTGCTCGAGCGTCAAGCGGTAGTAGAGGAATAAGAGGCGTCGTCTTGGAAATCGGCTCGAAATGATCAACTAATTCCGAGCACTGATCCAAACAATAGTTTTTGAAAAAAAAAATTAAAAATTAATCAATCAAATTCTATGGTTAAGTCGCTTGTCTATAAGTCCATGACAAACTGTCATATACACGACTCAAGGATAAGTTTATATTTCAAAAACTGAATTAAAATTGGATTGAAAAAGTTTTTTTATTTAAAACATACAATAATTTTTTATTTAATTTTTTGAAAATTTTCCTGTTATAGTATTTTGATTCTGTACGTTCTGTATAAATAAATAAATAAATAAATAAATATATACAGGGTGTCAATTAAGTCCCGGGACGGCTAAATATTTTCTCATGTAAGGTATTTTTGAAAAAGGTCAAGGTCATTTCTGAAGTAATTTTTAACGAGGAATTCAACGGTGACCTTCAATTTGACCTTGAGCTTGACCTTCAAGGTCATTTCAAGGTTAGGTTAGGTTTTTTAAATAGAAACCCCTATTTTTGATTCCAAAATCTAATAGCTGGTGTCAAGAGCTTTTCAAAACACTATAATAAAGTTATTTTTTATTAAGTACTTTTCGAGTTATGAGGCTTGTAAATTACAGTATTTTGACATAAAATACAAAATATCTTGTAAAACATTCAATTTTTGGGAATCTTACCTCAATACTTTTATGCATAAAATAATGAGACGAATCAATTGGTATAAAGAAAACACATTGGTTTTAAAAAAAAGTATGCAGTTGCATGTTGCAAATTACATATTTATTCTTGAAAGCAACTATGTGTTTTCTTTGTATCAATTAATTCGTCTCATTATTTTATGCATAAAAGTATTAAGGTAAGATTCCCAAAAATTGAATGTTTTACAAGATATTTTGTATTTTATGTCAAAATACTGTAATTTACAAGCCTCATCACCCTTATCTTCGGAGTAATTTGCGTGGATGTTTTATAATGGGACACTCTGTATATCACCACCAGAAGGAATAGCAGTTAAATCTGGCATGGTATGCAAACTCAATAAGGCATTGTATGGCCTTAAACAAGCTTCACGATGCTGGAATCAACGCTTTAATACTTTTATAAAGGATATTGGATTTATGCAAAGCGAAGCAGACAAATGTGTCTACCAAGGAACTTTCAATAAGTCCAAAATATTACTTGCTCTGTATGTTGATGATGGACTAATTATGGGAAGCGATAAGGAAACTATTCAAAATATTATAGCTCAACTGCAAACAACCTTCGAGATTACAGCAAGCACCGTAGGCTGTTTCATTGAGATGGAAAAAAGACATGACAAGAACAAAAGGTCTATATTTGTCAGCCAAAAGAACTACATCAGGAAAATAATCAAGAAATTTAATATGGATGATGCAAAAACAGTTTCCACACCAGCTGATAATCATGTGCATTTATTCTCAGACGACAACAATGGAACAAAATTCCGAGAGAAAAAGAAAGTTCCATACAGAGAAGCCGTTGGCAGTTTGATGTTTGCTGCAATTGTATTCAGACCAGATATTGCATTTTCAGTGGGAGTTGTAAGTAGATACCTTGATAAATATGACGAAATACACTGGAATGCAGTGAAGAGGATATTGAGATATCTTAAAGAAACAGAACATTATGGAATAATGTATACGAAAATAGAAGCACCAAACATAATAAAAGGATACTCAGATTCTGATTTCGCCAACGATATGGATACAAGAAGGTCAACCACAGGCTACATCTTCAAGTTGAGTAATGGATCAGTAACTTGGAGTAGTCAACGTCAATCAGCTGTATCTCTATCAACAACAGAGGCAGAATATATTGCTGCTTCCTGTGCAACAAGAGAGGCTGTATGGATACGTCAACTACTACGAGACATAAAGGAACCGTTGGAAGGTTCAATACCACTTTTTATTGACAATCAAAGCGCCCTAAAGTTGATACGCAACGCGGAATTTCATAAACGAACAAAACACGTGGACATTCGTTATCATTATATACGCGAAAAATTAACTTGTGGTGATATAGATGTACATTATGTCTGCAGTAAAAATCAGCTTGCAGACATTTTAACAAAGGCGATCCCTCGTGATCAATTCCTGTTTTTACGTACAGAAATTGGCGTAACAAGCGTCTAGATGTAATTAATGCGCAATATGTATACGAGAATTTAAGTTATATATGTACGTATAAGCAATTTTATGTTTAAAAGGAAAAGAGCGCTCAATTAGTGGGAGTGTTAAGTCTTGTTTGAATCTCGCGCTTTTACTTTTCTGTGATGTATAATCGATAAATCGATCTATGCCAAGCGCATGCATTCTTTTTTTTTACTTCTTCTTCTCTCGCTTGCTTTTGATGGTATAATAAAGTTTTCTTTCATAATAACTAATAAGAACGTTTTCTTTTGCATTCGACATCGACCTTATATTGTAATAGTGCATAGGAACGTCGAATGTACCTACGTTCTGAACTCACAAAAGAACGTTCACAAGTGTCCCCTCTCGATTTGATTCTCCTCAAAATATGTTGTAAAACATACAATTTGAGGAGACACGTATTTTTTTTATAGCGGCCCTAACTCAAATTTAAGGGGTGAAACACCCTTTTGAAAAAAACGAGTTTTTTCTTTGTATGTAACTATCGCCAAAACCGTAGGCAATACAAAAAAATGTTTCAAATAGAAGTTGTACGGCTTGTAATGGGCTTTATAACTGTGTAATTGGATTTTCAAAAAATGTAATTTTTTTTAATTTACCCTACCCCTTGTTATTATTTTTTCAAATTTCAAAATTTTTGTAATGACAAAAGTTGTAGCATTTTTTACGCTGAATTTAACCATATATGATTTTATTATGTTCCGAAATCGCATCTTTCAAAAATGAGTTATCAGTATCACATTATATGCGTCGCGCTGCATGACGCATTGTTTATACCGCATTTGTGTTGTGCATAGTCGCAAAATAAATATAAAAATGACATGTTATTACATATTTGAGAAAGAACAGTTAACTAAAATTGTTGCTAAAGCATCACTTCCACATTACACTTTTATAGATAATCGCTGCATTTCGTGCGCAGCGCGTTGTCATATGCAAGTTAGCTATCAGCGCATATTACACTTTGAAGTTTTGCTTGTAGTGACCACGGGAAAATAATTTATGAAACGAAAACAGTGAATAAATCAATCTATTCAACATATATCTACCCTAACTCTACCTTCTTGGCCCAACTTGACTGACAATGAAATGAAATATAAAATTTAGTACAGTTTACTCTTTTTCAATAATTTTAATATACTGCGATTCTACATACTATTACATTCCACTAAATTACTACGAAATTTTTAAACTATAAGGTATATTATAAGTATAATTATAATATATATAAATAAGCTTATATACATATATACGGGGCATTCTTTTTCAACTTTACATCCATGCTGCCCATTTTCTATTTAATCTAAAAATTTTTGAAAAAATCTTAAAATTTACAGAAAAATGTAAGCTTTCCAATGGCGCGTGGCAAAATTATCAAATTCAATTGGATCATACTTAAAATTTCAGAAAACCGAAAAAAAATAATAAAAACGGTAATTATTCAAGTGTAGCGATTATTCATTCGACGTTTTTCTCTTCCAATTAACACTTTCGAGTACTCTGTTTATCTGTGCACTGTCACATGAGTCTAAACTAAAATGGCGGATCCAATATGGCCGCCAAAGATTTAAAAATTTAAGAAATTAACGGATTTTTGTAAAACTTAATACCAAAGAGTTTTTCTGTATGCTGAATACAAATCTCAAATCGGATTTTGAAAATTCAAAATGGCGGATCTAATACGACCATCAAAAATATTGAAAAATTTAAGAAATTAACGGATTTTTATAAAACTTGGTATCAGGAGTATATTTGGGACGCAGATTTTAAAATTTCATCATTAAATTCGTATTTATCGACCTATTTGGTCTAAAGATTATCGAAAAACTATTAAAATTTATAACAAAATTCAAGTCTTCCATGGGCGCGTGGCAAAATTATCAAATTCAATTGGATCATTATTTTTTTTCTGAGCCTAGTCAAAAAAGTTTCATAAAATAAGATCGTGAAATCCATTTTGTACACATTCGAGAGAGTTTCTCTACCGCGATATTATCGCCATTCATTACAACATTTTAACATTAAAAAACGTTTCATTGTGATTCCGTAAATTTCTAAACGCTTTAATATTTGGATTTGTATATCCGACTCCCATGTTCTGGGCTTTTTTGTGCTTTGAACGTTTCTCTGAGGTTTTCTTCGGACAGTTCTTTTCAGAGCTACTTTTAACCGTTCTTTTAGGACTGCTCTCAGAACAATACTACAGAAAATTCTATTATCTGTACTATTTTTGATCGTGAATCTTAGAATTTGATTTTGAATATGTCTAGTATACACGGTCATAGATGTTGCAATCCCTACAATGTGGAAGGTCACAGAGGGAAAGATCTTCGACGCATTTTGAGTGTTATCAAACGATTATTCCCAAAATTTCCAGATAATGCTAAAATTTGTGCAGCATGTAGGAAAATGAAATATCCTCGCATGAATGAAGATAGGCACGTCTCATCGAGTCTTGATAAAACGTTTGATAATTGTACTCATGATACTAAACAGAATATTTCTGTATCTTTCGGTGCATCTTCATTATCTTTCAATGGAATTGAATGCAACATAAAATCACAAAGAGAGATTGAGTTGGAAGATATGTTGAGTGGATTGAAAGAAAAATTTTCCACTCTTGAAATTAATGATCCTTTGAGATTGACGATTTTGACTGTAGTACCAGATGCATGGAGTCTAAGTCAAATTTCTCGGGAATTCAAGTGTTCTAGGTATTTTGCAAAAAAAGCTAGAGAATTGAAAGCATCTAAGGGCGTTTTAGCAGAAACAACTGCTAAGAATGGTAAACCATTGCCGAAAAGTACTGTTACACGAATTAAAGATTTTTACAATAGTGACGAAAATAGCAGAATCATGCCAGGTATGAAAGATATGGTTTCAGTAAAAAATGACGAGGGCAGAGATTTGATTCAGAAACGTCTTCTCCTTTCAGACTTAAGAGGTCTTTATGTTATTTATAGTAAATGCCATCCTGACTGTCATGTTAGTTTTAGTAAATTTGTCCAACTCCGACCAAAACATTGTATACTTGCTGGTGCGAATGGTACACATTCGGTCTGTGTCTGTACGATACATCAAAATTGCAAATTGATGATTGACTCTGTCAATTTAAATAATTTTACTAAAGATTCCAATGTGATTTTACATGATTATAAAGATTGCTTACGCCAAATCGTGTGCAAAAATCCTGATGAAAATTGTTATATTGGTGAATGCAGTAAATGTCCTGGTATTATTGAACTAAAAAAACATTTGAAAGAACTCTTAGATGAGAAAGGTATTCACCACATACAGTTCAGTATCTGGACAACAACTGACAGATCAACTCTTCAGACGCAAATTCTTCCGTCGTCGGAATTTGTCGATGAATTTTGTGACAAATTTATCATTCTAAAACCTCATTCTTTCATTGCAAAAGAACAATCTCGATTCTATCAGGAAAGAAAAGAGAATTTAAAAAAAGGTGAAGTTCTTGCAGTATTAGATTTTTCTGAGAATTACAAGTATGTTGTGCAAGATGCATCGCAGGCGTTCCATTTTAATAATTCACAATGTACTATCTTTCCTGTCGTGTGTTACTATAAAAAAGAGTTAGAACTTGAACACAAAAGTTTTATTTTTTGTCGAATAGTACACTTCATGACACAGCTGCTGTACAAAAGATGCTGATTCCTGAATTGAAAATAATAATTCCTGAGCTAAGAAGAGTAATCTACTTTAGCGATGGGGCAAAACAGCATTTTAAAAATAAATATCAGATGATGAATCTAATGCATCACGAAGAGGATTTTGGTGTTGCAGCGGAATGGAACTATCATGCCACTGCACATGGTAAAGGTGCTTCAGACGGTGTAGGTGCTGTGTTCAAAAGGGAAGCTATGCGAGCTAGCCTCCTTAGTAAACCGAACGATGCCATTCTTTCATTCGAGAAACTTGTTGACTGGGCTCAAAAAAATTCTAAAAGTATTAGTATACTCCCATATAATGACAAAGAGCACCAAAAGACAAAAAGATTTTTGAAAAAACGATTTGATGTAGCTCCACCAGTTCCAGAGATTCTGAGAAATCACTGTTTCGTCCCAATCAACAAAGAAATGGTGATTAAGAGATATTCCAATGCTGGTAATAGTTCGACTTTTTCATATCAAGATTTCAAAAAGTAGGGGGTAAGAGCTCAGGCGACATCAGAATCAGAGGTATCTCTAGTATCAAGTTTAATAAAAATCTGTCAATTTCCTAAATTTTCAATATTTTTGGTCTTTATATTAAATCTGACATTTTCAGTTTTCGAAATCCGACTTAAGATTTGTATTTAGTTGGCCGTAAAACTCTCTGTTCAAATTTTATAAAATCCCTTACTTTTAAAAATTTTTCAAATTCTTAGTTGCCATGTTAGATCCGCCATTTTGAATTTTCGAAATGCGATTTCAGATTCGTTATTAGCAACCCGAAAAAGTCCCTGATACCAAGTATTATAAAAATTCGTTAATTTCTAAAAATTTTCAAAATGTTTTGGTGGCCATATTGGATCCGCCATTTTGTATTTTTGAAAGATAATTTTAAACTTGTATACAGTAATCCAAAAAACCCCTTGATACCAAGTTTTATAAAAATCAGTTAATTTCTTAAATTTTTAAAATTTTTGGCGGCCATATTGGATCCGCCATTTTAGTTTAGACTCATGTGACAGTGCACAGATAAACAGAGTACTCGAAAGTGTTAATTGGAAGAGAAAAACGTCGAATGAATAATCGCTACACTTGAATAATTACCGTTTTTATTTTTTTTTAGTTTTCTGAAATTTTAAGTATGATCCAATTAAATTTGATAATTTTGCCACGCGCCATTGGAAAGTTTACATTTTTCTGTAAATTTTAAGATTTTTTCAAAAATTTTTAGATCAAATAAAAAATGGGCAGCATAGGTGTAAAGTTGAGAAAGAATGCCCCATACATATATATTATAATTATACTTATAATATACATTTTATATACCTTATAGTTTAAAAGTATTGTAGTAATTTAGTGGAATGTAATAGTATGTAGAATCGCAGTATATAAAAATTATTGAAAAAGAGTAAACTGTACTAAATTTTATATTTCATTTCATTGTCAGTCAAGTCGGGCCAAGAAGGTAGAGTTAGGGTAGATATATGTTGAATAGATTGATTCATTCACTGTTTTCGTTTCATAAATTATTTTCCCGTGGTCACTACAAGCAAAACTTCAAAGTGTAATATGCGCTGATAGCAAACTTGTATATGATAACGCGCTGTGCACGAAATGCAGCGATTATCTATAAAGGTGTAATGTGGAAGTGATGCTTTAGCAACAATTTTAGTTAACTTTTCTTCCTCGAATATGTGATAACATGTTATTTTTATATTTATTTAATGACTATTGCGCAACACAAGTGCGGTATAAGCAATGCATCATGCAGCGCGACGCATATAGTGTGATACTGATGATTCATTTTTGAAAGATGCGATTTCGGGACATAATAAAATCATATATGGTTGAATTCAGCGTAAAAAATACTACAATTTTTGTCATTACAAAAATTTTGAAATTCAAAAAAATAATAACAAGGGGTAGGGGTAAATTAAAAAAATTACATTTTTTGAAAATCCAACTACACAGTTATAAAGCCTATTACAAGCCATACAATTTCTATTTAAAACATTTTTTTGTATCTCTTACGGTTTTGGCGATAGTTACACACAAAGAAAAAACCCGTTTTTTTTCAAAAGGGTGTTTCACCCCTTAAATTTGAGTTAGGGCCGCTATAAAAAAATACGTGTCTCTTCAAATTGTATGTTTTACAACATATTTCAAGAAGAATCAAATCGGGAGGGGACACTTGTGAACGTTCCCTTGTCAGATGGCATGTAAGCTGTAAGCTGATAGTTCCTAACATCCAGGATCATTATCAGGTACGTCCAGGTGATGACGTCTATATATGTATATCAACGAGCGCGTGGTAAGGATGCAAATACTACTCTCGGATCAATAGATATCGATTTTAAACTGGGAACGATTAGAACTCTATCTTTATGCAACAAGAATCTGTTCTGTGTTTTAAAAACTACAATCTATGAATACAATTCTATTTCAAGAATACAATTAATATTAAGATATTGCTCTTCCTTATTAAAATAATAATCATGTTAACAACAAGCTAATAGAGCAGGAGCCGGTAAGAGTTGCTCAAAAGTTCATTTTATTAAAAATTATTACAAACAACCTAAATTTTTACCTAAATCATAACCATTGTTCAAGAGCGTTTCTATCTTAAATATCTTTTCAACGCTTCTCTACTTACTACCACAATATTTATGTTAATGCTACACTGAAGATGGCCACATCCCTTTGACCGAAACGTTTAATAATTTTTAATAAAATGAACTTTTGAGCAACTCTATCCGGCTCCTGCTTTATTAGCTTGTCATTAACACGAATTCTATTTCAATTATTATTAAACTTTGCAACCAAATTGTTAATGATTTTGATAAATTAAAGCTGTTTTACATTAAATTTTTAGTTACATATATTTTTGTTTAGTATATCTGTTCAAACTAAAATCCGAATTCTAATGTTTATGTTATTTGTTACAAGTTTATTATAATAATAATTTAATGTTAAATAAACAAGTATTTTCCGATCTCATTATGGATTGAAAAACAATGCTAATATCTCTTTGTATTCTAATCCTTTTCGTGTCATTTTCTATTGTCCTTGCACAGCTATTGTTCTCGCTATAAGACAATTTTTCTGATCTATCAGCTATTGATACTTCACAGACGCTTTATCGACATACACTTGCACCAGTGTTTGTGCCTCCCACTTTTATTTGACAGCTGTCACCAAGTTTAGACCGCAGATATGCGATTCTGCTTGATGTCAGGTTTTATTTCAGTTCGCGTAGACCAATGGTTTAATCTCTCTAGTCTGATCTCGGCTCGCGAAGAACTTTGCTTGCGAAATTCTCTATGGTATATAGTACTATGAAGTAAATAATTTTCCATCACAGTTGACCTTTAACTATAGGTCATTGTATGTGTCTATTTTATTCTATATACACAGGGTGTATATAGAACAGAGTGACAAAGTCATCAGTAGATTATCTTGAAAATAAAGCATTTTCGAAAAAAATGTTTTATATGAAAGTTGTAGGGTTTTAAGGGACACATTACATAGCAATGTTAGAGCGACCTTGGATAGCGTTGTTAAGATTATGTAAAAATCACTTTGAAATTTTTTTAATGAAAACCTCTATTTTTTTTATTGCATATTTTTGTAGCTGACCTCGAGAACTTTTCAAAACACTATAATAAAGTTTTTCGTAGTTTTTTTGAGTTTCATAATGTTAAGGCATTTAATAATAATTATTAAAAACTATAATAAACGTCGATTAAATCTTTTTATGTTGAGAAACTTACTAGAGAATAGTAGCAATTTAACTTTAAGAAATAATAGAATAAAAACAGGTAAGTGTTTTGTAATATAAGCATTAATTATGTGTATTACAGGGTGTCCCATTTTATTTTAAACAGTCAAATATCTGGAAATTATGGAATTTTAGAAAAAAATATTTCGTACAAAAGTTTTATGACTTCAAAGGGGGACATAAGATGATGCCTTTGGTTTATCCTTGGATAGTCAAAATAATCTGAGCCGAAAGTGGCTGAATCGGGATTCGAACCCGAGCCTTTTCGATTTCCGGTCAAAATGTTCTACCACTAAACTACTCAAACACTGACGATCCATGATTATTTTTCTCGTAGGCTTTTAGGAGATAAACAACTGTGAACGCATGAATTGTCTCGCGTGATTTAAAATCAATATGTATCAATATCGATTCAGCCACTTTCGGCTCAGATTATTTTTCTCAATCCTTTCTATCCTAATTAATATTCCTTGTACATTTATCATTCTCAGATTGAGATAAAATGTACTTTTAATTTAATTAATCGTATACTATAAGAATTTCGAAATAAGATCGGTATACAAAAATTAAAATTTAATAACTTAGTTATTAAAAAAAAAAATCATTTCTCTGTAGAGATCCATTAAAAATTGCACGTACATCCAGCAATGGCCTTTAATCTATTTAAATTTAAAGTTTTAACAATTTTTTTTTGTTAGAGAATTTGAAAAAGAAGAAGATGAAGAGGAAACTAACGTGGAATTTCATAATTTAAGTAAATTATTAATCACGGATGAAATAAAAGATTTAGACGCAGAAGATTTTATTACTCTTCCGCCACACCAAAGATGCGTTAGTCACACGCTTAACCTTATTGCAGCCAAAGATTCTGAAAAAGCTTTGAATAGTGATGCTTCATATAAAAAAAAGTACAGGGTAACATTTGCAAAATTATTTAACTTGTGGAATAAACAAAATCAGTCCACTCAAGTGGCAGATAAAATAAAAGAAATTTGTGGCGTTTATTTAAAAACCCCCGTTGTTACTAGGTAAAAATTTTTTTTTACTATTTTTTATTTATCTGTTATTTATTTTAATAATAAATATATATAATAAATAAATAATAATAATAAATAATAAATAAATAAATAATATTATATATATATCTTATATATATCTTATATATATATATATATATATATATATATATATATATATATTATATAAATATCTTAATATATATAGCCAATAGAGCAAGAGCTGGATCGATTTGCTCAAAAATTCCTTTTATTTATAAAATTCTACAGACGTTTCGGCCAAGGTACTCAGGTACTCAGGTACTCAAGAAACTCAGTGTTCTGTAAGGAATAAGGCTACGTCGATTATCGATAATTTTGTGATCTCGGGTAATAACATCGATTTTCTGATTGGGTCTTGGCTCAAAATAACAAAGAAATTCATAAATGATAATCCTGATGTTATTTTCACAAGAGCTGATAAGGGAAACGTCACGGTTGCTTTAAACAAAAAGGATTATATTAAAAAAATGGAAGATATTCTTTCAGACACAGATACTTATCACATAGTTGAGAGGGACCCAACCAGAAAATTAACCGAAAACGTGCGGACTCTACTTTTAAGATGGAAGGGAAGGGGCTATATCGATAAGCACACATATTTTTATTTATTAAAAACTGACGGGATTTTACCGAGAGCTTATGGTCTACCAAAGATACACAAAACTGATTTTCCACTGAGACTAATAGTTTCTTCTATTAACAGCCCTACTTACAATTTAGCTAAATACATACATGAATTATTGTACAATAGTTTAAAAAAACCAAACAGTTATATAAAAAACAGTTTTAGCTTAGTCAAAAAACTCAATGGAAAACATATCAATCCTGATACTTGCATTGCTTCACTAGATGTTGTTTCTTTGTTCACCAATGTACCGATTGAAAATACGGCCGATAGCATAAAAAAACGGTGGGGTCAGATAGAGGGGCATACTTCCATATCACTCAATGAACTGGTTATGGGTATCTCTCTCATTCTAAATTCCACGTTTTTTAATTTCAATAAAAAAATGTACAAACAAGTTTTTGGTACACCAATGGGCTCTCCATTATCCCCCATCATAGCGGATATTATTCTGCAAGACTTAGAATGTTTAGCCATAGAACGTTTACCGTGCACTCCGTATTTTTATTACAGATATGTTGACGACATCCTCATTGCAGTCCCTAACGACCTTATAAATAAAACTTTTTCCATTTTCAATTCGATACATCCAAGATTACAATTCACACTGGAAGTTAGTAATAAAAATCAGATTAATTTTCTCAACGTTTTAATTATTAATGACAACTCAAACATTATCTTTGACATTTTCCATAAATCTACATACTCGGGAAAATATTTAAACTTCCATTCACACCACCCTTTAACACACAAAAAAGGCGTTATTATTGGCATGGTTGATAGGGTACTAATGTTATCCCATCCACAATTTCAACAAAAGAATTTAGAAGACATAATAACTATCTTATTAAACAACAGTTATCCTTTAGATTTTATTTTTTTAACTATTAAAAATAGAATAAAATTTTATATACACAAAAATTTTAACAAAAAAGACAATAACAACGCAAATACGAATAATAATAACAAAAGAAAGATTTTTACGATACCATATGTAAAAAATTTATCGGAACAATTTATTCAAATCTCAAAAAATAACGACAGTATGTTGGTCTTTTCGTGTGACAATAAACTGAACAAATTTATAAAAACTGGTAAAGACTCTCTAGATAGGATGAACCAATGTGATATTGTGTATAAGATTTCTTGCCGAGACTGTGACGCTACGTACGTAGGACAGACAAAAAGACAATTACGGACTAGAATAAAAGAACACAGAACGGATATTAATAAAAAATCAGGCTCCCCCTCAGTAATTTCGTGCCACAGAATGGATTTTAATCATGACTTCAAATGGGACGAAATTGATATATTAGACAGAGAACCTTGTTACAGTAAAAGATTAACTTCCAAAATGCTACATATAAAAAGACAGAATACAGGACTGAACAAACAGGAGGACACAGAATCATTACCGGATACATATCTTCCAATACTCAAAAAATTCCCCACCCTGTAGTTTTCGTTTACCTATCCCCTCTTGCCTTTCCATCCTACATCCTTACCAGTCGAGTCCCACTCACATCCGTGGACACATGTCACAGTTTTAATTGCTTTTACATAGTAGTGACGAACCGTTAAGGTATTGATATTCAAAATTATTTTATTTTTATTTTTAATTTTTTTTATGGTTTCATATCTTTGTTTTATCTAATTTTTTATAATTGCTTTCAATCTGGTTTATTTTTTCTAATTTTGCAAGTTAGACGGTCCGTGGCTTCACACGTATATAACTTTACTAACCACATTGTACTACACGTTTATCAGAGGATGCGTTTCCTTAGTCAAAAATAGTACCAAAGCTTCGCTAATCATGTACTAAGTTTTAAAATTTGTATTACACTGAAGATGGCCACGTACCTTGGCCGAAACGTCTGTAGAATTTTATAAATAAAAGGAATTTTTGAGCAAATCGATCCAGCTCTTGCTCTATTGGCTATATATATTAAAACGATTTTTAATTTAATTAAGGAAGAGCAATAACCAACTATTATTGTATTTTAATAAATATCTTAATATTTTATATCAAAAATGTGTTATTTATTATAATAGATGGAATTCAACTTTTGATTCCGTATATCAATTAGTCACTCTGTTGAAAGACGTCTCAGAGAAAATAAATTAATCTTTGGATTATTGTAACTTACCGAGATTGACAAATAACGAAATAAAATTTTTAGACGAGTATTGTCAGGTAAGTTACATGCACATATATAATTTAATAAAATTGAAATTGCATTTCTTCATATTTTCTTGATTTTTAGGTAATGGAACCTTTGGCAAAGGCATTAGACATTTTACAAAGCAACGTGGGGATGTATATGGGATATATGTTACCTGTTTTAAAAACTTTACAAAAAAAATTAGAAAATATTACAAATAAGTTGACGGATTGCCAGCCATTAATTACATCTCTTCAGCAAGGTTTAAATAGAAGGTAAATCAAATTTGTCAATCCATTTATTAAATTCTTTAAAATAAAGACTAAAAAAATATGTACAGTATTTACGTTGCATATGAGAAACAAAAATAATAAAAATATATATAAAAACAATAAATTTACATAATAATATAATAAATAAAAAATATAATAATATAATAATATATAAGAATATTATATAATTAATATATAAAAATCGTTAGTATGTAATTTTTAGTATCTTTATCTATATAAGTTATTTTAAATTTTAGATTTTCCACAGTATTTGAAAAAGAAGAATTAATAATTGCAAGCTGCTTACATCCTAAATTTAAAACAAACTGGTTAAGTGGAGAAGAAAAGAAAGTAGCCGAAAACTATTTAGAAGATTTGTTGGGCATTCGCTCAAGTGACAATTCTCCAAATTCACCTGACGACGATCACGACGATTTTTTAAATTTTCATCAACAATCAACTCCGGAGTCAGAAGAAAAACTGTAACGATTTTTAAAATCAAAAAATTCCGATATTAATTTATTGGAAAATTTTCCTAAAATAAAAAAATTATTCATTAAGTTTAATACGGCACTGCCAAGCAGTGCTTCGGTCGAAAGATTGTTCAGCATCGGAAATACAGTATTGTCACCGTTTCGAGGTCATTTAAATGATAATCTAATGGAACATCAACTTTTATTAAAAGTAAATAAAAAATTTCGATAAAATTAACATTATTTTGTGATTTAGATTATCCTATATCCTAATCCAAATAATCCTTGTAATTACATTTTAAGAACAAATTTATTTATTTTGTTAATTTATTTATTCAGTAAATTTATTAATTTCTTATCTTGTTTTAGCATAATAAAAAGTAACGAAAAAAGTAACGAATCGTTACTTGTTAAGTAACGGTAACAGTAACTAGTTACTTTTTTTATTTGGTAACTTGTAACGGTAACTAGTTACTTTTTTAACTCAGTAACGAGTAACGGTAACTAACTACTTTTAAAAAGTAACTTTCCATTCCCTGCATGGTAACTACTAAATTCTTTGAAGTTTGTTGTAATAATAGACAATTCATGATGTCTTGAAAACCATCTAAAATACAATTATTGAGCTCGTGTTAACATCGTAATAGAGAAAATTAACAAAAACAAAAACCGAGTCAAAGGATAAAAAATCAAAAAGCAAGCTGTTTTTTACATAAAATTATACATAAAAACTTATCTAATTTAAACAGTTATACAGGGTGTCCGGTAATTGCTGAATCACCTCTCGGGTGTAAGTAGAGCGGGTTAAACCGAGTAGAAAAGTCCTCTACCATTTTGTGATTAATGCCATCACAATAATTAATGAGGAATTAATTTAAAAATATCTGCCAATTCGCGCGAGCTTAAGCGCGCAGCAAGAAGAGACCCGTGGCGGTACAGCCCACTGTTATTTGATTACTAAGCACGCGATGAAGCGTTGGGAGGAGCGCTCTACAAATGACAACGGCAACATACGAGCGGTGCGTAACGCTAGATCCTTGCGTCCTAGCGACCACGTAACAGTGAGCTCTCTCTTCTCGCCGCACGCTTAGACTCGCGCAAATTAGCCGATCTTCTTTAATTAATTTCTTATTAATTATTGTGAAAATCGCAAAACAGTAGAGGACTCTTCTACTCGGTTTAACCCGCTCTACCTGCACCTGAGAGGTGATTCAGCAATTACTGGACACCCTGTATAAAAAACAGCTTTGATCTTGTTAAAAAGTTAAATCCCAATAAACATTAGACATTCTATGTACGTCCTACGTATATATGTACATATATGGATATTGTATATTCCATGTATATACAGAGAATGTGAAAAGTATATAAAGCGCATATCTTATGTATGTGAAATAATTACCATATGTATGCAGGGCTGGGCAAACACATTTGAAATACAATATTTTGTATTTGTATCGTAATTATTTATACAAAATACTACCAATTTTAGTATTTATTGCAAAATATCTTTAATTTTTTTATTTAAAATACAAAATTTTTGTATTTTAAATCAAAAATTAAAAATTAAAAGTATTTTGTATTTTATAATTTAAATATCAAGATTGTGTTAGCATTGTACATTTTGTATTTTAAATATTTTATTGTATTTGAAATACAATTTGAAATACATTTTGCCCAGCCCTGCATGTATGTATATAGGATGTTCATAGTACATACATAGGTATATTCCAAAGATATGCAGTGTACATTCGTGGTATATACATGGTATATACGAGTACATTATATACGTGGGGTATATTCCGAGAATGTGCAGTGCACGTTCGCAGTATGTACATAGGATATATTCCGAGGATGTGCCACATTCGTGGCATGTACATGAGGTACATTTTATGTATGTACATAGTATATACAGTACGTTTTTTAATAATAAACAATTTTTATTTATTCGGATATTTATCTACCCAATTTTTGAACAATTAGTTTATCTAAATTCCCTGTGTTGGGAGTCAGATATTAAACTGATAGAAAAAGTTATAGTGGAAGGAAAATCACGATAAAACACCGGAGAAGACAACTCCGTCAACAAGTTACAACTGATGAAATCTGTATGACAGATAAAGAGGAAAACTTACCGCAGCAGGGTCTCGGATGCCCAGCTGCCGGCGCGGATGGGGGTATTGTCCCTGCTTCCGCCGCGTCGTTATTCGACGAAGGGCTAACTACGAAATTTACTCCGAGCCTCGTGGCGAAAACCAATATCGGTGGTATCTCGGAGGAGGAGGAGAGAGGGGCAGAGGGAGGAGGAACCTCTCCCATGGTGGAGGGTATCCCTCCAGATGATTTATTGGGAGGTGGAGGCGGGGGAACCCTAGCTAGGGGGACTCGCAGCCCCCCCCCCCCCCCCCGGGGGCTGGTTAAGGCCCGTCGCGCCCTCTCTAGAGGGACGCAGGAGACCGGAGGCGGCTGCTCTGGAAGGGTCGTAGCAGGCCCCGGAAGGATGGGTCGGGCCCATTTAGCCCCCCCCCCCCGATACTCTTGTCGGAGTCCGACTCCGACGGAGAGAGAGCAACAGCGGGGATTTCTACGGCGGGCAGTGCGTCGGAGGGCGCTGCTCCGTCAGGAGCCGGCAACTCTGGGGAGGGGGGGAAATTCCCCTCCCAGAGATCGTTCCGCCAGCCTTTACGGGTCCACAGAAGAGGAGAGCGGATGAGGCCATAGAGCAGATGGAGAGGGGCACCTCGGAAGAGATGCTGATCAGTATTGACCGGATGCTCTTCTCCATCGAAGAGGTCCGCCAAAGGACCGCTGGCCTGAAGGGAGAGCTGAGCGGCAAGCTCAAATACGGGGTTTACGTCCTCAGGGAGGCCGTCCGGACGTTGGCCGGGCAAGCTTCGGAGGGCGGGGACTTCGGATTCTGGAGGGAGCGGGTCTAGACGCTGGAGAGGGAAGGGGAATCCGTAAGGACGGAGAACGGCCCCTTCTAGCGTCGGATCCGCAAAATGCAGGGGGAGTTGGCCAACCTGCGGGCCGGCGAAAGACCAACCTCGCCGGTGATTGATGGTTTCCCCCCTAGCCCTGGTCCGGCAGAGGATACCGCCATGGAGGTGAGCGGGGACAGATCCCCCCGCTCCCCGTCGGGCGACCCGCTTATAGCGGCTAGCCTAGAGGGTATCGCCGAGACCCTAAGGGGTTTTGGTGAACGCCTGAAGGGGCTGGAAGATAGGACAGCGATGCCTCCTCCTCCTCTAGCAGCCCCTGCCCCCTCCCGCCCTCGAGAACTTTTCACTAGGGGGGGGGCAATCCAGGGTAAGGGAAGGGGAGGGAGGAAAAGGGGGGAGCGACTGAGGTCGCGGTGCCTCAGGGGGTGGGGGATGTTCTCCCGTCTCCGTCGGGGGTTTCCGTCGGCTCTGCCGCCCCCCCTCCTCCTGAGGCGATGAATACGCCGGGGGCAGTGAAACCCGCGTCATGGGTCACTGTGGTTCGGCGCAGAAAGAAGGCTGGTAGGGGCGGTGGAGGGCCTAGTCCCCCCTCTGCCCCAGCTCGGCCGGTCCCCGTCAGGGCAGCTCCTAAAAGGGCGATGCCAAAAGGGAAACAAGCGGTGAGGGAGGGCCGGAAGCGCCTCCCGCACACGGCGGCGGTCTTGTTGACCGGCCGAGAGAATCTGGCCGAGGCCATGACTGTCGCGAGACAGAAGGTCCGGCTGGAGAAACTCGGCAATTTCGCCGGGATGAAGGCGCGGAACGGGGTTCTCCTGTTGGAGATTCCCGGAGGGCAGAACGCGCAGGTCGAGGCAAGTCGCCTGACTTCCGCGATGCAGATGGCCCTTGAAGGGTTTAAAAGGGTGAAGGTCACCCGGCCCTCCAAGAAACTCGACCTCCGTCTGACGAGGGTCGAGGAGTCGGTCTCCGGGGAGGAGATCCGTCAACCAATTGCCAGTATTGGCGGATGCTCCAAACCGGAGATCCGACTAGGCCCGCTGCGCCCGGCGGCAGTCAAGGTGGCGGGAGCTGAAGTCATCACCATTGGGTAGACTTCCGTACGGGTGGACCTGCTAAAAAGCAGGCCCGCCGATGCTTCCGTTGCCTTGCACGGGGGCATACGCAGCAGAAGTGTCCGTCCGAGGTGAACAGGGCCCTCTGCTGCTACAATTGTGGCGAGGAAGGGCATAAAGGGGAGGGCGTGTAAGCGCCCTGCTCGATGCCCTATTTGCATGGTGGCGGGAAGAGAAGCGGACCACAGGGCGAGGTCGGAGAAGTGCTCTTCGGTCCCCCCTGCGTTTCCGGGCTTCCCCACCAAGAAAAGGTCAGCTCCTCCCCCAGGGGCGGTGGGGCCACTATGCAGATAAGCGTGGTCCTCACCGATATCAGGGGAGAAAAGCCTGCGCGGAGGGGATCCTCAGAACCGGGCCCCAGTAGGGCCAGTTCCAGCGAGAGCCGTAGGGCCATAAGATCGCGCGGACCCAGGCCGAGAAGCGCTCAAGGGGAAGTGGGGAGGATAAGGTTAACCCTCTCCTCCAACCCCAAAAAGTGCGGGCCCTCAATGCTCCTCGAGTACCCCCGGGTAAGCCGGGCCCGAGGAGCAGGAAAGGGGTGGAAGGTCCTCTGCGGGCGGGTCAGCATCGGGCCACCCCCCCTCGGATTGAGGGGAATGCTGGTCGCTGTCCGTCCGTAGGTGGGACCACCGGGCCTGGGCCCGGAGAGGAATTACGTGGAGGGTGGGAAAGGAGGGGGGATGTGGAAATTCCCCCCATATCAACTGGCTGCGCCGGATAACTGGCAGTCGGGAGGGGGTGGCCGGATGTTATGCGTTGCGGTTCCCGGCCATCTCCTCCAAACAGCAGCTGACGGCAGCGTAACGTAGGTGGAGTTTAGTGGGTAGGCGCCTGGGAGATTAGGGCTTCGTATACCCGAATCCCAGGCGAATCCCACACTACCCTCTGGCAGTGGGTCTCTTAGAAACTCACATTGCACGCCAGAGGGTGTCTTTAGAAGATTATCCACCCCCGGGACTATCGCCCCCCCCTTCCGCACAAAAAAATAGAAAAAGTTATTACATCTTCAATATTATTACCCCGCCTTTTGCAAGTTTTATATAGTTCTCATGATTCAACTTAAATACGAGATAGATAGCGCATAATGCGTCACATAGCGGCAAGCGAACGAACTAATGACTAATTCTATGTATATCCATACGATATCCTATGTATATCTATAAATGTACCTACATCAGCGTATATCGTATGTATGTACAGGGTGTTTCCGCAACATACAGATCAGTAAGTCGGGTTGCCTATTTGTTTATTGGCAGGGGCATGTTTTACCGGCCGTACAGAATAAGGTTAGATCGCAAGTCCGGCGGAAAATAAGGCAAAAGAAATTTGAGTTACCATTCTGGTATAGTGTAAGATTCAATAATATATATATAATTAAATATATATACAATTATATATAATAATTTATTAATTATATATAATATAATAAAATATATATATAATAGGAGTTGTTTAATAATAGAAATATTAATAACGACATAACAATAAAATTAGTAAACATTAAACGATTATTAAACAAATAACACAATTTACAAAATAAAGATAAATAAGATTTTTTTAATAAATAAATAAATAATAAAGGTTATTATTAATTAACAATTAAAGATTAATAAATAAAATAATTTTTTTATTTAAATGCTTATAATAAATGTTCTATTAAATTACCATCTTCTTCTAAACATAACATAATTCTGCGCATGCGTTTCGTATTCTATTTTGCAAATTTTCTTGATTTGCTGGCAAAGTTTGATAGATTTCATTTTTTAAATATTCCCACACAAAAAAGTCTATGGGCGTAAGATCTGGAGACTGTGGTGGCTATCCTGGGGACCATGAAGCCCGATCCATCTCCGCGGAAATTTTCTATTTAAAATTGTTCTCGCTACAAAAGACGTGTGAGCGGGATGTCCATCCTGTTGGAAAACTATTTCTAGCCTATTAGCTAGTGGCACATCTCCCAAAAACTCGTCGAGTCGGTGGTGAAGAAATTGTGAATAATATTGTGCATCCACATTTCCTTCTATAAATTCACGGCCGATGACGTGATCTCCTACGATTCCGAGCCACACATTTACTGTCCACTTGTCTTGAAAATTGTGTTCCTTTACACAATGTGGATTCTGCTCTGCATAATGATGCTTATTATGACGATTTATCTGCCCATGACTTTCGAAAATTGCTTCATCGGTCCACAAAATGTTTTTTTAAAAAGATATCATTTCTGGCATTATTAAAATCCACCTGCAGAAATTGAATAATTTAGTATAAAGTTGACGATGCAAGTTGATAAATGGTAACAATGTGTCTGGTATATTATAAAATAATAAAAGAATAACAAATTTAAACAAACTAACGTGATCAATAATCCATTCACAGAAATTTAAACGTCGTGGCATATCAGCAGGTACAAGTTTGTGTGTCGTATGTTTTTTGAATGGATGCAAACCCAGCGAATGTTTAATTATTTTATGAACCGTAATGTGGTTCATGTTTAGATCCGCAGCAATAGCTCTCGTGGTTGTGTGAGGATTTCTGACAACAGCTTGTTGAATTGCATCAATTATCTCCTGATTTCTTTGTGGAACATGGAGCGGCTTGCGAGATTTACGAAATTGTCCATTTGTTCTTAATCTTTCTTCAAGGCAATGAAAAAAACCGTGGTTTGGGTGGCGTCTGTCCGGAAACTTTCGAGCGTAAAGTGCAGCTGCTTGTCTTTGATTTATTTGACACTCGCCGTAAATAAGAATCATGTCCGTTTTTTTATTTAATTCGTTATTTGTTTAATTCGTCAAACGAATAGTGATTTCGTTCCGGTTCCAGTATGTTAACTCAATTTTTAACGCGCTTTAACCTGTATAATTCACGTCAAATTCTGTCAAACAGAATGCGATCAGGACATAAGGAATACAGAAAGAGAAACAATCGAACAAACAATTGTAACAGTTTTGTTCGTTTGAAGAATTAACAAACATGATTTTTATTTACGGCGAGTGCCAAAAGAATAAAAGACAATCAGCTGCACTTTATGTTCGAAATTTTCCGGACAGACGCCACCCAAATCACGGTTTTTTTTATCGCCTTTACGAAAGACTAAGAACAAATGGACAATTTTGTAAATTTCGCAGGCTGATCCATGTTCCGCAGGGAAATCAGGAGACAATTGATGCAGTTCTACAAACTCTTATCAGAAATGTTCACACAACCACGAGAGCAATTGCCGCAGATCTAGACATAATCCACATTACGGTTCACAAAATAATTAAACATTCGCTGATTTGGCATCTATTCAAAAAAACATACTACACACAAACTTCTACCTGCTAATATGCCACGATGTTTAAATTTTCGTGAATGGGTTATTGATCGTAAATTTGTTTAAATTTTTTATTCTTTTATTATTTTATAATATACCTGACACATTACCATTTATCAATTTGCATCGTCAATTTTATACTAAATTATTCTGCAAGTAGATTTTAATGATGCCAAAAATGACATCTTTATAAAAAATATTTTATGGACTGATAAAGCAATTTTTGGAAGTCATGGACACATAAACCGTCATAATGAGCATCTATGCAGAGCAGAATCCACATTGTGTAAAAGAACACAATTTTCAAAGTAGGTGGACTATAAATGTGTGGCTCGGAATCGTAGGAGATCACGTCATCGGCCCTGAATTTATCGAAGGAAATGTGGATGCACAATATTATTCACAATTTCTTCTCTATTGACTCGACGAGCTTTTGGAAGATGTGCCACTAGCTAATAGACTAGAAATGGTTTTCCAAGAGGATGGACATCCCGCTCACACGTCTCTTGTAGCGAGAACAATTTTAAATAAAAAATTTCCGGGAAGATGAATCGGACTTCATGGTCCTCAGTGTGGCCACTACGGTCTCCGGATCTTACGCCCATGGATTTTTTCGTGTGGAGCTTTTTAAAAAATAAAATATATAAAACTGCTAGCAAATTAAGAAGATTTGCAAAATAGAATACAGAACGCATGTGCAGAAGTCACTCTTGCCACATTAAATAGAGTGAGAGAAAATTTCATGCGCAGAATCACGTTATGCTTAGAAGAAGCTGGTAATTTAATAGAACATTTGTTATAAGCATGTTTTAAATAAAAAAATATTATTTATCTTTATTTTGTAAAATGTGTTATTTGTTTAATAATTGTTTAATGTTTACTAATTTTATTATTATGTTGTTATTAATATTTCTATTATTAAACAACTCCTATTATATATATATTTTATTATATTATATATAATTAATAAATTATTATATACAATTGTATATATATTTTATTATATATATATTATTAAATCTTACACTATACCAGAATGATAAAACTCAAATTTCTTTTGCCTTATTTTCCGCCAGACTTGCGATCTAACCTTATTCTGCACGGCCGGTAAAGCATGCCCTTGCCGATAAACAAATAGGCAACCCAACTTACTGATCTGTATGTTACAAAAACACCCTGTACGTTACATGTATATACATGGAATGTACACGAGGTATATTCTATGTATATACAGGCAGCGATCTCGTTCGAATATACGTTCTTTATATATCTATAAGATGTCTTATGTATATCCACAAATATCTACATCAGCGTATTATATGTATGTATATAGTATATACAGTACATTTTTTTTCACATTACGGATATTTCATGTATATACATAGGATATCGAATGTTTACTGGGTTATTACATTATTACTCATTTTCATTGTTTCATAACACTTTGAGGTGTAAAGAGGGGCGGAGGGGTCCCTCGACGAGGGGAAAAGAGGGAATGATGCAAAGGGCTGTGCTGGGGGAGGGGGCTCAAAGGGGAAGGGCGAAGCCCGTTGGCAGTGGCAAGTTTTTTTGTATTTTTTAATAAATATTTTGTTATTCTAATTAAATTTTTTAAAATCAAATTTGGATCAGTTTTATTTATACATTTTATGTATATTTTATGTATGTTTATTTTGAATTTGCACCTTGAATAATGTATCAGTTACTTTTTATGTTGGTAATATATAAAAAATTTAGATAATTATTAAAATATAAACATATTGGAGTGTCTTTTTTGGAACTTGGCCAGACCTTATCATTTATAAATTTTTTGCTATATCTCTATCTTTAAGTCTACTCTAAAAAAAAATTTTTTTGAATAATTATATGACAATTGCTATATAGTTATTATTGCATGTTTATATGTAACATATTCTCCAATTTTTATAACACTGAAAAATTAATATTTATACATTGAGTGAGATTTACAATTACGTCTAACCTGCCGATTGTGCCGAGGCTGCCCTTCTTCTTATCCGGAAGACAGTAATCCGGGCTCTTGGTAGTGTACAGCAAATTATCGTGATGATACAGAGGTGGTAGTCTGCCGCCAGATCTCGGTCTGACCTCGGCCGCAGTGGCGTATCTGCGAAGCAAACGACTTCCGGCGGCAGATGGTCCTGACGCACTCAGACCGCGCCAGCAAGTACGCACGCTACAGGATCCTGACACCCCATGACACTTGCACTCCAAGGTCAAGGATTGCTCGACCGCCTGTCACATTATTGTGCAAAATATTAATTACAGTTATATCGTGTCCCTATTTTAAATAATTAAATCGCTTTGTATTGGCTTTAGATAGCTTTTGTACAAATTTTAGAAAAATTAAACGGCAAATCGTAATTTTTGCATTATCTTATCTGAAAATAATATCTTGCAAAAAACTATTCTGACTAAAAAGCGCTATTAGTAAATTAATGCTTATGTTATAAAAATTATTGATAAATGTTTAAAATTACACAGTCAGATTCGATCGTCTTAATTTTAACATATATTATTAAAACTATAGTCCTGAATAATAAAAAAGATTATTGCCATAGTAAAACAAAGATTATAGCTCATTGTTTATTAAAAAGTTATAAACAAAATAAGTTTCACGAATTACACGTAATTTTTGGACACCATGTACATTTAATAAACGTATTCTTAGAAGGTTTGTTTATTTATATGTGTTTATTAAATTTTTATATAATATTCACAATATTTTATACAAATTCACGGGATTTTGTAATTAATCCCGTTTTGAAAATAATTTACGACTTAATTTAATCGTCGAAAATAAATTTTTTTAATTAAAAATTTTTAGAATATTTTTCATTGACATTAAGGTCAAACTTTTCATACGTTTTAATTTTTTTATGTATTAATGTTCAAAACAGAATCAATAGAGAAAAAAATTAAATCCTAAAAATTATTTAACTGATTATAAGTTCCGATCTTACCAGTGAAATGCGAGAGTAAATAATAAAAAAATTAAGTTTAAATATTGTCCGACATAAATCAGTATAGTAGCTATATTGATCGATGTGAAAGGTTAAGATACATTTGGCAACGTTGCAGTTTGCATCTAGTTTGCCTTTGAAATAAAATTCAAATCCATTAAAGTAAAAAATATTTCAATTTTTATGATAAAAATAATTTTATTAGAACAATCTCATTAATAATAAAATTAATAAATAAATTATTATATCAACTTATATCGTTTAATTTCTTTAATTTAACTAAAGCATTGACGATATTTGGATGTTGTGCCTCTTGGAGTGTTCACTTGCAGTGTTGTTTCAATGTGTTGAAAGTTTATACCCATCTCTGCCATTTTTTAAAACGTGAATTGGGAAACTCCTTCGGTTATTATGTTTTTTTCATTTTCATCTTTTGTAAATTTAATAAAATTTCCAATAATTTCTTATTTATTTTAAATTTATTATTATTTTTTCGGGATATTAAAATAAATTTTGTGCTACGAACATTAAAACCGTCAAGAACTTGTACATCTATCAGCGCATTATGCATTCCTCTTGATGCTCCAGAATCGAGAAAATTTTCTGCAAATGATGTTAAAGAAAAACTTTTTTTTGTTCTTTTCTTTCCTTTGATTTTAATTTAAATATTAGTAATGTGTTAATAAATCCTATTAATAAATTATTTATAAAAAATTTATAATAAATAATTTATAAAAATCATTTATTATTAAATTAAAGAAATTATCTATTTGGGTTTTTTTAATTAACAAATTACATATTAAAAAATAGCATTTTTAGCCCAGAACTGGGTGTTGGTTGTTCAATAAAGAAAAGTTAACAATTAGTTAATTCATACGTTTTGGCTCATTTTATTTGGCCATCTTCAGTGAACGATAATTAACAAAAAAAAAGTTACATAAAATTAATGAAAATACGTATACGCCGCAAGGTTATCGCATTTTGTTTACGAAATTCGACCGTTGGAAATGTCAGAATTCTTTAAAAAAACTAATCTTACTTGTGTTGTCCTAGATATATAAAAAAATTTTCGCATGACGCTGTGTACCGGTCCAGATAATTAACGCACCTATCCACTTCAACGGTCGAGTATGTTTGAATTCTCGAACTAATGTGCTTTGACTTGTGAAGCGTCTTGCAATGATTCCACATCTTTTTCCCTTTCCTTTTGTTTTATTTTTTTTTTAAACAAAAAGATGCATATACATGAAGATATGTACAGGAAGACGACTGGGCGGACACCCTGCGAGAATGTCAGTTAAGAAATAGAAAAATTGAGTCAACTCTGTGATGAATAAACGTGTCTAACATTCTGAAGTTATTCATAATAGAAAAGTAATAAATAAATAAATAAAACGTGATACGAAAATGAGAGTCAGACGATAATCGTATACGAGAGATAATCGTATAGGCGGATTCGACATGGTAAATATCAAAATAATAATAATAGTAACAATAATAATAATTGATCCAATTTGATATCAGATTCATATTCAGCAACTTCGACAATTCTTAAATACGAATTTTCACAAAACTTATAACCGTTTATTATTTTGATATCCACCATACTCAATAAACATTAGGACATTCTATGTACGTCCTATGTATATACATATATGTATATTGTATATTTTATGTATATACAAAGAATGTGAAAAGTATATAAAGCGCATATCCTATGTAAAATAATTACCACATGTATGTACATAGGATGTCCATAGTACATACATAGGTATATTCCAAAGATATGCAGTGTACATTCATGGTATATACATGGGGTGTATTCCGAGGATATGCAGTGCACGTTCGCAATATGTACATAGGATATATTCCGAGGATGTGCAATACACATTCGTAGCATGTACGTGAGGTACATTCTATGTATGTACATAGTATATACAGTACGTTTTTTAATAATAAACAATTTTTATTCATTCGGATATTTATCTACCCAATTTTTGAACAATCAGTTTATCTAAATTCTCTGTGATGGGATTCAGATATTAAACTGAAAAAGTTATTTTATCTTCAAATTGAAGACTTCAATATTATTACCCGCCTTTTGCAAGTTTTATATAGTTTTCATGATTAAAACTTAAATACGAGATAGATTGCGTATAATGCGTCACATAGCGGCAAGCGAACGAACTAATGACTGATTCTATGTATATCCATACGATATCCTATGTATATCCATAAATGTACCTACATCAGCGTATATTGTATGTATGTACGTTACATGTATTATATACACATGGAATGTACACGAGGTATATTCTATGTATGTACAGGCAGCGATCTCGTTCAAATATACCCAGCAAACGCACATGTTACTGATATTTCCTGTTATATAACCGGAAAGTATCAATAAAGTATCATTAATATGTAACTTATTTATGTATATGATACGTAAAAACGCTTCTGTCTAATATATCTCATATATTATCAAAATAGTATATAAATAATACATAATTGTACTACTATCTGATACGTATTATTATCTGTGAAACGATATGTATCGCATCAGTAACTGATATATGTATATGTAAGCACTGACGAGATACTCACAGTCAGTCTTTGGATGCATTCAGAAAACACAACATAGTTGATCTAAAATCTATAAATAAGGTAAAATATATTATCTTATGTATTATCTTATGTGTCAGGAGACGCGGTAGTGTCTCCGGCCAAGTTCAAAAAACGACACTACTAAGTCAGGAAAAGAGTCTCTGGCAAAGTTCAGAAAATGACACTACTAAGTCTCTTATCCTGCGCGCACAAAGTCGACTTTTCGGGGGTTTATAGCAACTAAAATATAGAAAATTTTATAAAAACACATAGTATATCCTGAAAGGTGGCATCGCCACGAGAAATTTAAGCCGAAAAAAATTAAAATCGGTCCAACCGTTCCGGAGATACAAGCGGTCAAAAAGTGATGTTTTTCATATTTAATTAAGAAACGTCGTCTCCTTCTTCTCCTCTATCCGCAGGGACGAATCAAGAGACACGGTAGTGTCTCGCGCCAAGTTCACGCGTAGCGCAAGACCGACCGTGTATCTTTACGCGAGACGGAAGGTCAGATGAGCCGAGATTATCGGATCTCAATAACGGCTGGGCCGATTGAGTTGGTAATAGGCTCAATCGAAAGCGCATACCAAAGATATATAAGGAAAGTATGCTTGTTTTTGCTCTGTGTGCTTTATAAATTAAGATATATGCATCCAAAGTCGAGAAATCTAAAAAATCATCATTTTTCTCGGATGTCACGCTAAAATGTAAAGCCGAGAGCACAAGCTTTTACATAAAGCATAACGCATATGCATAAGGAAATTGATTGGTCTATATATAAGCATAAGCAAATGCATAAGGAAATGGACCAATCAATTTCCTTATGCTTATGCGTTATGCTTTATGCAAAAGTCTGTGCTCCGGCCATAACGCTAAAATGTCACGCATGTCTTATTGGTCAGCGTCGTCAGCACGCAACCAATCAGAACGCACTCAACTAATGCTCTCATTATTTTATGCATAAAAGTATTAAGATAAGATTCCCGAAAATTGAATGTTTTACAAAATATTTTGTATTTTATGTCAAAATGCTGTAACTTTCAAGCCTCATACACTCGAAAAGTACTTAATGAAAAATAACTTCATTTTAGTGTTTTGAAAAGCCCTTGACACCAGCTATTAGATTTTGGAATCAAAAATAGGGTGTTCCATTTAAAAAAACAAAGTTGACCTCTATATGACCTTGGCATGTACACCCTAGGTTAAACCAATGTCATCATTGGATGTCCCCCTCCGAACCCAACAACTTTTGTAAGGGTTATTTTCGGATTGGTGGCTCCCCTGACGAGATATTCAGGTGCGTAATTTAAAATGGGACATCCTGTATATTCATCCTTGTCAATCTTCTGCGCATTGTATCTCCATCCTTGTCAATCTTCTCTGCGTCAACTCGAATGTACAGAGATTATAGACCTATGCTCCTTCCAGTAGTATATGTTCTAAGGCACACACACTAATTCGACTGTTTCATGAACGTAAATACAAAGAGTAATACTCGTATTAGCTAATCTTAGAATTATGTATAATTGGTAATAAGATTATTTACCTACAATTTGGATTAGTTCACTTGATTAAATTTTTTGCTTCGATTGACAATTCTTTTATTATTTTATCTTTTTATAATCTATTCGCACTAATGATAGGATCCGAAGAAATGAGAAGGTAATTCATTATGTCTTCATTATTGCTTTTACGGGAACTAGTTCTACTATAATAGCGTCTAGCAGATTTAAATATTTTAATTCTAGACTCTTGAGCCTCTTCTAAAAAATAGCCAATAGGTAGATCCAACTTCCGCATAATATTACTACTATGTAGTAGCACTTTATGTACAGAGGAAGGCATTCTGTACCACACGTACAAATTAATACATAATTCTGCAGTTTCTCTGGCATATAAGGTAAATGTACCTTTCACCCAAGATCTGTAGAGAGAAGGTTACCTCATACGCCAGGCCTGACCGAAAGCTTGCTCGCGAGCAGCCTTCAGAGTCCGCTGGATGGGGACTTGGCCCCCACTATCTTGCCGTCCCTACTTATGTTTGTTCGCTATCTTTTGTTCTAAGCCTTAGAACAAAAGATAGCGAACAAACATAAGTGGGGACGGCAAGATAGTGGGGGCCAAGTCCCCATCCAGCGGACTCTGAAGGCTGCTCGCGAGCAAGCTTTTGGCCAGGCCTGTCATACGCAAAGAGGGACGAGCGGCAAAAGGGACAAATGCAGAGAGGGGCGAGCGGCAAGAGGGGCAAATGCAAAGAAAAGCGAGCGGCAAGAGGGGCAATGATGATGTCATCTGCGAGCAGAAGCTATCTCAGACAGCTACTGTTTGCAAATGAGATCATCATGCTCTCCCCTTCCTTCATTGTCCCCTCGCCTTCAAGCAGTTTCTAGCTTCCCCCTTACTTCATCGCCTCTCGCCACAAGCTGTTTCTAGCTCCCCCCTTCCTTCATCGTCCCTCGCCAACAACCAGTTTTACTGAGGTAACCTTCTCTCTATAGATCTTGCCTTTCACCGACCTATTGAGATTACCATATACATAAAACAATATAATAAGATTTTTAAAAAGCTAATATTTTCCGATTTATTATTTCTTAAAATAATAACATTCTCTTCTTTTATATACAAAAAAAATTTTATAATTGTAATTTTTATTTTTTTAAATAACTTTTTTTCTTGTCGCACTAAAAATGTGAAATGTGCCTATTACCAACAAAAATTTTGAACTTTTCCTATTACCGATCAATTTAGATCCTATTACCGTCCAAAAGAAAAAAAAAATATATATATATATATATATAGTTTGGATCAGTACAAATAGTTTTATTTTGAAATTACAAATAATATTAGGTTATTGCTTTTCCTTAATTAAATTAAGAATTGTGTTAATATACAGCAGCGCTCGGAATTAGTTGCACATTTCGAGCCGTTTCAGGAGACGACGCCTCCTGTTCCCCCACTACCGCCCGGCCGCTGGTGGCCGAGCCGCCGATAGCTCTAACGCAGGAGCATTTTATATAAGAAATAGGCTGGGTTGTTGAGGCACCTCTCAGAAAATAGTAATATTTTCTTTGCTACATAAATAATGTTTATTTTCATTAATAATTAAATATATATATATATATTATGTATTAATGAAAATAAACATTATTTATGTAGTGAAAAAAATGTTACGATTTCCTGAGAGATGCCTAAACAATCCAGCCTATTTCTAATATAAAACGCTCCTGAGCCAGAGCTCGGCGGCTCGGCCGCCAGCGGCTGGGCGGTAGTGGAGGAACAGGAGGCGTCGTCTCTTGAATCGGCCCGAAATGTGCAACTAATTCCGAGCGCTGATATACAGCAATAAAGCAAGAGCTGGGTTGAGTTGCTCAAAAATTCACTTTTATTAATTAAACACAGACGTTTCGGCCAAGGGATGTGACCATCTTCAGTGTCAATTTTTACAAACAAATTATTACATGAGTAGAGAAGCGTTGATAATAATAATTAATAAGCGTAGTTTTTGATTTAGAAAACGTATCCTGTTAATGTAAAACAAAAAAACACACAAATTAGGAGCATTCTAAAAGCTCAAACAAATTATTGAAAAATTATGTGTATAAATACCTCTGATAATACGTGTTGTACATTATTTGTAGTTAGTTTAAATATATATGTGTGAAGCCACGGATCATCTAACTTGCAAATTAGAGAAACAAAAACGAGATTATAAGAAATTAGTCAAAACACAAAAAATTAATTAGTTAAAAGACAAAATCAAAATACAAGTAAACGACAAAGAAAACATAAAAAAATAATTAATTAATTTTTGAAAAATATCTATACCTTGAACGATTCGTCAAAATTATGTAAAAAGAAATTAGAAATGTGACATGTGTCCACAGCAGTGAGTGGGACTCGACTGGCAAAGATGTAAGACAGAAAGAAAAGAGGGGATAGGTTATAGGAGAGAAATTATAAGGTGGGGAATTTTCTAAGTATTGGTAGATATGTATCCGGTAATAATTCAGTGTCCTCCTGTTTATTTAGTCCTGTATTCTGTCTTTTTATATGTAGCATTTCGGAAGTTAGTCTTTTACTATAACAAGTTCTCTGTCTAATATGTCGATTTCGTCCCATTTTAAGTCGTGATTAAATTCCATCCTGTGGCAAGAAATGAAAGAAAACTGAAAATGAAAAGAAACTGAAAGAGAGCCTGATTTTTTATTGATATCTGTTCTGTGTTCTTTTATTCTAATCCGTAATTGTCTTTTTGTCTGTCCTACGTACGTAGCGTCACAGTCTTGACATGAGATCTTATAGACAATTTCACACTGGTTCATCCTATCCAAAGAGTCTTTTCCAGTTTTTATAAATTTGTTCAATTTATTGTTACAAGAAAAAGCCAATATGCAATCGTTCTTTTTTTAAATTTGAACAAACTGTTCTGATAAATTTTTCACATATGGAATCGTAAAAATCTTTCTTTTGTTATTATTATTATTATTTGCGTTATTATTGTTGTCCTTTTTGTTAAAATTCTTGTGCATATGAAATTTTATTCTATTTTTAATAGTTGAGAAAATGAAATCTAAAGGATAACTATTGTTTAATAAAATTGTTATTATGTTTTCCAAATTCTTCTGTTGAAATTGTGGATGGGATAACATTAGTACCCTATCAACCATGCCAATAATAACGCCTTTTTTGTACGTTAAAGGGTGGTGTGAATGGAAATTTAAATATTTTCCCGAGTATGTAGATTTGTGAAAAATGTCAAAAATAATCTTCGAGTTGTCATTAATAATTAAAACATTGAGAAAATTAATCTGATTTTTATTACTAACTTCCAGTGTGAATTGTAATCTCGGATGTATGGAATTGAAGATGGAAAGAGTTTCATTTAGAAGGTCGTTAGGGACTGCAATAAGAATGTCGTCTACATATCTATAATAAAAAGACGGTGTGCATGGTAAACGTTCTATGGCTAAACATTCTAAGTCTTGCATAATAATGTCCGCTATGATGGGGATAATGGAGAGCCCATTGGTGTACCAAAGACTTCCCAATAAGCAAGAAATCATTGATATAACGTTATTTTAACGATATTTAGTAATATGTAACATTGTTAAATATGTAGGTTTTAACGTTCTAATCGACGTCATTATAAACAAACTTTGACACTGATTTTAAGGTTTCAATAACGTTGACATGGGAGTGTCTTAATATTACGAATAATGTTGTGCAAATGTTTTTTATAATTTTAATATAATGTTTTTCATATAACATTAAATAAATGATTAGATTTAAACTTACTTTTAACCTAATTCATCATTATATCAACATTGACACAATATTAATATTTTATTACTTATTTCATATTCTTAGTAAATACAAAGTAACATAACATCAATGTTCTAATTTTTAACTCAATAAAGTTCTTCCTGCAATCACTTGCAAAAATCAAAGATATATGAGATTATAAATGCACGTGCTTGCACACACATCACGAAGCTGCCGAGAAGGATTGCACATACGCTGCGTTCCGAAATTCACTGCTGTCAGTGCTGGAAATTTATAGTTCATATCATGTCACATATCTTATAGATTTTCAGTATTGACAATACTGCACGTTGCGCGTTGCACGTTGTTCATACGAGTTGACGCTTACATTGAGGATAGAGATAGCTATATACCGGGTGTTTCAGACCACCCGTCCCACCCTTTTAAAACGTAGGGATGTGCTTGTACAAAAAAATGACCTTAACAAACGTTGTAGGATTAAAAGGGGGCCAACTGAGGGTGACCTTCAATTTGACCTTGAGCTTGACCTTCAAAGTCATTTCAAGGTTAGGTTAGGTTTTTGACATAAAAGTATTTTCACATAAAATACAAAATATCTTGTAAAACATTCAATTTTTGGGAATCTTACCTTAATACTTTTATGCATAAAATAATGAGACGAATCAATTGATATAAAGAAAACACATAGTTGCTTTCAAGAAAAAGTATGCAGTTGCATGTTGCAAACTACATATTTTTTCTTGAAAGCAACTATGTGTTTTCTTTATACCAATTGATTAGTCTCGTTATTTTATGCATAAGATTCCCAAAAATTGAATATTTTACAAGATATTTTGTATTTTATGTCAAAATACTGTAATTTACAAGCCTCATAACTCGAAAAGTACTTAATAAAAAATAACTTCATTATAGTATTTTGAAAAGCTCTTGACACCAGCTATTAGATTTTGGAATCAAAAATAGGGGTTTCCATTTAAAAAAATAACTCTGACCTTCAAATGACCTTGAAAATCAACTGCGAAGTCAAAGTCAAGGTCACCATCAGATAGATCTCTCGAAATCATGCAAATTTTGTCTGAGCCATTTTTTTGTACAAGCACATCCCTACGTTTTAAAAGGGTGGGACGGGTGGTCTGAAACACCCGGTATAATAGAGCTTTCTTTCGCAAAGAATTTTGACATTACTTATCTGCAAACTTAATGTTAGTTACATAAATATTAATATTGATTATTTTTACTTTATATAATTCTATAAAATAGTTTTATAATATTTCTTTCTTATAAATTTAATATTAAAATAATATTAAAAAAACATTAAAACAACACAACAAAATCTTTATCATTATAATGTTATTTTAAACGTAAGATTTCATCAAATTAAAACTATTGTAACTATGTTGAACTTGCAGCAAATAGAAGTGTTAAAATAACATTGAAAACAAAGTTTTAAATAAATTTTTAAAAATATTTCTCTGATATTTAAGAAAACTATATTATAAAATAATATATTTAAAATATGTATACAACATTATATCTAAACATTATAAAAATTTACATAAAATTAATATTTCAGAACGTTGATTTAATGTTTCTTGCTTACTGGGTTGTTTGTACACCTTATTGTTAAACTTAAAAAACGTGGAATTCAGAATAAGAGTGATACCCATAACCAATTCATTGAGTAGTATGGAAGTATGACCCATTATCTGACCCCACCGTTTTTTTATGCTATCAACTGTATTTTCAATCGGTAAGTTGGTGAACAAAGATACCACATCTAACGAAGCGATAGACGGTCCGTGGCTTCACACATATATATTTAAACTAACTACAAATAATGTACGACACGTATTATCAGAGGTATTTATACACATAATTTTTCAATAATTTGTTTGAGCTTTTAGAATGCTCCTAATTTGTGTGTTTTTTCGTTTTACATTAACAGGATGCGTTTCCTAAATCAAAAACTACGCTTATTAATTATCATTATCAACGCTTCTCTACTCATGTAATAATTTGTTTGTAAAAATTGAAACTGAAGATGGCCACATCCCTTGGCCGAAACGTCTGTGTTCAATTAATAAAAGTGAATTTTTGCGCAACTCAACCCAGCTCTTGCTCTATTGCTGTATATTAACACAATTCTTAGTTTTATTTTGTTAAAAATTAAATGTAATAACATACATATAAATGCATATAATAATTAAGACAGTATTATTAACTTTTTATTTATATTATCTTACTTTATTTTGGAAAGATAATTAATTTAAAAAAATTAAAATTAATTAAATAATAATAATATTCATTTTTATAATAAAATTTTAAAACAATAAAATTAATATATGATATTTAAAAAAACCTATAAAAAATTAATAAAATTTTCTATAAAACTTAAATAATTTTAAATTAAACTAGATAAAAAAATATTATTGCTTTTTACATAGTTCGTCAATTTCCGGAACAAAATTAATATTATGATTACTAATCAAAGCTGGAGGATTAATAATTTTTAGTATCTCATTATCAGTATATGTCAGAACGTCATTTTTTTTTTCAGGTAAGTTTACCGGTCGTCAAACGGTTTCGGGAGCGAGAAGTCCGTGAAGTCCGTATTTCGTTCGGTCAAATAAACAAGGTCGACGTGGTTGATTAAGTTTTCAGAAAGAAAAGAAGGTTCTATCGATCGTTGATCGTCGACTAAGTACCCGAAAAATTTAAATCGGTGGGGGAACCCGAGTTGCGCGATACATTCGTTTCATGTACGCTATAACCAGTTTCGTAGTGTTCAAAACCAAGTACATAAATCGGAGATACGCAAAAATATGTACTTACTTTATTAAAAGAAAATTATCTTTTTAACTTATTGAAAAAAAAAGTAATAATAATATTGTAAAAATAAAGTAATATAAAAACAAAGTAACAAGAAGAAAATAAGAATTTTAAAAATAACATATGCAGACAAAAATTTTAACAATAATGAATTTAACACAATTAATCTCTAAGTGATTAAAATCAATTCAATGATATTTCTAATGATATGATTAGTGAACTGATTACAGCCTTTAGTGGTTGGTAAATAGAAATCGGACAATAAAATTGAATCTTATACCAACCTGCAAATAATTTCAAAAAACAAAAAAATTTTAAATATGAGACAATCTTTTATTAGCTACATTTTACACGGTAAAACCTATTAATGCTTAAAAATTTCATCAATTTTTGTTGTATTTCTTTAATAAATTATAAAAAGCTTATTTGCAAAATTGCAACACTACTTACATACTAACATAGGTTATAAAATTGGCTATTTTTAAAATAAAAATTTTGATAAAAATATTTATATTTTGTTGGTCGGTAAAAGATTTTTATATAAAAGAAACAAACATTTAAAAAATTAAAAAAAAAAATTATTATTTTAAACACATATATTATGTATTTTTTATATTATAAAATTATGTTTCAATTTTCTAATACCGACCAAATGATCGGAAATAGGAATAATTGACTAAGTATGTGAACGTTTCACCGAACGACAGATTTTATAAAAATACAAAATTATTTGTGCGTGTTATATCAAAATACCCGGGGGTTGAGCTACCCACCGGGCGCGTCTCCAAAGTGGCGGATAGGAGGACGCCCAGTAGGTGTGAGCTCTCTGAGGGGACTCAGTGCTGCTGGGTAGTGGCGGTTATAACCTGGCCCCACGGAAGTAAAACCCTGTGGAGGGTAAGGGAAGACCGCTGCCATGGACCAGCTCCCCAAGCCAAGTTGTAAGCCATCGTGGCGATGGCTGCATGTCACTGGGGGAGCAGTGTCGCGAACGATACCTCTGGGGAACCGGGCGAAACCCCAGAGTATCCCTTACCCACGCATGCGGGGCTCTCCGTGGGCGGACCGTGTAATTCCCTAGCTACTCGTGGGACCACTATGGACTTTCTTAATAATTTAAACTTAGAGGACGAAGTGGGAAATCGGGAGGGCTCGCGTGACGGGTCTCCGAGGGAAGGAGCTGGGACGGTGGTAACGGACGGGACCCTTAAGGGCTCTGGAAGTGAAGCCGGCCCGGCTGCGCGGCAGAAGGCTTCACCTCCAGTTAAGAAAAACCGGTGCGGGGCCGAAAGAAGGAGGGCGAAGCGGATGAGAGCAGGGGCTTTGGAAGGGGCTCGCTCTCTTCCCGTGGCTCCCCCTTGTACGCCGGCGGAGGTGGTGAAGGGGCACACGATGGTAAACGTCGGAAAGGCTCCAATAAAACCCACCATCGGGCGGCCGTCCGTTGAAGAGGCAAAGGGCTCATAATGAGCACCATGCCTATGCGGACGCTGCTGACCCTCTGGCGAGGGTGATTGTGGCGGAGGGCTACCCCGAGGCAGAGATCACTGCAGAGCAATTGAATATGTTGAGGGGTGCGGCGGTAATCTCTCGAAAGAGATCGACGGGATCCAAGAGGGTCCAGTGCCCAGATTCCATAGCACCTCTCTAAGGAGCGGTGCGGCGGTGGTAAAATGCGCGGACGTCGCTGGGTTGGCTCGTGGAACGAATCGGCGGCATCATTCCGTGAAAGGGCGCCAAGCTCAAGGTGATGGGCATAGATGCGCTTCAAAAGCAGCACAGGGCGGTGGTTTGGGTCCTGGGACCTCCCGAGGGCGCGGCCACCGTCTTGAAGCGGCTGGAGAAGCAGAACCCGGGTCTTGTCACCGAGAGCTGGAAAGTGTTCGCGGAGGCGGTAGGGGCCACCAAGGAAGGTGGGAACTTAATTCTCGGTGTCCCGGAGTCTAGTGTCCTCAAATTGAGGACGCTGGACTTCAAACCATTCTTTGGGCTCGACAGGATTGCCTTTCGGGTAAGTGGGGCCCAAGGGGGGGGGGGGGTAAAGGGGGATAAAGAGGAGCCCCCTAAAACGGTCTCGTAGTTAAATGGCGGGATCGGGAGAGGTGGCCTTCACCCAGATTAATCTGCATCACAGCAAAAGGGTCTCGGCTGTTTTGGCCAGGCAACAAGCTGGGAAGCAAACATGCATATCACTGATGCTAAAACCCTGAGTAATCCGGGGTTGCATCAAAGACTTGGCGGCAGGCTCTTTAGGGCCCCATCAGTGGATCGGCTCAGGGCCTGCGTGGCCGTCAAGAGTATGGAAGCCCAGCTAATACCTCACCTGTGTTCCAGGGACGTTGCGGCTGTAGAAGTGGATTTCACTGCTGACTCCAGTGACAGGAGGAAAATGGTCGTTTGGCCTACTTCTCGCATGACGAGGGGGAGGCGGTGCTTCCTGGTGGACCCCTGGACTGCAGGGTCTCAGAGTGGCGGCTCACAGGGCCTGGAATAGAGCTAGGAACACGGGCCGCCAATCCGACTGGGAGCTCTCTAGGAGAGCACAGAAGGAGTATAGAGACTCTGTGGTTAGGGCGAAACTGGAAAGCTGGAGAAAGTTTTGCGAGGAAATGGAGGGAATGCCCGAAACGGCAAAAATCTGCAGGATCCTCGCTAGGAACCCGGATGCGACCCTGGAAGCCATCGCACTCTCTGATGGGACGGTGATGACTGGAGAGCGATGTCTGGAGCATCTACTGGAAGTGAGCTTTCCGGGCTTCCATAGGGAGCCGGGAGAGCTATTTGCATATAAGGAGCCGAGCTCACTCAGAAAAGCCCGACAAGCGGATTGGCAAATGGCGGCCAAGATTGTCATGCCCGAGAAGGTCAAATGGGCAATTAACACCTTTAAGCCCTACAAGTCAGCGGGACCGGATGGCGTCTTTCCGGCTCTTCTACAAGAGGGACTGGAACAGATCGTGGGCCCATTGACTCGAACCTTAAGAGCATGTATCGCGATGGGCTACACAACCAGCGCATGGAAACTGGCCAGGGTAGTGTTCATCCCAAAGGTGGGAAGAACGAGCTACACCAAGGCAAAAGATTTCAGGCCAATTAGCCTAACATTGTTTCTCCTTAAGACATTGGAGAAGCTGGTGGACGCATATCTGAAAGAGACAACTCTGTGGAGGCATTCTCTCCATAAAAATCAGCACGCGTATCGTCCAGGCTATTCCACCGAGACTGCTCTACATCAGACGGTAGCGTTTATTGGGGAGCAGCTGGAAAGGAAGGGCTACGCAGTGGGTGCTTTCTTAGACATAGAGGGCGCCTTTAACAACACACCGCACGAGGTAGTGTGTGAGGAAGCCGCCAAAAGAGGTGTCCCGATGAAGCTTGTCGAGTGGATCCGGGGCATGCTAGAAAGGCGTGTGATGACTTCTTTGGGAACTGCGAAAGTTTGTGGTTGGGTGGGAAGAGGCTGCCCGCAGGGCGGAATACTTTCCCCACTTTTATGGTGCCTGGTAGCAAACGGATTATTAAAGGCACTGGACGATAGAGGTTTCACTGCACAAGGCTACGCGGATGACGTGGCAATACTTGTGCGAGGCCCCTTTCTAGAGACGCTTCTAGAGCTCATGCAGGGGGCACTGGAAGTCGTAGAAGATTGGTGTCAGAGGACGGGTTTAGCGGTGAATCCGCTGAAAACTGGTCTTACTGTCTTTGCTCGCAAATACAAGGTGGGCACCATTGTGGGATCCACTCTTGGAGAAGTAAGGTTAGTTCCGACCGAATCAGTGAAATATCTGGGAGTTATTCTGGATAGGAAACTGCTTTGGGAAGAGCACCTTCGTAGCCGGTGCAAAAGCTTGTGTCAGTATTTTTGGATGTGCAGAAGGACCTTGGCCAGACTTGGGGTTTGAAACCGAGTATGATACACTGGATTTACACAGCCATACTTCGCTCCAGACTCACATACGCAGCCGTAGTATGGTGGACTAGGGTGCGAAAGAAAACAGCCAAAGTTGCGCTGGAGCATGTCAGGACTCTGATTTTGAGAAGCGCCCTGGGTGCTATGGTTACAACACCAGTGGCGGCGATAGGCGTAATGTTCGGCATCGAGCCGTTTCACCAGGTGGCTGCTGCAGCAATGGCGGCATACCGTCTGAGATGCGAACTAAAATGAAAGAAGGGAGCCTGGCATACGAGGCTGCCAGAAGACGTTCTGTTGGATCCGATATTTGAGATGCGACAAAACAGAATACCTATTATTCGGGCTTCTGATAGGCGCTTTAAAGTGCATATACCGAGGCCGGAGGAGTAGGAAAAGGAAGGTGGAAACTTAGGGGCTCGAGTGCGTGGAGGGGATGTCTGGTATACGGACGGCTCCAAGACGGACACGGGCTCCGGGGCCGGCTTTTTTGACAGTCGAGAGGAATAAAAGGAGAACATTTCTCTCGACAGTTATGCCACGGTATTCCAAGCGGAAATTGTGGCTATCCTAAGCTGTGCTCAGACCGTGCGAAGTAGGGAAGAAGCAGGAGAGCACATCAGAATTTGTACAGACAGCCAGGCGGCCATCAAGGCGCTGGGGGCTCCGACAATAACATTGCGGTTGGTTCAGGAGTGCAGAGGCGTTCTGGACGAATTGGCGAGAGAAAGAGAAGTCATCGTTACCTGGGTGCCTGGTCACTCAGGCATCCAGGGTAATGAATGTGCGGACCAGCTGGCAAGAGCGGGTTCAGAAATAACGATGGTAGGACCGGGGCCGGCTCTGGGAATTCCCTTTTGTCTAGAAAGGGGGAGGATCAAAGAATGGCTCCGCAGAGAACATCTAAGACACTGGAGAGTAAAATCTGAGTCCAAATGTAGACAGGCTAGAGCTCTGATGGGAGATACTCCCAATAGGGAACTGGCTTGGAACATAAGGGCTCTGAGTAGGAGAGATGCCAGGACAGCGGTACAGATACTGACGGGTCATGGCACCTTAAACTACCACATGTACAAGCTTGGGCGTAGCAATACATCCAGGTGCAGGGCATGTGGAGACGACGAGGAAACAAGCCTTCATGTTTTATATATAATACAAAGGAGCATTTGCACTGATTGCATCATGTTGCTTTCCCCTTTCCAAAAAATGAGGCATTTTCGGTATCAATCCATATTCTTCTAAGGTTGCTATTGAATCACGGAATCCTCGATCTACAATCATAATATCTTCTAACCATAACCATTCCAAGAGGTGAGAAATTCTCTCTTTTATCAGGCTATTTAATATATTGGCATCATTATTTCGTTCGTCAGAAAAATAGGGGCCAAAGACATCCAAAATATATCCAGTAGAACTTACAATTATCATAGGTTTCACCAGAATTCTTTCTTTGTGCATAGAAAAAGTGTGCCTTTGAAAAGAGTAATTACTACTTTTTTCTATACATATATATGTATGTGCCATCTGCCACAAGTATTGCCACGTCTTCGCCTTACGCAAATAAAGCTTTAGCTATTAGCTTTAGCTATAGCATTCTATGTACGTCCTATGTATATACATACAGGGTGTCAATTAAGTCCCGGGACGGCTGAATATTTTCTCATGTAAGGTATTTTTGAAAAAGGTCAAAGTTATTTCTAAAGTAATTTTTAACGAGGAATTCAACGGTGACCTTCAATTTGACCTTGAGCTTGACCTTCAAAGTCATTTCAAGGTTAGGTTAGGTTTTTTAAATAGAAACCCCTATTTTTGATTCCAAAATCTAATAGCTGGTGTCAAGAGCTTTTCAAAACACTATAATGAAGTTATTTTTCATTAAGTACTTTTCGAGTTATGAGGCTTGTAAATTACAGTATTTTGACATAAAATACAAAATATCTTGTAAAACATTCAATTTTTGGGAATCTTACCTTAATACTTTTATGCATAAAATAATGAAACAAATCAATTGGTATAAAGAAAACACATAGTTGCTTTCAAGAAAAATATGTAGTTTGCAACATGCAATTGCATACTTTTTCTTGAAAGCAACTATGTGTTTTCTTTATACCAATTGATTCGTCTTATTATTTTATGCATAAAAGTATTAAGGTAAGATTCCCAAAAATTGAATGTTTTACAAGATATTTTGTATTTTATGTCAAAATACTGTAATTTACAAGCCTCATAACTCGAAAAGTACTTAATGAAAAATAACTTCATTATAGTGTTTTGAAAAGCTCTTGACACCAGCTATTAGATTTTGGAATCAAAAATAGGGGTTTCTATTTAAAAAACCTAACCTAACCTTGAAATGACTTTGAAGGTCAAGCTCAAGGTCAAATTGAAGGTCACCGTTGAATTCCTCGTTGAAAATTACTTCAGAAATAACCTTGACCTTTTTCAAAAATACCTTACATAAGAAAATATTCAGCCGTCCCGGGACTTAATTGACACCCTGTATATGTATATTGTATATTCTATGTATATACAAAGAATGTGAAAAGTATATAAAGCGCATATCCTATGTATGTAAAATAATTACCACATGTATGTACATAGGATGTCCATAGTACATACATAGGTATATTCCAAAGATATGCAGTGTACATTCGAGGTATATACATGGGGTGTATTCCGAGGATGTGCAGTGCACGTTCGCAGTATGTACATAGGATATATTCCAAGGATGTGCAATACACATTCGTAGCATGTACGTGAGGTACATTCTATGTATGTACATAATATATACAGTACGTTTTTTAATAATAAACAATTTTCATTCATTCGGATATTTATCTACCCAATTTTTGAACAATCAGTTTATCTAAATTTCCTGTGTTGGGATTCAGATATTAAACTGATAGAAAAAGTTATTACATCTTCAATATTATTACCCGCCTTTTGCAAGTTTTATATAATTTTCATGATTAAAACTTAAATACGAGATAGATAGCGCATAATGCGTCACATAGCGGCAAGCGAACGAACTAATGATTGATTCTATGTATATCCATACGATATCTTATGTATATCCATAAATGTACCTATATCAGCGTATATCGTATATATGTACGTTACATGTATATACATGGAATATACACGAGATATATTCTATGTATATACAGGCAGCGATCCCGTTCGAATATACATTGTACGAATATCCATGCGATAACCTATGCATGTCCATAAATGTATCTACCTCAGCGTATATATATACGTTTGATATCTACATCAGCGTATATCATATGTATGTACATAGTATATACAGTACATTTTTTCACATTATGGATATTTCATGTATATACATAGGATATCGAATGTTTACTGGGTAGTACTTGGATTTTCGTGAATATTCAAGCACCTTGGACCGTCAACCAGTTAGCACTCAACAAAAGTCACCGCTTGAATTCCTTCGGCAACCAACTCAACATTGACAAGGAAAAAGGAGGACCCGTCTAGTTTTCTCACGCCACTCGCAACACCAGAAATTAGTAAGTTTCGCTTGTTCAAAAATTTTTTTTTACTTCTCGCATTTGTAAGATAATGATTCAGTTTTTTTTCTTTTTTTTATAGTGAATTTCAACGTTACTTTACTCCCTTGACTCGCCCGCCATGCACGTCCGACTCGATCTCTAATTTCAAGAAACATTAGCCATTGTAGGATTAACGTCGCTCGCGTCGCCTTATTTAAGGTTTAGGATAAGTCACACTTTAACTACACAATCCGCTCATAGATCTCACGTCATACAGTTCCCTCCTCCCCCCACACCTGAGCCTTCTCCTGAACCTAGGCTTCCAGATCAACCCTTCCACGCTCATATCGATCGAATAATTGATCTTTTTCCCGATAAACTCCTCCCTTCAGATTTTCATGAGATGCCCACTCGCCCCAATAGTACTATAAGATCCCACTCTTCCTCTACCTTCCCCCCCTTTCCCCGCTTCCTCCCGTATATCACTACCACGTAAATTTCTTTAGTTCCCAAGAAGAATAACACACACACACATACACACACGTATTCACATATATACAGGGTGTTGCATATACATATTGGGCAGTACGACGGGTTGCGCGGCATACTTTGCAGAGATAGGCGCGGTTCAGTGGGTAATGACAGCATATATACGTAGCATCATAACTTATTGATTGAATTGATCGCGCGCATTTTTACTAATTTTGAGTTTACAGCATTTCAATTATAACGGACTTGAATAATCGTTGCGATTATTACTAGAGAAGCTAAAACACATTAAAGATAAAAAATTGAATTTTAGAAAGTTAACACGTTAAAAGAAACAAATATAATACAACAAAATTTCTTTCTTTACCGCTTTACTTTTCTTTACTGTTAGCGTTGTAAATTTTGATAGAGCGGTAAAGATAGAAATTTTGTTGTATCATATTTGTTTCTTTTAACGTGTTAACTTTCTAAAATTTAATTTTTTATCTTTAATGTGTTTTAGCTTCTCTAGTAATAATCGCAACGATTATTCAAGTCCGTCATAATTGAAACGTTATCTAAAATGTATCCAGGCCCAGGCTTTGTTTCCACGGTTTTTTCTAGAAATTATACTAGGGCCCGCCTAGGGCCCTTATTTTACTCGGGTTTTCTCCTGGATTGTTCGATATTGTATTTTGCGGATGACGTTCCTATAAACGTTTTTGTAGATTTGGGTAAAAGTGCACTGAAAAAAAAGTTTTGTTGTATTATAAGAAATTCTGGTTGATTTCACTAGTACGTTTGTTCAACAATTTTAGGAAACAAATTTGTTGTTGGAATTACCAGAAAATTCTGTTAAATTCCATCCTGTTTAAATCTATCAGAATTTCTTGTAAACCTTACTACATCGTGTTGTTAGATTTACAAAACTCCACCAGAATTTTTTGTTAACTTTACTATATCGTTTTGTTAGGTTAGGTTAACACAACGTTGTAGTTAAAAAACAAGTTCGGATAGGTGTGGTTTTTGTAAAATACTAACAATATATTTTGGTTTAAAGTATACTCACAATCAGTGATGTTTCCTACCGGGCTCCCGGCTCTCGAGCCCGATAGGAAACATCACATCACTGGTATACATATATTTCATAAAAAAAAAACAAATACCACGTGATTATAAAACTTTTCGGATGTAAGGCTGATTTCAGAGACCGAGACGTAAGCACTTATGTATGTATGTCGTAGTCGTATCCACATGTATCCACACAATAACCTTTTACGACTTACGTTTTTTTCTGCCTTATCATACGTCCACGACAGACGTCTACGACAGACATGAGTGCTTACTTCTCGTTCTCTGCTATCAGCCTAACTAATATTCTGTAATAGATTCACGACGCGACGTAAAACTTTAGCGAGCTCAGTTGAGACTGTTCCGACTGCTCAGCGTCATTGCTTCGCGAAAGATCTAATGCGCGCGATTCGCGCCGCGAGTAGCGAGGGCGCAGTAACAGTGTAACAAATGAATGCGGCAAATAGTTGATCAACCGTTTAGTGAGTGATGACGAAACTGTTGCAGAGCGCTGCGATTTATGTAAATATAACAAGAAGTTTTGTAGATCCAACAAGAAAACACTTATTCAGATCTTTATAGTAAAGTTAACCAAACGGTGTTGATATAAGATGTAAAATTTTGTGACGATAACCAGAAATTCTGTTTTGTTTGACTAAAATACGGTCAACCAGAAGCATTTTGTTAATATAATAAAACCATTTTTCTCAGTGTGGCATTAATCTAGGTCGTAAAATATCCAGCAACTCATCTGCTTGATTGTGTGGAATTTGGTTGGTTACAATCCACTGACGTAATTTTTTCATTTTATCAGCCATTTCGTTTTCATTATTGTGACCTTCATTGTATTCATCGATTTCTCTTTCTGATTCTAATATATCATCTTCGAACTCTGAATCAGTGATGCGATATTTCCCACAGCGGTCCCGGCTCCGCTGCCTCACACAACCTTACAGAAGCGCTACGTCACGTATCCGTGTGAGCTCGGCCGTTCAACCAATGGAAGAGAGCGAACGCTCCCTTCCACCGAGCCGACACAACAGACGATAAATGCATGCTACTTGCATGTTAAAAGCAAGCGTTTCTGATTCAGAAAAGAAATTCTGAGGCGAGTGGCTGGAATATTAGAGATCACCTGTTCGAAACCTGCTTTGTGCAACTTTTTTTTCCTTTTCCACATTTGTTTCTAACATAGTAAATTATTAGATAATATTTTTTTGCCCAAAAAAATAATATTTTCTATTTATTATTAATATTCGCATATATTAAACTAACAATTTTAGAAATAATACAGATCTGCTATTGTTAATAGAAAAATGAAGTTATTTTACAATGTTGCAACAAAGTGCTAATTTAACATATGCGAATATTTTTAATAAAGATAAAATAATTTTTTTTAGCCAAAAACATTATCTAATAATTTACTTAAAATAAATATCGAAAAAGGAAAAAAGTTACAAAATCACAGTTTTCAAACACGAGATTTTTAATATTCTTGCCATTCGCCTTACTCGTTTAGCCATGCTTGTTATTTTACATTTATCAACATAAAAGATTACACGCCTGCAAAGCTTTTAATTATTTATTTTAAACTACTGCATATTAGCAAGAGTTACTGCAGTAACTACATATACATGTACTGTGGAGATTAGTGGAGGAACACAGTAGCATATTAAAACTGCAGTCAAATAGATGTAGATTGGTAATTTTATTAATACTATTAATAAGTAGTGGTCTTCCGCACCACCTTTGAGGTTCCACTTATGGCGCGTTCGATTTTTTTTTAAGTGGATCGTCGCCTGGAGCCCTATTGTACCACTTTTTTTACACCTGTTATTTACAGGTTAAAATAATTTACAGTAGTTGACACTGTATTTTTGTATCTATATACTTACTGTACTTTGTATACTCACTGTACTTGTACTTTTGCGCGTTGCGCGTATATTGGCGAGTTGGGAAAATTACTTACTTTATAATTTTTTATAAATACAAAATATATTTTGTATTTATTATGCCTGCAATGCTATCAAGAGTAATGAGAAATACAAGGTGTCTCATTATAAACAATCCACTCAAATATCTCAGAAACACCGAGTTAAATAATAAAATTTTTTAAATAAAAGTTGTAGGATTTGGAGAGGGAAAAAATATAGGGATATTTGTTTGACCTTGGATGGAAGCGCTTCTGAGATTTGAAGGTCATTTTTATTTTTTTAAATGGAACCACTTTAATTTTTTTATATAAATCGATTTCTCATAATATTTGTCGTAAAAAGTTATAAAACTAGGATGGCCAAAAATTGAATGGTTTACAAGATAATTTATACTTTAATTTGACATAATTTTACATAAACTATAAAATATCTCGTTAAATATTCATTTTTCAATTATCTTACATCAACACTTTTATGCACAAAATAATGAGAGGAATCAATTGGTGTAAAAAAATACATAGTTGACTTTAAGAAAAAAGTATATATATTTAAGAAGAAAGTATATTATATCATATCTGCTAAATATAGCTTAAATATAGCTCTGCTAGATTTTTTCTTAAAGACAACTATGTGTTTTTTTTATACCAATTGATTCCTCTCATTATTTTGTGCATAAAAGTGTTGATGTAAGATAATTGAAAAATGAATATTTAACGAGATATTTTATAGTTTATGTAAAATTATGTCAAATTAAAGTATAAAATATCTTGTAAACCATTCAATTTTTGGCCATCCTAGTTTTATAACTTTTTACGACAAATATTATGAGAAATCGATTTATATAAAAAAATTAAAGTGGTTCCATTTAAAAAAATAAAATTGACCTTCAAATCTCAGAAGCGCTTCCATCCAAGGTCAAACAAATATCCCTATATTTTTTCCCTCTCCAAATCCTACAACTTTTATTTAAAAAATTTTATTATTTAACTCGGTGTTTCTGAGATATTTGAGTGGATTGTTTATAATGAGACACCTTGTATTTCTCATTACTCTTGATAGCATTGCAGGCATAATAAATACAAAATATATTTTGTATTTATAAAAAATTATAAAGTAAGTAATTTTCCCAACTCGCCAATATACGCGCAACGCGCAAAAGTACAAGTACAGTGAGTATACAAAGTACAGTAAGTATATAGATACAAAAATACAGTGTCAACTACTGCAAATTATTTTAACCTGTAAATAACAGGTGTAAAAAAAAGTGGTACAATAGGGCTCCAGGCGACGATCCACTTAAAAAAAATCGAACGCGCCATAAGTGGAACCTCAAAGGTGGTGCGGAAGACCACTACTTATTAATAGTATTAATAAAATTACCAATCTACATCTATTTGACTGCAGTTTTAATATGCTACTGTGTTCCTCCACTAATCTCCACAGTACATGTATATGTAGTTACTGCAGTAACTCTTGCTAATATGCAGTAGTTTAAAATAAATAATTAAAAGCTTTGCAGGCGTGTAATCTTTTATGTTGATAAATGTAAAATAACAAGCATGGCTAAACGAGTAAGGCGAATGGCAAGAATATTAAAAATCTCGTGTTTGAAAACTGTGATTTTGTAACTTTTTTTCCTTTTTCGATATTTATTTTAGATAAATTATTAGATAATGTTTTTGGCTAAAAAAAATTATTTTATCTTTATTAAAAATATTCGCATATGTTAAATTAGCACTTTGTTGCAACATTGTAAAATAACTTCATTTTTCTATTAACAATAGCAGATCTGTATTATTTCTAAAATTGTTAGTTTAATATATGCGAATATTAATAATAAATAGAAAATATTATTTTTTTGGGCAAAAAAATATTATCTAATAATTTACTATGTTAGAAACAAATGTGGAAAAGGAAAAAAAAGTTGCACAAAGCAGGTTTCGAACAGGTGATCTCTAATATTCCAGCCACTCGCCTCAGAATTTCTTTTCTGAATCAGAAACGCTTGCTTTTAACATGCAAGTAGCATGCATTTATCGTCTGTTGTGTCGGCTCGGTGGAAGGGAGCGTTCGCTCTCTTCCATTGGTTGAACGGCCGAGCTCACACGGATACGTGACGTAGCGCTTCTGTAAGGTTGTGTGAGGCAGCGGAGCCGGGACCGCTGTGGGAAATATCGCATCACTGCTCTGAATTCTCGATTTCTCTTTCTGGATCTGACATATCATCTTTGTTCAAAATTGTAAAAGCCTTGCGAGAAAGATAAAGCAAGGTCGCGGATATTTTCACCGCCGAGTTGTTATTCCGCGTATTTTCGATTCCGAGCGCGAGAAGTTGACAAAACGCGCCTTTGTCTCGAGCCTTAGCGCCCGCGAGGAGCCTCGCTAGCGAATCACGTTTCGGCACGCGCGTGCCACGCGTCAACCGAATGATCTATCGACTGCCGTTGCCGTCGATCCTGCGTATTTTGAAAATGAGTCTGTCCAAAGAGCTCGGTGAAGAAAGACTATCTCCAAGGGCTCCTTCAATTATTTCGAGAGCAGTGCGTAGAGAGCGAATCGCGTTTATCTTTAATCCGAGCATTTTGAATAAAGTCACATATATAAAACCAACGTCTAATTTATCCCGATCACATCCTTCCTAATCCGTATTAATAAAAGAACCGGTAATCAAATAAATATTTTCCGTTCTGTGAGAAAAAATCAATCGAAGGTTTCTGCACAGAATTGAATGGTCCTTCGAGCCGGATAATAGCAGGTGAAATACGGACAGTAAAAGACAGTGTAATCTCTAAACTGATTTATGGTGTGACTCTCGAGAAGTGTGAAAGACAAAACTATTATCGAGTTCGTTGTCGCGTTCGCTCTCATCGCTCTAAAGTAAAATCTGGCAGACTCCGTTTCGCGTAGTACGAGAAAAGTATATCGACACGCGAATCGTGAAAGTGAATTTCACGTCGTATAAGCGAGTGCGGTCAATCATTCGCAGTGCAGTGCGACAAAAAACAATAGTGCAGTTTTGAATAACGCTGTTCTTCGCGAGTCGACAAGTGGTCGTCCGCGAAATCGCTGCCGTCGGCTCCGCTATCGCGCGCCCCGGAGTGCTTCTACAGTGTGACTCAAAACTATTACTCGTCGACGACGAGATCGTTCGCGAGTTCATTGCCGTCGACGCTGCCATTACGCATCCCGGCTTGTGTTGTGAAGTCTAACGGCGAAATACTCTTCGCGGTCGACGAGGACGTCCGCGATCAAGTTGCCGTCGGAGCTGCTCAAACTCCCCGGCTCACTGTGATATCAAAAGACAATTTTTTGCGTGTTGCGACAAAAGGTCGCTCGCGAAATTCGTACCGTCGGCGCCGCTCACGCGTCCGGTATAATTTGTGCAGTCCATAACGAGACGTTATATCCTCGCGTTTCGACACACGGTCGTGCGCGAATAAGTTCCCGTCGGCTCGGTAATCCCGCGCCTCGGTATACTTAGTGCGGTCTCTAAGGACAGAATTCTTTCGCGTTTCGATACGACATCGTTCACGAATAAACCACCGGCGGCGTAGTTACACGCTCGGTGCGTTAATAAAGTGTTCTTCGCGTTTCGAAAAGGAGCGATACGCGAACTTCTTTCCGACGGCACAGCTACACGTGCCTAGGAAACCCTCGCGACAAGTACTGTGAATTTTCGTTCTCTTGAGAAATTCACAGTGGTTTTTTTGTGACAATGTCGGAGGTGAAAGATCTGCTAATCGTGCAGATAGACACGATCGCTCAGCTAAAGCGAGCGCTCGTGAACTTCAAAAAATTGGCGAAGGCCAATGTAACGCTGCCCAGGACTCAACGTCGAATGGACGAATTGACGTCGCTCTGGGTATCCTGCAAGGAACTCCACATTAAGTTGCTGCAATCTACTACGCCTGAGGAAAAGAAGACAGTGGCATACTTCGTGGACAAGGAGTTTTTACTTGCCGAGGAAGTTTACGACGAGACGGCCGACATCCTTAGTGACACGATAAGTAAATTAACAGTTGTTACGCCGCCTCCGCTCGATCGGAGTACTGATTCCTTTTTTCGCGATAGTAATAATAATTTTCAGTTGCCGCGGATTTCGTTGCCGAAATTTTCGGGAAAATTTTCCGATTGAGAAAATTTTAAAAATACGTTCGAGTCTCTCGTTACAAATAACTATGCACTTACTAATACACAGAAATTTCATTATTTAAAAACGAGTGTAATTGGAGACGCTGCGTTAGTGATAAATAATTTAAAAATTTCGGACGCGAATTATGAATCCGCGTGGCAACTTTTAGTCGACGAATACGACGATAAATTAACTTTAATTCATTCTCATTTATATGCGTTTATGAATTTGCCTATCATGAAGCAGGAGAGCGTAGTAGACCTAAGAAAATTGCGCGACACAGTGGCTGCATCGCTTGCCGCGTTAAATAATTTGCAAAGACCGGTAGATCATTGGGATGATCTCTTAGTATATATAATATCTCAGAAGTTTAGTGCGAAAACACGCAGCGAGTGGAACTTGAGACGTTCCACCATCGATTCGATTCCGTCTTATAAAGACATTCATGAATTTCTTACTATACGTATCCGCGGATTATCAGACTTCGCTGACATTTCAAAGGAAAGCACCAATGCAAAACACGACAGGCCGCGGTCGTCAATTAATAATGTTGCTATTGTAAAATGTATATGTTGTTCGGGCGATCACTTTGTTACTAAGTGCGACGAATTTCGCCGAAAGTCGGCTGCGCAGCGAAACGAAATTGCGCGTAAAAATAAAGTCTGCTTTAATTGCATGAAACCGGGACATATTTCGCCGAAATGTACGCACAAGCAGCGATGCACCCACTGTCGTCGAACGCATCATACATTATTGCATTACGCGAGCGGTCAAGCGTCAGACATAAATGAAAATTCGGCGTCGACCAAGACAAGCGTACCGTCGAGTTCAAAAACGGATTTTTTGCCCGCTTCCGACAATGCTGCTGTAGCAAGCGTTCAAACTATAAAACCGCCGAGCATCGAATCTCCGACCGTTCTTCTCGCGACCGCGTGGGTCGACGTGCACACTGCGGAGGGCAGATCGTTTAAAGTTCGCGCGTTGTTGGATCAAGGATCCAATTTTAGTTTTATTTCGGAAGCATTGTGCCAAACGATCCGAACAAGAAGGCAACGAGCCGATTTGCAAATTAAAGGATTCGGTGAGAAATATACCGGCGCTGCGAAGTCACGAGTGTCTTTGCGATTGACACCGTGTAAGAAATCGAATCCCGCGTTTCCGATTACCGCGTACGTGTTTCAAAGAATCACGTCGTACGCCGCGTCGCGAATTCAGCCTGTTGACTCGTGGCCGCATTTGCAAGGCCTTTCTCTCGCGGATCCGGATCCGTCAAGCAATCATCAAATTCATATGCTGATTGGGGCGGACGTTTACGGATCGCTTTTGATGCGCGATTTGCGGCAGGGACCCCTCGGAACTCCCACCGCTCAATTAACCGCTCTCGGATGGGTAATTTCCGGCCCTACGGGAAAAAACAGACAAACTTCTAAGGAAGCAGCCGTGTTAAATTGCGTCCTCGCTGAAGACATTAACTCGCTTCTTTAAAGGTTTTGGGAAGACGAGGAAATTTCGTCGAATTCTTCTCTCACGGAAGAGGAAGAAAAGTGTGAACGGCATTTCGTCGAGACACATAGTCGTTCTTCCGACGGAAGATATGTAGTTCGACTGCCGTTCAAACGCGATCCACCGATAGATATCGGGGAATCGTTATCCATCGCGAGTTCCTTGTATGACCGCATGGAAGGAAAATTACGTAATCGGTCCGAAATTCACTCTCAATATACTGAATTTCTCGCAGAGTACGAATCTCTAGGACACATGACTCGAGTGAGCGAGTCGGAAAAAACAAAATTTTTGCCGGTTTACATCCCGCACCATCCGGTGCTGCGGGAAACCAGTTGTACTACGAAGTTGCGCGTAGTTTTCAACGCCTCGTGCAAAACACGGAACAGCACGACGTTGAATGACCACTTGTTAATCGGGCCTAAATTACAGCAGGACCTTCCTGCTGTTCTTTCACGTTGGCGTAAATGGCGCCACGTCTATACGGCGGACATCGCTAAGATGTTCCGCCAAATTCGCGTACACTCTGAAGATGTCGATTTTCAGAGAATTCTTTGGCGTCCAACGGAAGACGCACCGGTCGAACACTTTCGACTTTTAACCGTTACATACGGTCTTGCTCCGGCTCCGTATCTCGCGATGCGCGTTCTCAAACAGCTCGCTCTTGATGAGGGTTTCAATTATCCCGCCGCGGTTCCGATTCTGAACGAATCGATTTATGTAGACACTTTGTTTGGCGCCGACGACATGAATTCACTTAACGATACGCGAATTCAATTAATGGAGTTAATGAGGAGAGGAGGATTTCAACTCCGAAAGTGGGCATCGAATACGAGTGCGCTTCTCAGTGATCTTTCGCACGATCAACCGGAAGTCACCGACCATCTCATATTGCAGGATGAGTCTCTTAAAGTGCTCGGACTTTCGTGGATTCCTCTCGAGGATTCCTTTCGCCTCATTGTCAATTCGATCAAACCCGTTGCTCCCACGAAACGTACTATCCTTTCGTTCGTGGCGAAATTATACGACCCGCTCGGTTGGGCCGCTCCCGTCGTAATTACCGCGAAGATTCTTTTGCAAGAGCTGTGGCTTTCGCGATGCGATTGGGATACGCACATCCCCGACGAGTTAGAACAACGGTGGCATGACTTTGTCTCGGATTTTAATAAATTAGAGAAAATTAGAATTCCGCGATGGACAGGTCAAAATCCAGATAATATAGCGATTGAAATCCACGGATTTGCCGACGCGTCAAATCGAGCGTATGCCGCGGTAGTATATCTCCGCGTCTTTCATTCGTTGTCGGATTTTACAATTAGTTTGATCGCTGCCAAAACAAAGGTCGCTCCGGTAAAAACCGTGAGCATTCCGCGACTTGAGTTAAACGCCGTCGTGCTGTTAAGTCGCCTAATAAAGTGGACGATTAATTTGTTAAATTTGATAAAAACTCCGATTTATGGTTGGACGGATTCAACAATTGCGCTGGCATGGCTACGCCAGCATCCCTCTAAGTGGACCACGTATGTGGCCAACCGGGTATCGGAGATACAAAATAACTTGCCATCTGCAAGATGGTATCACGTGCCGTCGAGAGACAATCCAGCGGATTGTGCGTCTCGAGGCTTGTCAGCGTCCGAATTAATCTCACATCCTCTGTGGTGGACCGGGCCACCCTGGCTTCGAGAGCCTTCAACGTCTTGGCCGATCCATGACGTTACTGCTCCACTCTCCATGGATGCAGTACAGAAAATATCTAGCGAGCAACGAAAAACCACTGTCCTTCACATTGAGGGATCAGACGAGTGGGATTTGCTCTATAAATTCTCGAGTTGGACAAAGCTGATAAGAGTGACTGCTTACGTGTGCAGATTTCTCGCGTTAATTAATAAGAAAAGGAAAGTTAATTTCAACTCAACATCGTCGCTGAGTGTCGACGAGCTTACAAAAGCAGAATTATTCTGGCTGTCGTATGTACAAAAGAGAGCTTTTGATTCCGAAATCAAAGCACTGAAGAAAGACACAGTAGTTTCTAAGAAAAGTTCACTTAGAACTTTAACTCCATTTGTTGGTGAGGATGCGGTACTCCGCCTTGGCGGGCGGTTAAAAAATGCTGCTCTCGCTTACGATGAGCAACATCCTATTTTAGTACCGCGAGGACGAGTCTCGTATCTTTTAATCGCTCAGGCTTACAAACAAACTCTTCACGGTGGAGTTCAATTAGTGTTGCGTACTCTCCGACAGAGATATTGGTTGCTGGGAGGCCGAAATTCAGTAAAAAATTATATAAAGCAATGCGTCTCGTGTATACGATATTCAGCTAAAGTATCGAGTCAGCTGATGGGGGATTTGCCTTCTCCTCGCGTGCAACCGTCGTCGCCGTTTACTCATACGGGCGTGGACTACGCTGGTCCTTTTTTAATTACGCCTTTTGTAGGAAGAGGACAGAGGACACGAAAAAGTTACGTGGCCCTATTTGTTTGTCTAGTTACCAAGGCTATCCACGTGGAGCTAGTGGAGGATTGCTCCAGTGCTGGATTTCTTGCTGCCTTTCGGCGATTCACGAGCCGACGAGGCTTACCGTGTAAGTTATACTCCGATAACGGAACTAACTTTCACGGCGCAGAAAAGGAATTGAACTGCGCATTCGAAGCACTCATGAAAGATTCGTCTCTACGCGACGTTCTTGCCAATGACAAAATTGAATGGCATTTCATCCCGTCCGCGGCTCCTCATTTTGGAGGACTTTGGGAGGCAGGCGTGAAAAGCCTCAAATCGCACCTGAAGCGGATAGCCGGTTCGCGTACCCTGTCGCAGGCTAAATTCGCTACGCTCCTATGCCAGATCGAGGCATGTCTAAACTCGCGACCGATTGCGGCTCTTAGCGACGACCCGGGCGATCTGTCCGCGCTCACTCCGGGTCATTTTTTAATAGGCCGACCGATCGTTGCGATACCGGAGGAATCAGTACTCGCGATAGCTACGAATCGACTTTCGAGATGGCAGCTAGTCCATTCGATGGTGGAACAACTCTGGCGTGCTTGGTCGCACGACTATTTACATTCGCTGCAACAGCGAAATAAGTGGTCAGAAAAATCGCCTTATTTTCGCGTTGGCGAGCTCGCGTTGTTAAAAAATCCTTTGCTCCCTCCGAGCAAGTGGGAACTCGCGCGAGTCACTCGGATCCATCCCGGATCCGACGGACTCGTCCGGGTAGTTACCGTGAGAACCGCGCATTCAACATTAAAACGACCAATCACGCTATTGTGTAGACTGCCAGTTCAGTGCGATAATTAAGAAAAACATTGTTATATAATAAGTACTAATAAGACTTGTGAGGTATTTAGTATGTAAGCCGTTTATTTCTTGTTTGAGAAAGTTACTTGCGTGAAGAGATGTATTCTCTCGCAAAAAAAAAAAAAATGTTGTTTATCTTGTCTCAAGATATTTGTCGAAATTTATATATTCAATTTATGACATTGTTATTCGACCCGACGATCGGGTTTCAATGCGTGTTTGCGCTCGAAGAGTCGAGTTTGTCAAATATTTTGCACGTTTAGTGCCTATATTTCTATTGTTCAGTAACCTGCTCTTACAATTTAGAGATATTTTGATTTCATTTTGTATAGATGTTTTCGCTCTCTTAGCTCTCGCTTTATTATTTCTATATCAATACCGATTGTATTTGTGCTTTACTTGTCAAGCGGTTAAATATGTTTCGCATCCGTTCGCATGCGAGGCGGGCGGTATGTTCAAAATTGTAAAAGCCTTGCGAGAAAGATAAAGCAAGGTCGCGGATATTTTCACCGCCGAGTTGTTATTCCGCGTATTTTCGATTCCGAGCGCGAGAAGTTGACAAAACGCGCCTTTGTCTCGAGCCTTAGCGCCCGCGAGGAGCCTCGCTAGCGAATCACGTTTCGGCACGCGCGTGCCACGCGTCAACCGAATGATCTATCGACTGCCGTTGCCGTCGATCCTGCGTATTTTGAAAATGAGTCTGTCCAAAGAGCTCGGTGAAGAAAGACTATCTCCAAGGGCTCCTTCAATTATTTCGAGAGCAGTGCGTAGAGAGCGAATCGCGTTTATCTTTAATCCGAGCATTTTGAATAAAGTCACATATATAAAACCAACGTCTAATTTATCCCGATCACATCCTTCCTAATCCGTATTAATAAAAGAACCGGTAATCAAATAAATATTTTCCGTTCTGTGAGAAAAAATCAATCGAAGGTTTCTGCACAATCTTCGAGCTCTGAATTGTTATTTTCCATAAATATTTCCAGGCCACCAGTTTCCTCTTCGTCGCGTACATGATAGACATTCTCATTTACAGCACTATCAGTAGCTTCATTACTGTTAGATCGCGAATACTTGTTTTTTATCAAGTCACTTTCAGTTTCGATGTTCGCTATTTTTGTTTCTAATTTTGTCTTCGCCCGATATTTTCGCTTTTTCAACAATAGACGAGAAGCCGCGAATATCCGATTACACATTTTGTACGTTTCAAACCGTTTTTTCTTTTATTTCGAACCGTAACTCTTTGATATACTGTAAGGTGTTACTATTTTGAGCCGTAAAATATTTAACAAACGTTAACATAACCAGAAATTCAGAATAAAAATACTGATTTTTCCCTGATCGGACCCGACCAGATCCAGGAAAAAATACAGATAGATATTTTTCAACCAAAACCTGGGACAAATCGTGGAAAATTTATAGCGAAAAGCCAGGACCCGTCTGGATTTTCCAAGCTAGTATTTCCCATGCGGGGCCCGTATATATTCAGGGAAGATTGAGGGAAATTTCTACCTGGGTATCACCACATCATTTTACTTCTGTAGATAGAACTGATATCCGCATTATAATTTAAGATCTAAGATTTTACATTTTGTTTGTATTTGTTGTGATTGATTGACATTGATTGATGACATGATTTCTTGTTATGTATTAAATTTTTGGGTTCAATTAAAAATGACTATCGTTAATTTAGAAATCACCTCGCTTTAAATTTGTTTTAATAGACCTCCCCTTTCTCCGTTTCCTTCCTGGTTTGCACTGGTTCCATCCCTGGTAATTGAGATTACTATCTCAGACCAAAAAGGGAACCATCCGAACGGCAATACTGAAACACGGAGTAAGAGCGACCTTCAGTCGTTGACCCGTTTTTCAGACTCCCGTAAGCGAACCGTTCGGGTCATTGGCTCAGGCCCTTGAAACTTCATCAGTGATACTCAGCTATTACCACTCTCTCCTGACTTCTCCGAGTCAGGACGTAACAATACAAAACACACATTTTAAGCATTTCCTGACTTTTTTATTATGGATTCTTTTGCTATCTATTAATTCATAATTCATATTGCAAACTTACCCTCCGACCTGCACGATTGTTATGCATATTAACCGCGTGCAAGAATTTGGTAATCATGCCAGTACCAAGTGGCGTTGCACCTTGAAGAAACCGCTTCGCCATTCTCGAAGCAGATCTCACATCGTCCCCGCAGCCGCCCCATTTGAAGGAATTTTTCACAGACAATGTGTCGAAGGACACGGACATGGTAGTGAAGGACGAGGGTGAAATAAGTGCTGAGGGCGCCGGTGGTTCTCTTCGTGGTGGAGTGGCACAGGAACAAGCCGCGAGACTTCCTAAAGCACATCCTCGTGCAAGTCGCCAAACTGCAGCAGCGGCAGACATTGCATAAACGAAAGCTTGCTCTCTTGTACCTATAATAAATACATGCGTTAATGTAAAATTAAAAACGCATGTGCACGAGTAAAGCGTCTCTACATCCATTTTTTTTCTATACACAAATACAATATAATTTTTTATATAAAATAAATTTACTCTTTTTATTTTCAAATTTCTCACCCGATTTTTATGGAATTTTGCCTATAGAAATATTTATTGCTTTATTAAAATCTGAGGTCAAAAGTACAAAATTCAATCTGACGAATCCAATATGACGGACCAAATTTCAATAAAAACATTCGGGTTATTTTGAAATTTGATTTTAAGGGATTAATAAAATTATTGAATTCAAATATAATCCCAGAATTTTGAAATTTAAAATGGTAGATTCATTATAATAGAACAAATTTTTAAAAAATAATCGAATTATCTTGAAACTCGATTTTAAGGGATTTTTGGATTTGCTCAATATAATTTTAGAATTTTGAAATTCTGTGATAACATTGAGATTTGTAGCATTTTTTATTATGTTTATTTTAATTACTTAATTATTCTATACTTTTTTATATTATATGGAATAAAATTGACGGATTTTCTCTACAAAATAACATTTAATTCATTTCATTCTGTTTATTCATTGCAAAGTAATAGTAATTTACTTTAGACATCTTTCCACTGGTCACCCTGTATTTTTATTATTAAATTTATAAGTTTTATTTATTTTAATTGTTTAATTATTAAGTTTATAAAAAAATGCCAAATTTTGCTAATTTTAATGGTTTATATTTTCAAAATGCGCACCGTCGGAATTATAACAAAAAAATCAAGTCACTTTTGGAAACTGTAAAAAACTTTGAAACGGTGTGCTTTTTTCGGGCGCGGAATAACGCCGGGATCAGGAGTTTGGTCGGTTGGAGGCACATCAGAAAAACTCGCAGTTGTTAGTTTAAAAAAATAAAAAGTAATTTATTTAGCGTATTGAATGATGACAGTATAAATATGTACAGTGTGATTGTATAACGAGATGTATAAATATAGTGTGTAAATGAATCGGATGTACAAATGCAATGTATGAACGATGGAGTAAATGCATAAATGTATATATTATGCGATGTACGGATCAAGGATGTTTTTCGGAGAAAAAGAATGTGTACTAGATTTGAAGGCAATTTTGTACTGAATTGTACTGACTACACGCGCTACCTATATTGCATTCGTATTAACCATGAATTGGCGGGATATTTAAATTACCTTAACTGCGATTACTTGATAGTTTACATAAAACATGCATTATAATTTATTATTACAAATGAAACAGGTAAATAAACAATGAAAGCTATTTTTCTATGTCTTTATTACAAATTGGTATTTATAAATGCACTTTGCAAGGGTTTTTATTTTATTGGAATGTATAGAAATTTTATATTAATATACTTTATTATTATTTAAGATCCTATAATTTATAATTTATAATAGCACAACTATTTTATATTAATCATAACATAAATAAACATCTGCTTTTTGCATATAACAATACAATATTTTGTCGTTAATCTTTGAATGAACAACCACTTACATTATTAATTTGTGTTAACACGACAGTTTGGCAGTAATCTTAGGACAAATAAACGTTAAAATGTTATTAATTCATAACATAACAATTTGATATTAATTTTAAGATAAACAAATTTTCATCGCTTTTTCGTTCATATAACTTTAAAATAAACTTTAGAAACACATTATTAATTCATAATAATCCGACAAGTTACAGACAAAAATTTGCGTTATTAATTTATAATGATAAGACAATTCGACATTAATCTTTCGATCAATAAAAATTCATATAGGACCAATCAATTTCCTTATGCATATGTTTATACAACTATGCAATTTTGTCTGGATAGACCCTAACGGTTATAGAATGTAAAAGAAATTAAATTACTAAATTATGTATTCATTTGTACTTTGAACTGAACAAATACTGATTATCAGTACAAAATATTATGGAAAAGTACTGACGTACTAAGATTTGATGGATTGTACTAAAATAGTACAATTGTACTGCAAAAAACATCCCTGGTACGGATGACAAGGGGAGCTTTCCATCTAGGAGACACAGATCGACACCTTAGAACATATATACTGGAAGGGGCATAGCCTATCTAAATATACATAACAAAAGTGTCCCCTACATCTATCTATCCTTGTCTGTACGAAATCGGTCAAAGCGCTTGCGCAAATGAATAACCGTTTAAGTTGAAAGTAGAAAGATTTAAAATAGGTGGAAGGCATTTGAAAATTTGATTATAACAATTTATTCTTTAAGTTATATTATAATATAATTGCAATATATTATAAATTATATATAATAATATGTAGTAATATGTAATAATAGTCTTGCAAAATAAAATAAAAATAATGATGCACATAACCAAAAACAAATACTGTAATAAACAATAATTATATACAGGATGTACAGGATGAACTAAAATAAGATAACAAACTTTGAGGAGCGAGAACAAACATGAAAAAAAATTTGACATCAACATATGTCCGTCAAGCCCACTGTTACTGATATAAAATATATATTATTAATGAAAAATAAAAAAGTAATATTTATTATTATGTAATATTCTCGCTCCTCTAAAGTTTGTTATCTTATTTTAATTATATCTTGTATATATAGTAACTAGTACAATAAAAATTATTATAATAAATAATAAAAAAAATATTTAAAAACTTCATTGATGTTTAAATAGTATTAGTTTTGTATACTTTTTTATGATTATTTCTTTAGACTTGATTATATTGGAAGGCTTGTCATAGATAAGCTTGTCTAGTTTGTCATCACACACATCAAAATAATCGACGCATGCGTATTGCAATAAAATGTACAGACAAGGATAGATAGATGTTGAGGACAACGGCAAGTCAGCTATGCCCCTTCCAGTATATATGTTCTAAGATCGACACTGTGTGACACGGTCAAACATCGTGCTTGGATACTTGATGGAATGCGTTTAGTTCTGAACTAGACTGCTAGAGTCTGCTTATATCTTCCCATGATATCTAGTAAGTTCATTTAATTGAAAAATTGGCGTACCAAGAGCATATTGGCATTAAAGTACGTACAAATCAAACATAACCATCATTTATTATTGTTTACGATCGCGATGAGTATAAATATATTTTGCAGATGGATAAAATGAAAATTCTCTAGAATACCATCCCAAAAATTGGCAGCCATGAACTAGACTCTGTGTTCGACTATGCTCTTCTGCTGTGTCATTGTTGAAAAGCACCGTGTCTGACACCGTGTCGATGTGTGTCGCTTAAATGCCTTGATGGAAAGCTCCCAAGATAAATGTGTGTACGATAGCGAGTGCGTTCGTGAACGCGACGCGAGTCCGTTCGTAGATCGGTCGTGGTTGGTTGCGCGTGCAGCGCTCGGTCGCACGGATACGCGGGATTGAATTCGCTTTTGAAGCGGTTTGCCTGCCGGGTGGATAAGCGGGTGTACGTCTTTTATACGAGGACGCTCGTATAAATGTTTGGCGGACTATGGTATTGCGGAGTGTTTTATGCTCGGGACCGAGGACGCTCGGCGGAATACAAAAACGCTCGTATGTATGGCGATCGGAAGCGAGGAGCCAAGTACGCTTGGCGGGATACAAGAACGCTCGTACTGCACGAAGATCGATAACTAGGAGCCGAGTACGCTCGATGAAATACGAGAACGCTCGTATTGAGAACGGTAACCAGAAGCCGAGTACGCTTGGCGGATGCACAGTAATGCTCGTGCACGGAAGCTGGTCTGGAGCCGAGGACGCTCGGCGAGTGCACAAGCTCGTGTGCGAAGACCGAGAATACCGAGAACACTCGGCAGGTTCATGAGAACGCTCATGCACTGGAAGGCAGCTGGCATAGATTCCGAGAACACTCGGCGGACTACGAGAACACTAGTAGAGGATCGGATGTTCGCTGTCGAGAAGCGAACAGGATCTGGTGAAAAGGCGTACAGCCAGGTCTCTTTTATACCCGGTTGACAGCCGACTGACGTTTGGATCCAAGATCTGTAGAAAGAAGGTTACTTCATACGCAAAGAGGGACGAGCGGCAAAAGGGGCAAATGCAGAGAGGGGCGAGCGGCAAGAGGGACAAATGCAGAGAAGGGCGAGCGGCAAGAGGGGCAATGATGATGTCATCTGCGAGCAGAAGCTATCTCAGACAGCTACTGTTTGCAGATGAGATCATCATGCTTTCCCCTTCCTTCATCGCCCCCTCGCCTTCAAGCTGTTTCTAGCTCCCCCCTTACTTCAACGCCTCTCGCCACAAGCTGTTTCTAGCTCCCCCCTTCCTTCCCTCGCCAACAACCGGTTTTACTGAGGTAACCTTTTCTCTATAGATCTTGGTTTGGATCAGCAAGCATCGGCGGTATTGCCGGCGGCCCCCACCTGGCGGAATTTGGACGGTCGGTTGTGGGGGACTGTCCGGCGAGTGACCGCCGATATTTATTGAAAACGTTTATTGGCACTCAATGCGCCCTTCTTGGCTACGGACAATGTTTGGTCCGTAGCCGTAGTAACGATGCATGTTGCATCGTTACAACTTGATGCAACAAAAGTTACAGTTACAGTTACAGTTATAGTTTCCGAAGTCAACTTAATTTTTGTTATAATTCTGACGGTGCGCACGTCGAAAATATATACCATTAAAATTAACGATATTTGGCATTTTTTAATAAATGTTTTAATAAACGTTAATAAATGTTTTGTTTAATTGTCATATGAATATGTATCCAGGAAACTTGATGGGTCTCAAATACAATCAACTCAAAAGTTAAATAAAAGTTAAACACTTTAATGTGTTACTTAACAATACAAAGTAAAACTATAAATAAGAATGACTTTTTATCAGAGAGAGGAACTTAACCAAAAGGCAACTATATGCATGTGTGACTAACTAACTAACTAAAAACAAAACCACGCTCTCTATGGAGGAAAAGAATAATTCTTACTCTCTATCGATAAATCAATTGTTGATAAAAATATTTGACTGCATTGGGTGTTTACGATAATTCAAGTTCGAGTTAGTTTCACTAGGACCGACAATGAGATATACATAACCATCTAGAACCTTTATGATTCATGACAACTCAACGCTGTCTTGTATTGCTTGAGTTAAATTCATTGAATTTGTTGAGTTTAATAAATATAATTATATACATATATATATAATTATATCTATTAAAGAGGTATACCAACATACATACCAACATTATTTGTTTCTTTCATAGACTGATTTGCAGTTAACATTTTTTTATTACAATAAAATTTGCTCTATAAACTCAACAAATTCAATTAATTTAACTCAAGCAATACAAGACAGCGTTGAGTTGTCATAAATCATAAAGATTCTAGATGGTTATGTCTATCTCATTTTTCGGTCCTAGTGAAACTAACTCGAACTTGAATTATCGTAAACACCCATTATCTATCAATTATCGATTAATCTAAGCGCGCCACGTTCAATCTTAACACTCTCACTCGTGTAGCGATTCAGATCAATATTGTGAATCAGTTTTTCAAATCGAACTCTTGGTAGTCCCTTTGTGAGAACATCTGCAATGTTGTTTTCCGTCGGGATGTATTTAATCTCGAACTCCTTAGACTTTGTTTTTTTTTTTTCGGATATAAAGATATCGTACACAAATGTGCTTGGTCTTCCGATGAAATACAGAATTTTTGCATAAGCTGATGACTCCTTGATTATCACAATGTAGAGTGATGGCTTTTACTTGCTTTCCTTCTAAATCTTCTAAAATGCATTTCAACCAACTTGCTTCTTGGGATGCTGAGCAAGCATCCCGATATATATTCTGCTTCTACGGTTGAAAGAGCCACAATATTCTGTCTTCTTGATGACCAGGATACGGGACCGCTATTCAACATATGTATATATGTACATATATACCCACTTGTAGAACGACTCTTGTCTTCATTGCCTGCATAGTCACTGTCGCAGAATCCAATTTTGCTCCATTTTGATATGAGATACCATATTTCTTCATTTCTTTAAGATAGCGAATCACTCGTTTCAATGCCTTCCAGTGTGCTTCTTTAGGATTTTCCATAAATTGACTAACAAAAGTACCCAGTCAGCAAAGTCTGCTCGAACAGATATTGCCAAACGTCTGCTACAAATTTTTGTCAGCAGAAAGACTGCAGATTGTATACAAAATCTGTTACAGATGATGATAGCAGAATGTCAGAAATGTTACAAAACCTGCTGACATAATTTGACAGCAGATCAGTAGCAGAAACCGAGTAGGATTTGCTCGGAATTATTACAGCAGATTGGCGGCAGAAACCGAGCAGGACCTGCGCAACGCAGTTTGATGTCAGATTGGCGGCAGAAATCGAGCAAAATCTGCGCAATGCAATTTGATGTTGTTTGCCGCTATGCGGCGTGTTTCTTCATATATAAACTCGTACTCAAAATTCATCTACAGTGCATATAAAGTGTGGCCAGTGGCTTAATGAAGTTTAACAGTTTAATACAATAATCTGATACAATCCCCATAAGAGATTTAGAATATTAAACTGATTTTTGAAATTGAAAATGCGCTGCGAGTTGACCCGATATTCCAATGATTTCGAGATTTTGCCTAATAAATTTATTAAAACATAAGTATTTTTTTTTGTCCCAATATAGCAAATATATATAATAAAAATACATATATGTTGTATTAATCTGTTAATATAAAAAAATTATTAATTAATTTAACGCAAATAAATTTCTTTATATTAACAGATTAATACAACATATATGTATTTTTATTATTATAGATACTTATAAAAATTTTATTATTATACTTATATACTTATTATATTTATTATACTTAATTTTTATTATAGATACTTATAAAATTTTATAATCACAATGTTGTCGCATATTTAATGATCCCTAATATATACCCCATCATATTTGTTTTAAAGAATTATTTTAAGAGTTCAACAGAAACATTTCAATAATATTTTATTAGCAAATATTTGAAAATTATTAACACTTTGTAAATTTTATCATATAAATATTCACATTTGCAATATTGAAACATATATTACAATTTCATTATTTAAGTTTGTATCATAATAAATTTGTGTATGATGCTTTTTATATTATCCTAGAATTGTACTTACATTTATGAATTTCAGTTACAATTTCTTGACAATTTTTAAGGTTTTCACAATTAAATATAAAAAATAAATTTCTTTATAGTATTTCTTTTGTAAATAATGCATATAAACAGTAAATATTATTTTAAAAATAATTTTTAAATATGTACTATTTTTTCTTTTATTTTACTACTTTACAAATGATGTTTTTTGTGTATATCCCCAAATTATATTTTATTTTCATTGATATTACAGTCTAAATACGAGTACAAAGCAATTTGTATTACAAATGCATCTGTTGCAGCGATATTTAACATTATAAACGTTAAATATCTAGCGCTATAATTTGCAATATATGTAATTTATAGCGCCTTTCTAATTTACTTTTCAATTTTTATTACGCAATTTCCAGTGCTATCAATATTTTACAAAATAAAAGTATTTTTTCGATAAAAACTCAAAGCATTTCTATATTAAAGGAGCGAGAGAAAAAACACTAAAGCGTGCGAGAGACAGCTACTGTTTGACGATGAGATCATCATGCTCTTCCCTTCCTTCGTCGCCCCTCGCCTACAAGCTGTTTCTAGCTCCCCCCTTACTTCGTCATCCCTCGCCAACAAGCTGTTTCTAACTCTCCCCTTACTTCGTCGCCCCTCGCCTATAAGCTGTTCTAGCTCCCCCCTTACTTCATCGTCCCTCGCCCACAACCGGTTTGCCTGAGGTAACCTTCTCTCTATAGATCTTGTAATGCAGTCACAACCATCGACCAGATATGCTTCATAACGATTTATTGTTTTTCTCTCTTCTGGCTCTCTTGCACAGCTTCTTACGATAATCGTTTTCTCTTGTCGATTGCTCTTCTTAAATTTCCTCTTCAGTTACTTCATCATCTTCGATCTGTTGTGTATCGATTCGATTGATGCTTTTTCTTTGTGTTCATATGAATAATAGCAAATTGATTATCACATTTTTCAATTTCTAAGCCAAATTTCACATTTTTTAAATAAAAGAACTTTTTTGGTTGTTCATTGTATAATTTAAAATTATCAAGTCTCAATCCTTGGTAACCAACGAATAGAACTTTTCGGGCTTTTGCATCCCACTTCTTACGATTCACCGATGTATATGTGCATAGACTGTACTTCCAAAAACATGAAGGTTATTAAAATCCGGCCTTTTTCCTGTCCATAATTCGAATGCAGTTTGACTTCCTGTTTTCTTCGTTGATATTCGATTTAGCAATTGTACAGCTGTCTTCACTGCTTTTGTCCACAAAAAGCGTTTTATTTATTTTCCATACATCATTGATCTTCCAGCTTCGACGATTGTTCGAATATCTCTCTCAGCCATGCCATTTTGTTCTGACGTATAGAGCGCGGATGTTTCATGTACTATTCCTCAATTCTTTAAGAATATCTGGAACTGCTTATTGGTATATTCTGTACCATTATCGCTTCGTAAGATCTTCATGTTTTTTCCAAACTTATTCCAAAGCTTATTTGCAAACTCAATAAACTTTGAAAGCACATCACTCTTTTGTCTCAGGCAATAAACAGTCCCATATCCGGTTGCATCATCTTTAAATACGACAAACCACTTTTCATCATATAGGCTGTCTATTTCCATCGGCCCACATACATCGGAATGAATCTTCTCTCCAATTTTATGATATGTCTTCCTTCTTTCTTATAGGAAGCACGATGCTGCTTTCCATGGTTGCATGCTTCACAATCAGTGATGCCAATTCGAGCTCGCTGGTACCATGGGTACCGTAGTGGCGGGGATACCCACACAAGCGAAACCGCTGACGTCACGCGTCTGTATGCGCTCGACCAAGCCGGCTAAAAAGCAACGTTGCGCGCTTGTTGCGTATGGCAACGTGAAATATTTTTTCGAGCTTGCATTTACAGCTTTGTAAAAATAATATTATATTAATATAAATAAAATCTCGTTACAATCAACATTTGAATTATTAATATAGGAGTATAATAATAAGAGTATAAATTATTAATAAGAGTTTATGGCGATAAAAATAAGCTTTTATAATATTAAAGAACATTTTATATATATAATGTATATTATTAATTTATATATATATATACTAATTTTTATTTTATAATTTTATATAAATTAACTCAAAAATTACATTTTATAGATAAACTTTAAGTATTAAATTCATATTAATGTTATATGTCGTTTTATGAAGTATTTGTAAATGTGTCAAAAAAGGTAAAAATTCTCATGCGTCGCGATCAACATGCAGTTAACAGCGCAATTAGCCGAATAAGCTGACAATAAAGCGTTTTTTTGTTTCTCGGAAATGAAGTCTCACGCATTTTTCGATTACTTTCGTCACAAAACATTCCTACTGATTATGAGTTATTTAATACTTTAATGTGAAATATTTTCACAATAATTCTATCTATTTTCTATCTATCTATCAATCTGTCTATCATTTATTTTGTTAAATAATTATTAATTATGGAAGTGGTCTTCCACACTACCTATGAGGTGCCACTAATAGCGCGTTAGGTTTTTTAACGTGGACCTTCGTCTGTAGCCCTATTATACCACATTTTATTATTAAATACTACTATTATACAGGGTGTCCCGTAAAGACCGTAACAACGCTTAGGGGTATATTTCTGAGATAATTCTGAGCAAAAAATCTTAATACCAAAATACTCAGGGTGTAATGGTTTTTGAATTAGAAGCATTTAAAGTTAACGAATAAGATAGCCTGAAATTTGCGCGCTCAGGTGTGTACAACGTACAGTGATAAAAGCGAAATTGACTATCGCTCCTCTGTTGTCAGTATTAATATTTGGAAAATAAATTTGCTAATACATATTAACATAAATATTGTTTACGCAATTAAGATTTTGTTGAAAATATTATAAAAAAAAAATATTATGATACACAAAACGCAAGCTGTCAAAAATTACATTTCTTTGACATTTCTTTTTATCTTACAAATATTTGTACAATAAAATTATTAAATAATTGAAATAGTTTTACAATATTTCATTTTAATAACAGTTAAAAATAATTAAATAATATTGAATATGTAAAGACTCTTTGCACATAATTTTGAGGTAATAAATGTTGTACTTTTGAGTAATGAAACGCATGCATTTCATTTTCTTTTAATATTTTATGAACCATTGTTTTTGACATTCCAACTTGACGACTAATTTCACGAATACTCATTGTAGGATTTTCTTCTACATTACGTAGCACTTCTTCATTTTACCATAAATGAGTAATATATCACAATATTCTGTACAAATAATGAGTAACATATCACAAAATTCTGTACAAATATCTGTAAGATAAAAAGAAATGTCAAAGAAATGTAAGTTTTGACAGCTTGCGTTTGTGTATCATAATATTTTTTTCTTTATAATATTTTCAACAAAATCTTAATTGCGTGAACAATATTTATGTTAATATGTATTAGTAAATTTATTTTCCAAATATTAATACTGACAACAGGGGAGCGATAGTCAATTTCGCTTTTATCACTGTACGTTGTACACACCTGAGCGCGCAAATTTCAGGCTATCTTATTCGTTAACTTTAAATGCTTCTAATTCAAAAACCATTACACCCTGAGTATTTTGGTATTAAGATTTTTTGCTCAGAATTATCTCAGAAATATACCCCTAAGCGTTGTTACGGTCTTTACGGGACACCCTGTATATACATTTATTATTTATAGATGTAGTCTGACATGCCCCAAATAACACAAACACATTCTATAAACATTCTATAAATATTTGTTAAAAATATTAGAATATTCTTTTAATGTACTAAAAGATATTTTTTAAATCTTCATAGAACGTTCAAATGAGACCAATTTTAATATTCCAGATAGATTGAAAAAATATTCTTCATTGTATTCCAGGAATATTCAGAGAAGATGTTTAATACCATGTAAAGAACATTCACTGAATATTCTACTAAATTATTTTTAGTATTCTAAATATTTATGCAAATACATTGATATAAAGAAAAAGTTTAATCAACATTGATTACTATTATATAGTATATATAATAGTATATATAATAGAGTATTTAATAATAAAATGTGGTATAGTAGGGTTACAGGCGAAGGTCCACGTTAAAAAACCTAACGCACTATTACCCAGACAGCACAGCATATTCGGAGAATATTCTAATATCAAAAAATAACCTTTTCAAAAAAAAAGGTAAAGAAAAAGGCGCCAAGTACACGCTCTTGTCACAACCAAAACAAAACAGTATTGTTTTACATTTAAAAAAAATTGCCGTATATATTAAACCTATCAAAAAACCAGTCGTATATATTACCCTTTCAAAAAAAGCTGTCGTACATATTAAAACCTTTCAACAAATAATGCTGTTGTGTATATTAAAACTATAAAAAAATATGATATCAGGAAATGACGCCAAGTGGGATTAAAGAACTATGAAAAAAGTTGTACACTATTTCTATAAAACTCTTCTATAAAACTTTTGTACATAAAGCTGTCGTATATATTAAAAAAAAAATCTAAAAAAATGCTGTCGTACATATATTATTATATTGCATACTATATTTCACCATATTTTACATATACTATACTATATATATTATATATATTATTACATATACTATACGATATATATTATTTATAATATTACATATACTATATATATTATAAAAAATTAAACTAATAAATAAAAAAAATTAAAAAAATATTTAAAAAATAAAAATATTTTAGCAAAAAAAATTTTAAAATATTAAAAAAATTTAATTAAAATAAAAAAATATTTATTAAAAAACGCAAAAAAACTTGGCGTTGCTACAGTAAACTACATGTTAACTTACATGATGTCAACTTATTACATTATGTCAATTAATCGTCAATTGTTATATTATTACTAATTTTTTTGCTTTATAATATTTTGAGGTGTAGCAACGCCAAGTTTTTTTGCGTTTTTTAATAAATATTTTTTTATTTTAATTAAATTTTTTTAATATTTTAAAATTTTTTTTGGTAAAATATTTTTATTTTTTTAATATTTTTTTTATTTTTTTTATTTATGAGTTTAATTTTTTATAATATACATAGTATATGTAATATTATAAATAATATATATCGTATAGTATATGTAATAATATATATAATACATATAGTATAGTATATGTAAAATATGGTGAAATATAGTATGCAATATAATAATATATGTACGACAGCATTTTTTTAGATTTTTTATTTAATATATACGACAGCTTTATGTACAAAAGTTTTATAGAAGAGTTTTATGAAATAGTTTAGTTGATGAGTTTTTAGAAATAGTCTACAACTTTTTTCATAGTTCTTTAATCCCACTTGGCGTCATTTCCTGATATCATATTTTTTTATAGTTTTAATATACACAACAGCATTACTTGTTGAAAGGTTTTAATATGTACGACAGCTTTTTTTGAAAGGGTAATATATACGACTGGTTTTTTGATAGGTTTAATATATACGGCAATTTTTTTTAAATGTAAAACAATACTATTTTGTTTTGGTTGTGACAAGAGCGTGTACTTGGCGCCTTTTTCTTTACCTTTTTTTTGAAAAGGTTATTTTTTGAGATATTATTTCTTTTTTTTAGTAATTTGTTTTGATTGTGACAAGAGCGTGTACTTGGCACCTTTATTTTACCTTTTTTTTAAAAAAAGGTAATTGATAGATATTTTTTTTTTAATGATATATATACGACTGTTTTTTAAAGCTAAAATAATGAAATATCAGTTAGATTTTGCTAAAGACGGCCCATTATCACCCCAGTCGTACTTTCAGTATACAGCATACGACGGTCCTCTTTAATTAATTAAGTTATAGAAATACAAAATTCTATAAGTATCATATTGTTTCTAGGCCATTGTGTTTTTCTAATTGAAGCATCATCAGCTTCAATCCAATCATTTTCTTCTCTATGCAGGGTGTCCCATTTAACTTGAGACAACTAAATATTTCGAAAAATAAGCATTGTACGAAAAAATGTCCCAAATAAACTTTTAATATTATCAAGGGGGACGTCTGGCTGTATAAAAATTAACCCGCCCCCACCGCCCCTTGGGGGTGGGGCGGGTGGCAACTTTGAAATTTTAAATGGGAACCCCCATTTTTTATTACAGATTCGGATTCCTTGGAAAAAAATACGTAAGTTTTGTCCGAGACATTTTTTCGAATCGTGATAGATGGCGCTGTAATCAGTGAAAATTAGTTTTTGCCATTTTCTCTCACCATCGGGGTGCTTTATTTCGGTGAGTCCCCTCGCCTGTCACTATTCAATTACAATAAATGCTCGAAATGATGACTTTCCATTTCGATGCATTTATTAACTCGAGCTTGGAATGCTTGTACACATGTAGAAAGTGTATCTGGCGTTATTTGTGCGCAAGCATATCTAATACGTTCCACCATGTTTTCTCGAGTATTTGGTATTTTTGTATACTCTTTTTCTTTAAGGTAACATAAAATTATTTCAACTTTCAAAATTATTTCAACTTTCTTCTCTAAAGATAAATAATCCATTATTTATTTGCTGAAATAAAGAACGCATCCGTAAAAAAACAAGTAGCTAGCGTACCAAAACTATGAGGCATCTACATATGTAGTAAATTTCTGAAATACTGAAAATACTGAAAAGGAGAAACAAAATAAATGAAAGAAATTAAGTCAGAACAATTCTTCAATAACTGGATTCTTTAAATTTCAAGTCAAGTAAATTTCAGTAATACGTACGCTAGCTACTTGTTTTTTTACGGACGCGTTCTTTATGTCAGCAAATAAATAATGGATTATTTATCTTTAGAGAAGAAAGTTGAAATAATTTTAAAATAATTTTGAAAGTTGAAATAATTTTATGTTACCTTAAAGAAAAAGTGTATACAAAAGTACCAAATACTCGAGAAAACATGGTGGAACGTATTAGATATGCTTGCGCACAAATAACGCCAGATACACTTTCTACATGTGTACAAGCATTCCAAGCTCGAGTTAATAAATGCATCGAAATGGAAAGTCATCATTTCGAGCATTTATTGTAATTGAATAGTGAGAGGCGAGGGGACTCACCGAAATAAAGCACCCCGATGGAGAGAAAATGGCAAAAACTAATTTTCACTGATTACAGCGCCATCTATCACGATTCGAAAAAATGTCTCGGACAAAACTTACGTATTTTTTTCCAAGGAATTCGAATCTGCAATAAAAAATGGAGGTTCCCATTTAAAATTTCAAAGTTGCCACCCGCCCCACCTCCAAGGAGCGGTGGCGGCAGGTTAATTTTTACACAGGCAGACGTCCCCCTTGATAATATTAAAAGTTTATTTGGGACATTTTTTCGTACAATGCTTATTTTTCGAAATATTTAGTTGTCTCAAGTTAAATGGGACACCCTGTATATATTACAACGTTTATAATTATCTATTTCATTTAGTCTCTATTAGGTCCTGACCTATTATCATCTCTTTCAGTTTAATAAATAATTTAATTATAGTTGTTATAAATAGAATTACAAACTCGTATTACATAGTTAAATTAAATTTGCAATTTATAAGTGGCATTCAAAAACGATATTCAAATACATTGAGTACATGAGTTAGATAATTAATTAAATATGTTAGTACGTATTATTCATTTGATTAGTTATTTAAAAACAATATACTACATATAATTATTTTTAACATGTTCACAATTTATACTGACAATAAGAACAATGAAAAATAGAAACTAGCAGATATTACATTATATTACCACGATTTGGCCGTTCTGCACGTGCGCGACGTCTGTAGCCTGCGTATGGGATATATGTATAGGTACAACGCTTGCGCACAACGCACAGAGTCTGCTCTAGAGTGAGAAACAAATATCATCCGCACCGTAATATTTTTCGAAACTCTCAAGCACAATCAGCAATGTAGGAGTATTACATATATTTTACTTCACACATGTATACCGCTGTGTGGTCAGATTTGATACACAAACAGCAGCAGCAGCAGGAATGGAAGGATTACCGCATATATGCGCAAGTCACATTGTACATGTGAGCTCCGCGCTTCGCATGTACATGGCTTGCGCATGCGTTGCCGGCGATACATGCCGATATGTGTACATCTGAGATACTAGCCATCTATCGGCAAGAATTTATAAAGTACATCCCAGACGACTGAAATAATTTTCATAGTTTTCATGACATTTCGACTTTAGACTTTAATATCTTTATTTATACAGCATATAGAGCAAAAACAAGCATACTTTTATTATATATTTTGGGTATGCGCTATCGATTGAGCCTATTTTTAAATCGATCGGCTCAGGCATTACTGAGATCCGATAATCTCGGCTCGTCTCAACTTTCGGTCTCGCGTAAAGAGACACGGTCGGTCTTGCGCTGCGCGTGAACTTGGCGCGAGACACTGCCGTGTCTCTTGATAAGAAGATTTCCATATATTCTGAGAATATTTGCAAAGAATATTCTTATACGGTTCTAAGAATGTTCTGAATGTTATTGGAATATTATTTGTTAAATTCTCAGAATATTCTAATAATATTTCAATGAATATTCTTATAACATTTTATTTCTTTTGTAATTGGAACGTTTGTGTACCAAAATATTCCTTTAACGTTTTACGAACTTTTCTTTGTAAAAATAAACGTTAATTGGCTAACGCATGGCTCATGCGTTATTCCCTAGCATAAGGCTCTAATTTTCTAGTACACGAATATATTGATTTAATGTGTAAGCAACGCGGTACAACGCCGCCGATTGTGTGACACTGCGATCCCTTCCCGCGGTCCTCGCGACCACGCGCGAGTTATGCGCTGCGTCTAGCGTCCTAGACGTAGGAATATCTTTGATTAGAGCCAATCAGGATTAGCTGATGCAATAGGCGATCCTTGAGCGTATCACGGCATGCGTATAAAACATTGCCGTCTGAGTAGTCCTTGTGACAACATGTCCGTCGTGTTTTCGGTAACCATTACCCCGTTATATATATACACAGGTGTTATCAATATTAATAAATATCGTTATATTGTTATTGTGTTTGCACCTCTATACCGTCCTGCCTTTTGATTTTGACAGATCCTCGATAAATATCTTCGAGTGGACGTTTACGTAATTACCGGTATCGCCATTGCTATTTGATAATAGTGTCGATCGTGGATGTACGTGCCGTACCCATCGGTGGTGCATCGTACGTATCGCGTGATTACTTAAAGTACGCTTACAAATGTTAATTTTTTATTATATTTGTTTATTATTATGTCTTAAATAGTATAATATAATATAATATATATATATATATATATATATATATATATATATATTTATATTATGTGTCTCGTTCTCGATGATATTATTGTAGTCATGCTTGTCATGCCTAGTACCACAACGTTTAGCGCTTATAATTTTTTAAACTTGGCGCCTTTCCGCCATTTGGTGTCCCCCTATCCTCATATTGTTTCGTTGTGCCGAGGCATCAAGACGTGTTAGCGATCAAAATTAAGAAGATAACGTTCTTCCAGATATAATAGGATGTCAGAACGCAAAGTTAAAAAGCGAGCGAGATCCCGATCACGGGAAGATCGTCATTCTAAAAGAAAATTCGATCAACTACAACAACATGTGGATAACCTCACAAAAATCGTCGAGAAGTTGGTGAGCGTCCAAAAAGTACAGACTGCACCAACAGTCACAAAAGAAAAAGAGAATTCGTGCAATACTAATATAATGGGTAAGTAAAAACATAAAGTCGCGAAAAAATCTCATCTTTCCACACGAAAGTTGAGAGGTTAAACCCACACGGTTTTACCATAGTCCATACGACTTACATAAGACGTCAATGTGATAAAGTTCAACAAGAACGTTAGTATCACAAATTGCACAATAAGTGCCATGTGTCTTTACATAGAGAATCGTTGTGATAAAGTTTCAATAAGAACGTTAGTATCACAGATTGCACAATAAGTGCCATGCGTCTGTATATAGAGATTCGTTGTGATAAAGTTTCAATAAGAACGTTAAGATCACAAATTGCACAATAAGTGCCCTATTAAAAAATCTTCCTTTCCTTTCTTTTTGTTAGAAAACGAGGAGAATAAAGAAAATAATCCGAACGTGGAGGAAATCGCAGATGTCGCAATCGGAAAGGAAGAGATAACGGAAATGGTTTCTGAACAAGAAAAAGACAGCGCTTTAAAAGTATTGGGAATGGATCCCAAGGATTCCAAATTCAAGCAGGTTAAATACCATCCAGAATTAAAAAATACATGGTTAAAATGGAAGAATGAAGGCCTTCCAGAGAAAAATAAGAAGGAGATTTTGGAATCTTACAATAGAAAAGGCGACTTATATATGGAAGCTCCTCAGTTAAATTTGGAAATAATTCCATTGCTCACAGAGGTTGCAAAAAAGAGGGACCAACATTTTACAGATACCCAAAATTGTGTTGGTACAGCCATAGCCGCCTTAGGTGCTGCAGTCTCCATGTTATTAGATCCTCCAGAAGAAGGATTAGATGAAGACATATTTACCGACTATATAAGCCACGCTGGGCAGATCTTAACAGATGTCTTTCATCAACAATCAATAGCGAGAAAGTCATTCATTACACCACAATTAAACAAGAGTATTAAGCCAGTGGTGGATACAATGTTCTCAGATGATTGGCTTTATGGAGATAATCTCAAGGAAAAAGTCAAGGATGTGAAAGAAATAGAACAAGCTTGTGCAAGCATCAAAGACAAAACGCCACAAAAACACACATTCAGGTTTCGCGAACAGGGAAACTCGAAATACCCACCTGCGGGATACCGGCAGGTGGGTCAACAACCAAGGCGTCGACAAATGAGATTCAAGACAAAACCATTCAAAACCTTCCAGGGTTCGTCCAAAACAACTCAAGCACCAAACCAATCATTGACGAAGAAATAATTCCGGTAAATAAATCAGCAGGGCGTCTTAGTTTTTTCATAGAAAGATGGAAAAGTATTACCTCAGACAGGTATATTCTAAACTGTTTAAAGGGTTATAGAATTCCATTTATAGAAACACCGATTCAGAAATCGGTCCCTAAAGAAAAGACCTTTTCTGCTAAAGAATCGGAAAAAATACAATTAGAAATTAACGAACTCCTTAAAAAAGGCGCGATTGAGAAATGTAAAGATTGTGAGGGACAGTTTCTTTCTTCCTACTTCTTGGTTCCAAAACCTGATGGTACGAATCGTTTCATTTTTAATCTTAAAAAACTAAACAACTTTATTAACCCCCCACACTTTAAATTAGAGGATATTCGATCAGCAATGAGTTTAATATCACAAGGAAGTTTTATGGGCTCTTTAGATCTTAAAGATGCATATTTTCTGGTTCCCATCTACGAGGGTCACAGAAAATTTCTTCGTTTTAAATTCAAAGGAAAAACTTTCCAGTTTTTGTGTTTACCCTTTGGATTATGCACTAGCCCGTACGTTTTTACTAAAATTATGAAATCTGTTGTCAGTAAATTGAGACTACAAGGAATAGTGTTGGTATTATACTTAGATGATTTTTTATTTATTCACAAATCAAAAATTATATGTGAAGAAAATATAAAGAAAGCAATAGATATTCTGAAATACTTAGGATTTATTATAAACTATCAAAAAAGTTCTTTAGTGGCTAATCAAAAATGTAAATATTTAGGATTTATTATTGACTCAGTCAAATTTTCTTTAAATTTGACAGATAGAAAAAAGAATCAGATAATAGAACTGATAAATGAATTTAAAAGCGGAAAAGCATATAAAATTAGAAAATTCGCTAAACTTTTAGGAGTTTTAACATCAACTTGCCCAGCTGTAGCTTACGGATTTATTCATTGCAAAAGATTAGAAAGACAAAAATTCCTAGCCTTAAAATTCAATGGCGAAAATTATGAAGGAAACATCTGGATAAATGAAGCTATGTTAGAAGAGTTACAATGGTGGAAATTAAATGCGATTATTGGAACAAACCCAATCAGAACTCAAGCTTATATGATCGAAATATTTTCTGATTCTTCCTTATCAGGTTGGGGTTGCTACTGTAATGGTTCAAAGGCCTTTGGTTTTTGGAACAAACAAGAGAAGAAAAATCATATTAATTACCTTGAATTATTAGCAGCCTTTTTTGCGGTGAAATGTTTTGCGTCACAGTTATCACAATGTGAGGTGTTACTAAGACTAGATAACACTACCGCTATTGCTTACATTAATAGAGCTGGTGGTGTACAGTATCCACATCTTAGTGAGCTTTCGAGAAAAATTTGGAAATGGTGCGAAGAAAGGAAAATATGGTTAAAGGCATCATATATTCCTTCGGCGGAGAATATAGAAGCTGACAGAGCGTCACGAAATATTAATATAGATTCTGAATGGGAACTTTCTCAGAAAGTTTTCAAACAAATAGAGAAAAAATTCGGTCCTTTTTCAATAGATTTATTTGCATCTAGATTAAATACTAAATGTAAAAAATTTTATTCTAGATTCCCGGATCCAGAAGCGCAATCGATTGACGCCTTTACTGTATCATGGGAAAAAGAGGAAAATTTTTATGCCTTTCCTCCCTTCGCACTCATTCTGAAAACATTAAGAAAAATAATTAATGATAAAGCTATAGGCACTATTGTAGTACCGTTATGGCCCACTCAACCGTGGTACCCCCTTTTTTCATCACTCCTCATTGAGCGCACTATCATATTTAAACCTAATAGTACGCTATTATTATCTCCTTACAGAGACAGGAGCCATCCATTAGGGTCCCACCTTTCATTAATGGCAGGCAGGTTATCAGGTCAGCATTCTTAAGAAAAGGATTAACAGAAGATGCGATAGATGTAATGATCGATTCTATCACAAAAACAACGCTGAGACAATACGAATGTAGCTTAAAACGCTGGTGGGAATTCGCACATTTAGAAAAAATAGACTTATTTAATGCAAAAACGACGGAAATTATCAAATTTCTAAATAATCTTTTCAAGAAAGGTGCAAGTTATAGCACTTTAAATACTACTCGTTCCACAGTTTCCTTAATCTCAATATATGATATTAATAAGGATGGTTTAATTAGTCGGTTCTTAAAAGGAGTATTTAAACAAAGACCATCTATTCCAAAATACGCTACATGGGATATTACTCCGGTACTTAACTACATTGAAAAATTACACCCTCTTAAAGAATTGAATTTAAGGGAAGCTGGGGAAAAGGTGGTAACACTGCTAGCCTTAACAACCGCTCAGAGGCTTCAAACTATATCGCTAATAGATATTGATAATATAGTGAAATCGGATACAGGGTTAAATATTAAAATTACAGAACGAATAAAAACTTCTAGGCCTGGAGCTTTCCAACCAGAATTAATATTACCATTTTTTAAGGAGAAACCAGGTTTATGTGTGGCATCTGCAATTCTAGATTATATAGATTATACTAAAAAGTTAAGAAATAAAAATAACAAAAGGTTATTTATAGCAACAGTGAAACCCTTTGGTGCAATATCATCACAAACTATTGGTCATTGGATTAAAAGACTTTTAGGTAAAGCTGGAGTTGATACCAACCAGTTTACAGCGTATAGTACACGACATGCAGCAGTATCTGCGGCTTACAAGCAAGAAGTAGACATAACAGCTATAAGATGTAGTGCCGGTTGGGCACCAGGTTCACAAACCTTCTTTAAGTTTTATAATAAACCAATTCAGACTCCGAATGACCAATTTGCGCGTGTAATATTAAAAAATAAGAAGAATAATGTTAAAAAGTAAGTTCAATAAAGAAAATAAAGAATTATCACGCAAGCTCTAAAAAACTACAATAATATCATCGAGAACGAGACACATAATATAATTGAATGATCAAACGAGCCCGCCGAAGGCGGGCGATCAAAATTATATGAAGTGTCTTGTTCGAAGATGATAGGTTCTCCCCCCCATAAACATTGATTCCTTACCTTAAATTAAGACCCCAAAAAACATACCCACTATCATCTTCCAGTTACCTCGTGATAATCCATGCTCTTACACAAAACAATATGAGGATAGGGGGACACCAAATGGCGGAAAGGCGCCAAGTTTAAAAAATTATAAGCGCTAAACGTTGTGGTACTAGGCATGACAAGCATGACTACAATAATATCATCGAGAACGAGACACTTCATATAATTTTGATCAAACGAGCCCGCCGAAGGCGGGCTCGTTTGATCATTCAAATATATATATATATATATATATATATATATATATATTAATTATATAATATAAATCTATAATATTTGTATATCTATATATTTTTCTTACATTACCTATATCCTCTCATCAAAATATTCCATGAAAATACGCAGAATATTCTCTGAAAATTTATTTAATATCCAGAGAATGTCCTTATAATATTTACGGAATATAATTTAACTATTATGTGAAGTGAATTAGAATATTCATACAATATTCTATAGCATATTCATAGAACGTTCACAGAACGTGACTTTTTGTCTACTTCTAATGTTCCACTGGAAGTTCACAGGAACACCAATTATAATGTAAGAATATTCTAGAAATATTCAAACATTCTCTAATATTATTCTATGAATAAATGTTTATAGAACGTACTTGTGCTGTCTGGGTACACTGTAAAAAATTACTGACTGACAATTCAGACAAAAGTGTTTGAAGTTTTCTTACAGTCACATTGTCTAAATTTTCGGACAGAATATTGTCTGAATTTCTAGCTACAGTTGTCTGAATTTCTAGCTACAGTTGTCTAAATTTCTAGCTACAGTTGTCTGAATATTTCTGATCTCAATGCCTGAATATTCAAACACTTTTATCAGAATTTAGATGTGGTTTTTTTAAAATACTAACAATATATTTTGGTTTAAAGTATACTCAATGATGCGATGTTTCCTACCGGGCTTCCGACTCCCGAGCCCCACGCAAGCGAGAAGCGCGTACATGTTTTCGCTTGCGTGGCGCTTGGGAGTCGGGAGCCCGGTAGGAAACATCGCATCATTGAGTATACTTTAAACCAAAATATATTGTTAGTATTTTAAAAAAACCACACTTATCCAAACTTGTTTTTCACTGGTATACATATATTTTATTAAAAAACACAAACACCACGTGATCATAAAACTTTTCGGATGTAAGACTGATGACAGAGAACGAGATGTAAGTCGTAGTCGTGGACGTATGGTAAGGCAGAGAAAAACGTAAGTCGCGAAACGTATCTACACAATAACTTTTCACGACTTACGTTTTTCTCCGCCTTATCATACGTCCACGACTACGATTTACATCTCGTTCTCTGCTATCAGCCCAACTAATATTCCGTAATGGATTCCACGACGCGACGTCAGTTGAGACTGCTTCAACTGCATTTGTTACACTGCTACTGCGTCTTCGCTACTGCGCGAACATCCACGCATCGGGTTATAAAACCACAGCATGTCTGAAATTTTAGACAGATGCTGCTTTCAAATATGTTGTCTAATTTTTTGGACACCAATTCTAAATTTTTCGGACAGACGCGCCACTATTCTGACCTTTCAGAGAAACTACTCTGATAATTAAGACAGATTGTCTGAAATTACTTTCAGGCACCCAGATCTGAAAATTTAGACAAAAATGTGTCTGAATTTTTAGGCAATTTTTTACAGTGTAGTGGCACCTCATAGGTAGTGTGGAAGACCACTTCCATAATTAATAATTATTTAACAAAATAAATGATAGACAGATCTTGCAATAGACAGATTGATAGATAGATAGAAAAAAGATAGAATTATTGTGAAAATATTTCACATTAAAGTATTAAAAAACTCATAATTAGTAGGAAAGTTTTGTGACGAAAGTAATCGAAAAATGCGTGAGACTTCATTTCCGAGAAACGAAAAAACGCTTTATTGTCAGCTTATTCGGCTAATTGCGCTGTTAACTGCATGTTGATCGCGACGCATGAGAATTTTTACCTTTTATGACACATTTACAAATACTTCATAAAACGACATATAACATTAATATGAATTTAATACTTAAAGCTTATCTATAAAATGTAATTTTTGAGTTAATTTATAAAATAAAAATTAGTATATATATATATATATATAAATTAATAATATACATTATATATATAAAATGTTCTTTAATATTATAAAAGCTTATTTTTATCGCCATAAACTCTTATTAATAATTTATACTCCTATTATTATACTCCTATATTAATAATTCAAATGTTGATTGTAACGAGATTTTATTTATATCAATATAATATTATTTTTACAAAGCTGTAAATGCAAGCTCGAAAAAACATTTCACGTTGCCATACGCAACAAGCGCGCAACGTTGCTTTTTAACCGGCTTGGTCGAGCGCATACGGACGCGTGACGTCAGTGGTCTCGCTTGTGTGGGTATCCCCTCCACTACGGTACCCATGGTACCAGCGAGCTCGAATTGGCATCACTGTTCACAATCGAACTTTATGTTTTCCTCAATGTCAAGGCCAATCACAGCATTTTCTTTGGCCATCTTACGAAGAGTGTCAGAACTTACATGGCCTAGCCTCTCATGCCAATCTTGCATCGTTTTTACTTCCATCAACAGTGCTTGATTTTGCTTTGTTATCTTGAATATCATCCTGTAATGATTATTATCTCGAATGCCAATCATCCTTACCTGATTATCACCATTGATGATTTTTACTCTTTTTGAGTTTCCTATCTATCTAAAACCGTTATCAGAGCATTTTCGGAATAAGAATAGATTTCGTTTTAACTCCGGTACGTACAGCACATCCTCCAGATGTCCCTTTAATCATTGTTCATTAACAAGTCTCTGGATCATTACTGTACCTTTTCCTTTTACTTCCATTGATACATTCTTGTTTGCTGTTGTAACTCCCGGATGATCATTCATTTCTTTGAATGTAAAGTTCTTTTTATCATTCGTCATATGACAAGATGCGCCAGAGTCTCCTATCCACTCTGTGTTTGAAGACTTCACTCTGAATTCAGTCACTTCTCTCGCTTCGAATACTGTATCATTCTTCAATTTGTTCAGCTTGCTTTCTGCAGCGTTAACTATAAATGCCTCATCATTGCCTTTTTCTTCATTTTTCTTTCTTTCGGAAGGTTGACCTTTAAAATTTTTCTTCGAATTATAATTATGATAATAATTATTTTTCAGCTTAACCAGTTGAGTGGTAATGTATCATATATGTACAAAAAAAGTGCCAAACGTGATGATGTATAATATCATATACATATGTACATTTTTAAATAACTCTAATAATTTTCAACAGATTTGTATAAAATTTGATATCTTAAGGTTTTTTGGGCTGCTGAATTCGAATTTGATGTTAAAATTGCAAAATTCAAAATGGCGGATCCAATATGGCGATTGTTAATTGTTAAAACGACTAAAATATTGGAGTTAGGTAAAATACGTATAAGACTTTGTATGTAGAGCTTTTTATGAACTTCATTTTTTGTTTGACAACTTTTTTCGTACAATGAATACTTTCTAAAATAATTAACAAAAACAGTTTTACTTTTGAACCTTTGAGGGGGGGCTGGGGGCCGGAGGGGGCATTTGCGCTAAAAATCCATTTGGGAATATTATTTACTAGATAAAATAAGTATTTAGGCTGAATATAAGCCAAATCGGAGGTAATAGCTTTTCGGAAGTCCATCCCCCTTTTTTTATCTACCTCCACTTTTGACTGGAAAGTCGTAGTAAATTTTCAAAAATCATTGTTCTCATCTTGAAACGCCCTTTCAAATGAGTCCCCTCTCGACCCATAGTGCCATTTAACATTTTCCACCCCTATTCTGCCCCCCAGTCCCAGGGCGTGGGGGGGGGGGGGAGATCCACACCCATTCCGAACAGTTGCTTTTTCGAAAACTTTGAACCCTTGTTTCACCGTTTTTCGATATTTTAACTTTTGATTCTTACCACTTGTTTAAAGTTAACGCTTTAAAATACATGACTCAAAGATTACCACAATACGCCCCTGCATTCTCCTACCTAGTATTCACCTCGGTAGAGGGCGTTTTCAGTAGTATGCCTTCTTCTTTCGCGACGATCAGTGTGTGGTTTTCGATAAGAGTAAACTCAGTGGTTTTTATACGAAGCAGAAAGTGTGTCTCTGCACTCTGTTTCAGGGATTGACGGACTGACGAGTCCTCTATCAAGAAATATAGTTCGATTCAGGCGAGCACGACTCATATTTCGTAATAAGGGGGCTTCTTTAAGATACAAGCGGACGCCATTTTCTTTTTCTGCACTCGAGCTGCTACGCAGCGGATCTCTGGTGAGGATCACTCGTGCTGTTACACAGCAAAGATCTCTTCCTGCAATCGTGCTGCTACACTGCAAGGCACGTGTGAGCATCTCTCTGGCTGCTACGCAGCAAGGCTCGTGTGAGCATCTCTCTGGCTGCTACGCAGCAAGGCTCTTGTGAGCATATCTCGGGCTGCTACGCAGCAAGACTCTTGTGAGCATCTCTCGGGCTGCTACGCAGAAAAAACTCTAGTGAGAAAAAAAGTGCTTTTACAAAGCTGATTTCTCACTTCTCTCAAAATTGTTCGTCTGAGGATCTGGGTTTATTCTCGTTCTGCAAAAATCAGTTTGCAGAATGGATCCGACAGACATTCATTGATATACAAAGTATAGATGTAATCGTTACACGATTACATCAACTTCTTGGTATCAATTTAAGAGTTTCTCTCTATTCTTTAAGAGTAGATTTGTTTATTTACAGAATAAAATCATTTTTTTTTCTTTTTGTTTGTAAAGACCTTATATAAAGTAAAAGGTTGATTAAAATATTTAACCCTTTAATTAAGTTTTATTTGCAGCTACGATTACTTTAGTTTATTTTCTTTTGGTTTAGTCCTTATATATATATATATACACTCACCCGAAAAAAAAGCGGTACACTGAAAATGTGGGAAAAATTCATCAAATTTCAACTGACGATAACTTCGTAAATAATAAAGATAGAAAGTTCTATAAAATATGGAAATGAAGCTAAAAATCTCTACTTTAAGAATCAATTTATTTCAATGTTGCAAAATAAATTTATTGAAAATGGCGGATGACAAAGCGCGAGCATGCAAAATTGAAAAATAATGGTTCGAGTTTGCGACGGTGCACGGTATAAACAAAAAATTGTAGCTTATTGGGATCAAAAGCGTACGAAAGTACAGAGTCTCCTCTTTAAAATGCTTTTTTATGCATCTCGATACGATGAATTTTCGCCGAGAGATTCGCATTTGAAGAAAAAGGCAGATTCTTACTTCAAATGCGAATCTCTCAGCGAAAAATCATCGTATCGAGATGCATAAAAAAGCATTTTAAAGAGGAGACTCTGTACTTTCGTACGCTTTTGATCCCAATAAGCTACAATTTTTTGTTTATACCGTGCACCGTCGCAAACTCGAACCATTATTTTTCAATCAATTGTTTTGCATCCGAAGGAGATGTCTGCAGATCTTTTGTGATTTCTCCGCCCTGACTTTTTGTTTATGCTCGACCGCATTGCGAGAAGAGTGCTTGATTTCTCTTGATCTTTTTCTTTCGAGACGCGTTACTTATTCGTACGACTTCGTCAAAGTAAACAATAATTAATCTTTTCGCATTGAAATTATTGGTCAATTATGGCGACGATAAGTCCTGAAAAAGCTGCTCAAGTTGTAGCGTTAATTGAAGATGGGAGAAGTCGAAGGTACGTTGCTGAGGCACTTGATTTATCAGTGTCAACCGTGCAACGTGCTTATGCTAGGTACTTGGAGACTAATTCTGTCCAAAGAAGACCTGGTTCGGGACGTCCTCGTTGTACGAATGAAAACGATGACCGATTTATTGTTTTAAATTCATTAAGAAACAGACATCGAACGGCTGTTCAAAATTCGAAACAATTTAAGAGAGATGTCCGCGAATGTAATGTATCCGTTGACACTATTCGAAACAGATTAGCGGAACACGGTCTTTTTCCGCGCATGAGCCAGCAAATGTACCTTCGCTTATGCGTCGCCATCGCGTAACTCGACTCAATTTTGCTGTCGAGCATGCAGGCTGGACATATGCAGAATGGAGTACCGTTCCTTTTAGCGACGAATCTCGTTTTTGTCTGTATTCTTCAGACGGACGAAAACGAGTATACCGTCGCGTTGGAAAACGATTTGCAGACTGTACTGTAAGTGAGAGGCCTAGCTACAATGGTGGCTCTGTAATGGTTTGGGCAGGAATTTCTGCGAATGCTCACACAGATCTCCACTTTTTTGACGCAAACATGAACGCAGATGTATACGTGGAAGACGTACTCGTACCGTACGTTGTTCCGTATGCGCACTTCATCGGAGAAGACTTTTTGTTTATGCAAGACAATGCTCGACCGCACGTTGCGAGAAAAGTGCTTGATTTCTGCGATGAAGTTGGCATAAATCGACTCGAATGGCCAGCAATGAGTCCAGATTTAAATCCCATTGAACACCTATGGGACAATATTAACAGAAAAGTACGAAATCATATACCTGCTCCTCAGTCATTGCCAGAACTTCGAAGAGTTCTTGAAATAGAGTGGAATGACATTACGCAGACTGAAATTAGAACACTAATAAGAAGTATGCCTCGTCGCATGAATGAGATAATACGCGCACGAGGAGGTCATACCCATTATTAATATACGCGCGCGCACACACAATTGTACACGCACCACCGGGAGGGTTTGGAGTCGTAAAATATCGTGGATCTAACGAGCCATGAGGTCCTTATCCCAGTGGTGCACGCGCACACACACGCATGCACGCGCACGCACGCACGCACGCACGCGCACGCACACACACATACACACACACGGACGCACGGACACACGCACGCACACACACACACACACACACATACACACGTGCCAACATGTGCACACGGGATCAGATTTCTGCCACGTCCACGCCGTTGATCCTGGGTAACGCCAAGAGCAGAATTGACACTTATAACCGTAAGGAGAGTTTGGAGTTTTAAAATACCGCGGAGCTGATAACCACAAAATTCTTATTCTTGCAATTCGGTCTGGTTCAAAATTGAATATCTCGGCACGTAATACAGCTAGCAGGATTTTTTAAAAACCATTTTAAAAGTTTGGATGTCTAATGTTCGAAAATTCATAACGCAATAATGTGTGATAACTTTCTCCAAAATGGCGGATGACAAAGCAAAAGCATGCGAAATTGAAAAATAATGGTTCGAGTTTGCGATGGTGCACGGTATAAACAAAAAATTGTAGCTTATTGGGATCAAAAGCGTACGAAAGTACAGAGTCTCCTCTTTAAAATGCTTTTTTATGCATCTCGATACGATGATTTTTCGCTGAGAGATTCGCATTTGAAGTAAGAATCTGCCTTTTTCTTCAAATGCGAATCTCTCGGCGAAAAATCATCGTATCGAGATGCATAAAAAAGCATTTTAAAGAGGAGACTCTGTACTTTCGTACGCTTTTGATCCCAATAAGCTACAATTTTTTGTTTATACCGTGCACCGTCGCAAACTCGAACCATTATTTTTCAATTTTGCATGCTCGCGCTTTGTCATCCGCCATTTTCAATAAATTTATTTTGCAACATTGAAATAAATTGATTCTTAAAGTAGAGATTTTTAGCTTCATTTCCATATTTTATAGAACTTTCTATCTTTATTATTTACGAAGTTATCGTCAGTTGAAATTTGATGAATTTTTCCCACATTTTCAGTGTACCGCTTTTTTTTCGGGTGTGTGTATATATATATATATATATATATATATATATATATATATATAGTTTATTTATCACTATTTTATATAACCATTTGAATAAATATTTACAGTGAAATTTTCAACTGTTTCTGGTCCTTCCTAAACTGCCTATTGCCTATAGCTTAAGATTCTAAATTATTTTGTTTCAATACTCTCTCTATTCTTATCTAACACCACTTTTGGCACAAATCTTTCGGAAAAGTCTACCACTGAACTGGTTAAAGCAATTAATCTTTTTATGTCCATGCTTTTTGCAATAAGAACATACGTTACCGACTTTTTCCTTCTCATTCCGTACATACTTGGTATTTTTATGATGTATATTTTGTTTCTTACGTCCATGTTTCTCTGCTGCCGTCATAGCCACCATGTCTGTTTCTGTTTTATTGATCAATGCTTCTTTGGCAGATAGTTCAGATGTCAAATTTGCAAGTGTCTTCTCATTCTTCGACTTTGATCTCCATGCTGTCAGGAATTTACTATGCTTGTGAGTAAGGAGTCCATTTAAAATTTTGACTATTAACATACTGTAAGAGGCAGAAATTGGTCAGCACGGAGCACCGTCTAAATTGAGAATGGGCCTTAAGATTGCGAACCAGGCTTGAGGACGTATGAATACCGCGAGCGCGGAGACACAGAGTTTTCGCAGATTTTTCGGAGAAGCGCTAAAAGGCAGGAGCGAATTTCCCATTAGGCTGGATAGGCTATAGCCTAGGGCGGCAGATTTTAGGGGGCGGCAAATTTTCAATTTTTGAATTAAAAAAAATTTATTAACACTCGATTTATATTCGAAATACATTTTGATTTTCATCAAAAGAGTCATAATATAAATATGTTCGTGATCATTACTGTTAAAGAGCGTATAAAGTGCTATTTTTTCCGGCGTTTTCGGCGAAATTTATTTTCCGTTTTTCTCCTCCAATTCTCAACCGATTTTGCTAAAATTTTTTTTTTGAGTTTTTTTAATATTAAAAATTTTTTTACGTTCTTTACATTTCTGGCTTTATATGCTCGGGGTAACATTAAATATTATAGAAAAAATGTCAACAAAATCGGTTGAGAATTGGAGAAGAAAAACTGGAAACGCGCGCGCGCGAGAGAAAATGTGCATATGCATGTGAGTTTCATTTGTTTGACGCGTGCTCGAATTCGAAAAACAATAGAAAAACAAAGAATAGGGATAGACGAGATGCTGGCGCATTAATCTACAGAAGGAGCGAGCGACTCGACACTCAATTGTCATTGCAAACAGTGAATAAACAGCGAAGAAATACATTTTTAAGAATCAACCTTTTTTCTGTGCCTTTTTTTCCTCAGTACATTCAATAGCATAAATGTATGGTATTATTGTGCGAATTACGTTCCAATAAATAGTTCCAGAAGTGTTTTAGGTATGTATAATAAATCAGAAAAAATTTAGAACATTTTTTTTAAACTGAAAAAAGTAATTATTTAAAAGTATTTTTTGTGCGATTATTAGAAACTGATATATATTTATAAATTTATACAGATCTATTTTTTAAGTTCAACGATGAGTGACAGAAGAAAACGATTAAACGGTTATCAATTCAGAAAAAATGCTAAAGAAAAAAGGGAGAAAGAAGAAAAAGTATTGAAAAAAACTGCTACACTAGAATCATTTTTTTCAAAATCTAACAATACTAGTGTTGCTTGTGCTAGTACAAGAAATGATAATAGTGAAACAGAAGCAGTTGAACGTGATATTATCATAAATCAGTCCACGACTACAGTTCGCGAAAAAGAAAATGACATAATAATAAAAGACGAAGAAAAAGAGACAACAACGATAAACGAGATCGTGAGTACATGCGATAAAGACCCGGCTAAATGGATATTAAATGAATCAACTGGCGATTATTTTGCTGTCAACAGATTTGTACAAAATAAAGATATTGATTTAAAATTATCGAAGCGAGAATATTCTGATCAAGCACGCTATTTTTCATCGAGTTTATTTCAACGTAAATTATTAAATGGTGAAAAAAGTTTAAGAACGTGGCTCATATATTCTGAAAGTACAAATCGTGTATTTTGTGGACCATGTCGATTATTATATTTGGATAATTATTTTGCAAAAGAAGGTTTCAATGACTGGAAAAATATGATCAAATCTATAGAATGTCACGAAAATTCCAGTTTTCATAAATCATCTATATTAACTTTAAAAATAAGAGGAAACAAAATAGGACAAGCTGATAAAACGTTGATAAAACAGTTAGATGATGAAATATCTTATTGGAGAAAAGTGTTAGAAAGAGTAGTAGCTGTTATAAGGTCACTGGAATTGATCTCACAATTTGACCCTTTTTTGGCCAAACATATTAAAAGATATGGTAATCCAGGTAGTGGGCACACTAATTATTTATCTGCAACGATTTATGAAGAATTAGTTCAGCTAATGGCCAAGAAGACACAAGAGACTATTCTTGCGGAAATTAAAAAAGCGAAATATTATTCTGTGATAGTAGACTCGACCCCCGATATATCACATATTGATCAGTTGTCTTTTATTATAAGATATGTTCAAGAATGTGGTTCACCAGTAGAACGTTTTATTACGTTTCTTCCAAATACAGGACACAAATCACAGGAATTAGCAGAAACCGTCAGTAAAACACTCATTGACTTGGATATTGACATATCTAATTGTAGAGGCCAATCTTATGATAATGCTGCTAATATGTCTGGTGCTTATTCGGGACTTCAGATAAGAATCAAAGAACTAAATCCTTTAGCTGAGTATGTACCATGTGCTGCCCATTCTTTAAATCTTGTAGGAACCTGTGCCGCAAGTTGTTGTACTGAAGCAACAAATTTTTTCGGTGTCCTCCAGGAACTTTTTAATTTTTTCTCGGCATCCACACACCGCACAGTGGGTCAGGATACCAGAAAAACTGGCCAAAAGTCACTTACGGCATTAAAAGAAAAAGTGTATGCCATCATCATTGAGACATGGTAATATACATGTGAGACCATTTTTATGCGTATTAATCAATTATTGTTTCGTTGGTGCAAGTCCGAACTTAGAAATATGAATATCATACCAGTAATAGCGATTACTTCGTTTGTGTTAGTTAACAGTTTAAAATATTTTTATAAGTATTTCTAATGTCTGTATAGAAACATTAAGACAACAGAAGACTTAAAAAGTTAAAAAATATACTCAAATTTTTATAAAATAAGATGCTTAAGAGTCGTGAATTTTTATATTTTTCATGATGTCGACTTCTGTGATTCAATGTTCCAAAATGTTCCGCGGCCAATCGAAACTTTTTTCATGTTATTCAATAATTTATATTGTGCACTTCAAGAAAAATCTGCACATTTTTGCTCGAATTCATACTCTATGGAGAAAATCGCATTTAAAGCCGCGCGCAGTGCTTCACAGCGCGGCGCGGCGCGATCGCTCGTCTTGTATCAGTATAAAAGTGTGTGTGTGTGTGTGGGTAGATGTGAATGCGTGCGTGCGTATGTGTGTCATTCTGGATTAAGAAAAACCTTAAAAGAAAAATAGAAAAATATGAAACTTAAAACTAAAAAGTAGAAATTAGAACAAACCGTTAAAAGCTAATTTAAATACAATAATTATGAGAAACGCTTAATTAATTAATATAGAATACAAAATAAAATTTAAAAAATAAAATACAAACTGGCAATAGCTCTGGAATGGCGATGAAATGCAAAATAACTGCTGTGCTGGAGACGCACATAATTCTAAAGAAAATAGTAGATTTGCAATTGATTGGTGCAAAGGTGGTCATATTATATTAATATAAGATTATAATTTTATTGACAATTATTAAGACTGTTACGTTCTCGCCGTTTTGATTTTGTCGCCCGATGATATTCGTCAGCTGACGAACTGATTGATAATATTGATCGGCATTCTGACAACTGAAGATCTGGTTGCGTAAATAAGATCGGATATTATTTTCATGTCTCTATGACGGACGATACGTTGTTATTGATAAATATTGGCAGTCAGATTTGGGATTGCTATCAAGCTATTCAGACGTATTTGTAACTTTAATAATATTGTGTATCCTAATTTCTATATTCTGCGTTTCGTTTCATAAATTAGTTAAGTGTTTCTCATTTATTATTTATTAAATAGTTTTTAAGGGTTTGATTTAGTTTCCAGTTTATATTTAAAAGAATTTTGATATTAAGATTACGCTTTGCATTAATCGAAACGATGCATTTCACGAAACGTGAAATTCTTAAAGTACTAGAAGAAAATAAAGAACAAGGATTGGATGCAGTCAGAGATTATATTTTCTTAAAACTAAATGTAAATATCACAGATGTCAGTGATGATGCACTGAAACGTTTACGAGTTGCACTAGCCTCTCTAAAAGCAAAAAATAATACAAGATTTAATGCTGCTCATAGAATCAGAAATAGATATGAATCAAACAATTCAGGATGGTTGGATTCCAAATTTGAAATTCCCAATTTACAAACTACTGATCTTAGATTTAAAAATAAGACTACTAATATGGGTCGCCCAACTCTCGCTTTCGATAAAAAATCAAATAGATCCAAAAGACGCGAAGCGGCAGAGATCAGTGTCCAACATGATCATAATGTTAAAAAACTTATAATGGCGGGTCGTCATGCTGCAAGACATTCGGGCGATAATGATTTGCATTATGTTCTAACCAATTTATCGAGTACAGAACAGTCAGAAAAAATGCGAAAGTTAATAACTACAAAAACAAATCAAATCAGAAAAAAAACCCTGAAGAAGCATTAAATTTTATTTTAGACAACAATGTGTCTAAAAAACTGTATATAAACATGCGCTTAGAGACACTTGCATCTGGAGCAGACATATGGCCGTCTTATAACGAAGTCAGAATGGCAAAATCAAAATTAAGGCCATCACAAGAATTGATGACAATTTCCGAAACGTCTGCTTCAGTTCCACTCCAACCACTTATTAACCATACTGCGAAGAGACTTATTGATCTACAAGCTCCAGTAATTCTTCAACATGTTAGAAAAAATAAGTTAACAAACATAGACGTAGTCCTTATGTGTTCTTGGGGGTTCGATGGCAGTAGTGGACATTCGGAATATAAACAATCTTATGCAGATAAATCGCAAGAAAATGTAAGCGATGAAAGTTTATTTGCAACGACACTAATTCCATTGCAGTTATCAATAGATAAAAACGTCATTTTATGGTTTAACCAAACTTCTCAGTCTTCGAGATTTTGTCGACCGATTCATCTTGAGTACGTCAAGGAGTCACGAGACATTATTTTAAAACAAAAGCAAAATATTGATGACCAAATTAATCGATTGCAAACCTTTGAACTTAGTTTAGAAGAGTGCCATATTCGTATAAATTTTTCATTACATATGACATTAATAGATGGCAAAGTTTTAAATATTATTACTAATACAAAATCTATGCAAACTTGCCCTATTTGCCATGCAACTCCCAAACAATTTAATGATCTTTCAAATATAAATTCTCCTAAATTTTCACCGGAAGCAAACTCATTGCAGTATGGAATTAGTCCACTTCATGCGTGGATAAGATTATTCGAGTGTTCTTTGCACATCTCCTACAGATTGTTGTGTGTCGAAAGACTACAACGAGATATTTTAATTTAGCAACGCTATTGTTTAAAGAATTAGCAAATAAAACTTTCAATTCGAAACACGTTCTTAGAAAGACGAATAAGGTATTTAAAATTAACAAAGATATTGACCAATGCTATTCTTTAAACAAGTAATTAAACGCTGAGGCGTTAACCGTATGAGGAAACGATCGGCGGATTGCCTCACAAACAAGCGAAGCAGATCAGCATTCAAGGAAAAGCAGACGTTGCTAACCTAGATACTGATCTGTATAAAAGAAGGTGACTCGATTGTCACCACGGGTTTTTAAGTTTGATCTAAGCACGAGCTGCACGTCGGTATCGCGAACTCCGAGTTTGTATCTTACGCGATCGTAACGACTGTGAGGAAGCCGTTAAATAAAGTGTACGCGAGTGCTAAGTGAATAAAGATATTTTATTTCTCATTGAACATCGTTCAATAATTATCTCCCTTGGATCAACCCCCTTGGCCCTACACGACGGATCCCGAATCCTGCGTTGACCCGCGACGAGATCTTTGAGTCACGGGCACGGCATAACAATTTTAAAGTTTTATTTGCTAATTCTTTAAACAATAGCGTTGCTAAATTAAAATATCTCGTTGTAGTCTTTCGACACACAACAAGATTAACCATTCAAACTTGGCAAGTCAGAGGCGATGAATTAAAAATAAAATTTAATCAACAAAAGCAAAAAGTTCAATCGATGCTTTTTCAGAAACTTGGGCTGTCAGTTGATAAACCAAAAAGTGATGGTAGTGGAACAAGCAATGACGGAAATACTGCTCGTAGAGCATTTGAAAACATCGATTGCTTAGCGGAGTGTCTCGGAATCGACAACTGTTATATAAATTCAAAATTATATTAATTACTTTATCTTCTCATCTGCCGATTAATCCAATTCTGTTCGAAGAATTTTGCATTTCAACCGCCAAACTTTATGTCTCCCTTTATCCATGGTATCCAATGACATCAACCACACATAAAATTCTAATACATGGTGGACAAATAATTAAAACTAGCGTACTTCCCGTAGGTATGCTCGGAGAGGAGGCCTCTGAGGCACGAAATAAAGATTATAAGAACTTTAGATCCCGTCATAGTCGAAAACACAGTCGAAAAGCAAATCTCGAAGATATTTTTAATCGAATAATGGATTCTTCAGATCCGATTGTATCGAGTTTGAGTCTATAATCACGATTAAAACATAAAAAACATTTTATACTCCCAGAAGAGGCCAGAAAGTTATTACAAATTCCGAGTGTAGACGAGCATGAGAGCACGTCACAAGAAACAGAAGCAAACGACTGCAACTTCGACGATAACGTACTTTCCGAAATTGATGTTTGCTTGGACGAAGTAGAATTATCAGATGAAGAACATTAATTTCGGAGAATTAATATAAAAAATATTTTTTAAAAATATAATGGTTAGTTTATAGATAAATTATACTATACATAAATTATTATTTATAAATTACATGTGATCTGTAAAATTTCACTCCTAAAAAACACCCCAAATAGTGAGTGACAAAAATAATATAATATCTGGTCACTACTCTCCGTCATTAGATAGGTGTAAGAGTTCAAAGCACTAAAAAAGAAAATTCTTTTTAAATATAATTTAACATATAATTTATAATAAACATAAAAAATTAAGATTTTTGGATCTGTTATTTTGAATTTCAAAATAATAATATCAAATTCGTAAACAGTTACCCCAAAAACCGTTAAAAAAAGATTTTCAGTACAAATTGACATGTTTTTGCATATTATGTTCGCCATTTTGGATTCGCCATTTTGAATTTCAAAATGGTAATATTAAATTCGAAATCAGCGACCCCAAAAACCTTATATTGGTATATAATTTCACAATTTTAAACAAAATTAACTTTAGACGGACTTTTGGCCAGTTTTTCTGGTCTCTTGGCCCACTGTGCACCGGTGGGAAATATTACAATCATATATGAAAGCCAAACTAACACTGAAGCGACTGTCAACAACACGATGGTCTGCTAGAGATGACGCTTGCCGAAGTTTGAATGAATCTTGGTTGGAGATTATTGAAGCTTTATCCTTCATTGAAAATAACGCAGCAGAAAAAAATATAACCAGAAGTGAAGCAAAGAGATTACGAATTCGTTTAGAACGATTGGAAACCGCGTTTATGGCTATATTTTGGGGTACTTTGCTTTCAAGATTAAACGCATCAAGTAAGAAACTACAAAGTATAAATATTGATATCTTCATTGTTTTAGAATTGTATAAGTCTCTTATTAATTTCGTCCAAAGGATTAGAAACGACTTTGATGAATTTGAGAACAAAGCGAAATTATTGTCAAATGAGCAGAAATACGAAAGATGTAAATCCCGAATAAAGAAAAGAAAATTGCAACTTGATGAATCACGAGATGGCGATGCTGATGAAACGTTCAGCAGCAGAGATCGTTTTCGAATTGAAACATTTCTCGTAATTTTAGATAGTTTACGAACTGAATTAGAAAAACGGTGTTCTGGGTATGAAATTATATATGATAGATTCATTGTGCTCATCAAATTAAGAGAGTTGAGTTCAGCAGAAATAAGAGAACATGCTATCCGCGTCTGTGAAGGCTTTCCAGATGATATTGAACTCAGTATTGTTGAAGAATTCTTACATTTGCGTGAACAATTACTCTTGCCTGAAAATATATCTGTGTCAGTGCAAGATATATGCACATGGATGCATAAAAATGACTTATGCGATGTATATCCGAATGTGAATATTGCAGCAAGAATATTTAGAACTAAAGCATTCTCAAACTGTACGGCTGAACGTTCATTTTCGTGCTTACGACGAATAAAAAATTACTTGTGATCTACAATGTCAGAAGATAGATTAAACGCGTTGGCACTTCTGTTAATTGAGTCCGAAATAATGTCAAGAATATCTTTTGATGACATTATTCATTCGTTTGCTAAAATAAAAGCGAGGCGACATTTTGTTTAAACTTTGATATACTTTTTTAACAAGAAAATTGTTTTGTTAATGTAGTTCCTGATTTACAAAGATTAGTTTAAGATTAGTTTAAGATTTAAGCTAATTATTTTATATTTCAAAAAAAATTTTTTTAAATCAATGCAGTGTGTTATTTATTATTATTCAAAGAATCCTATATATAAGATACCTGTTCCTATTTTATTATCTATTTCTTATTTAATTAATAAAAAAATTCCCTCTTGCTCCACTGTCATTAAGGGGCGGCAAATTTGATTCAGCCTAGGGGCGGCAGAAACCTAAATGCGTCCCTGCTAAAAGGATAATAGGAATCTCTAGCTACTGAGTAGAGTGGACTGAGGAAAAGAGATTGAAATTATCGCACTGCTAGCGCGGAAAATGATCGAGATTCGAGTAGGAATTTGGTGCAAAGAAAGCTTGTGTAGCTTGTGTTAAACTCTCTGTAATTTCGGTCTATTCGGCTGACGAACAATAATTGTTTATTCTGACATTATATAAAGCCTTTTTCTTTTAAATCTTTTATTTAATTAATTACCCTCATCTAATTTCTAATTAATCCTTACAATACCTTCAGAGATCATTTCTCCCACTGCTTCCAGCGAATATTTAATATTTTCCATCTCACTCACATAATCCATGACTGATTGCTCATCCTGCAGCTTGCATTCCAGAAGTTTAGTTTGAAGCTCTGTAACTCGTGCTCCTTTTCTCGAAAATATTCAGAAGCTCAATCCAAATAGCATTCGACGTCTCCGTTGTCATTACTTGCTTAAAAATACTATCGTCCATTGAATTAACTATTATATTCATTGCCTCGACGTCAGATTCATCCCATTCGACCCATTCGCTTCCTCTTCCTTTCTCGGTCTTTTCCATTCTCCACTTGTTACCGACCACAGCTTCTTAGTTTTCAGCAATAATGTAACGCGTTTCTTCCAATACAGAAAATTGCTTCCATCAAGTTTCTCGATCTTTATAATATTTATGTTATCTGCCATCTTGATTTGACTTCCTTTGCAAATCTCTTTATACCTTCCAGAAGCTTCCTAATCTGCCTCTCAATATATCGTGTAACAGCACGCGCTGTTACTAAGCGCCACACGGGCGTCACGTGAACACCCCCCATTATGGGCCGCATTCCGATCCCCCAACTCGAGGGTAGTAGCTCGAGAAGGGGTAGCTGCCGGGTAGAGTAGCACCCCAAGTGGGGGTAGCGCAACCGGTATAAAAACCGGCTCGCGGAGCAGACCGAGACCATTCCTCCGAGTACTACTCGGACAAGCCTCAGGGCGCACTCTGAAGCTCCGGTCGTACTCGCTCCCATCCCGTCCGTCGTTCTAGGGGCAGGGCGTTCTCTGCCTCGGTCGGGTGTTCCCGGCGTTCGACTTCCTATATCCCTCGCACGAAAGAAGATTCTCTCTGTCTTCGGACACAGCGCACACCGTCGACGACTCAGCAGGGCTCGGATACACGCGGTATCGCTTATTTTTTAATATTTTGACTTCGTACCGTACAAAACCGACCGATGATTAGTTTAAAATTAAATAATTTAAGTTGTTTATTATTCGGCCAAAGGCGCACCACGTTTAACGATTTACGCAGTTTAGTTATTATCCGATTAATTCCGATAGTTGTTCATTCGTTCACAGTTAGAATTATACCCGTTTATACCGTTGAAACATTAAATAGTTTAACCGATAAGGAATTACTTATGTACTCATTTTTAAATGTTTTCTTTTATCACGCTCTCTTGAATAAATATTTATTTTGTTACTTTAATTTATTTTTGTTAATTTGAAGTCTGCCGAAAAACCACACGAACGAATTCTGGCGAACCGGCGAGCTATTCCGCGTCGTAAGAATCCGCTTTGCTACCTACGCACCGTCGAAATTCCGCATCGTTACGCACTGCCCGTGAGGCGTAAAAATACGCACCGTTATCGTATGCAACCACTTGTCCACGTCTGACACACAACGCTTCTTTTGTCGACGAACACGCCTTGGCAATCACATATATGTATAAACAAAAGAAATTTTGCAACGTGATGCACGTCTCTTGGCAATCTATGTGGCGCAGTAGAAGCGCGCTGGACCCATAACCTGTTTAATTGTGATATGGATATGTATCCAAGAAACTTGATGGGTCTCAAACACAATCAACTCAAAAGTTGAACAAAAGTTAAGCACTTTAAGCACTTGCGCGTTACTTAACAATACAAAGTAAAACTATAAATAAGAATGACTTTTTATCAGAGAGAGGAACTTAACCAAAAGGCAACTATATGCGTATGTGACTAATTAACTAACTAAAAACAAAACTACGCTCTCTATGGAGGAAAAGAATGATTCTTACTCTCTGTCGACAAATCAATTGTTGATAAAAATATTTGACTGCATTATCTATCAATTATCGATTGATCTGAGCGTGACACATTCAATCTTAACACGTTTATTTATTGATAAAAATATTGTCTTTAGTTTATATGTAAATAAAACTGCAAATTGTCCTCTGTTAAAAGAAATTTTATTTTTCTTGCTCCTTATGTGCGTTTAAAAATAACAGCTAATCAGTTTCAGCAACTTCCCGTGGAACAACCTGTATACTTTGATAGAAGACTCCCATCTCGAAAAGGTTAAATAATATTATCGTTTATATCAATTAGTAAATGTAGAATATTAAACTAACAAAATAACAATCTTTGCACATATTAGTTATAAAAATAATCTTTTAAATATGCGCACAATTACAATTATTAAAAGGATGCTGGAGTGGCAGCCGAACTCCGATGCGAAAGCGCCATCATTTCTATTAAGAGGATGCTGAAGTCATATTGTTACCGACCGAACTTCAATTTTTTAAAAAGGGTGGCGTTTTTTATTGCTTTAATAGAATTACAAATTCTTTGGTGTAAATAAAGTACATATGCTAATCTTTCGGCCGTTGGTCAAATTTAAACCAAAATAAAAAAAAATTTTGAAAATTTACCGACAATGTCACCTCAAAAAATATCATACCTTTTATATCAAAATTATACTGTTTTAATCTGCAAAACAAGACCATGTGCCGAAGAAGAGCGTATGAAACAATAATGGAAAACCAAAAAAATAGAGCTTAGGGACTTATTTTCAAAACGCCACCCTTTTCCAGATTTATGCAAAGCATGTGTGCAATATAGAAAAAATAAGGTAAAAAAGAGCTATAGATTAGTTCCGGGATTTTGGGATAGAGGCGCTATACAGTTCTCACAATCAGTGCTATCTGTCATATACAGAATCTTTTAGGTTAGTTGTGTGTGTGTGTGTGCGCGCGCGCGCGTGTGTGTGTGTTGCGTACGTGCGTGCGTGCGCGCGCGCGTGCGTGTGTGTGTGTGTGTTATATGCTACGAAACCCGGCTGAAAAAAATAGGTTAAAGGCACTTTGAAGGATAAAGTGTATGTATTACACATAAATTTTGCAACATTTTTGCAAACATTCACATTATTTAGTTACATACATTCATATTCTAATTCTTCTTTCAATTTCTGTAAAATACTTTTATTCATGTGCTTCATGTCTATATATTATGTATATTATGTGCTCCATATTATACATATTCACATCAAAATATCTATGTAAAAAGTTAATATTATTTTGTATATTGGGCTTGTTCGTTTTAGCTGCACTGGGGCAGCTCTGGGTCTGCTCTAAACAAGATAATACAGGACAAACTATTTATCTGTCCTGTATTATCCTGTGTAGAGCAGACCCAGAGCAGCCCCAGTGTAGCTAAAACGAACAAGCCCATTGTATATATATTTATAATAAACGTATATGTCATATAATTTATATTATATATTAGTTATATGATGTATGACATAAGTCATATAACTTATTTACAATATAAAGCATGAAATATAAAGGTATTTTTAGTTTCTTGTATGTATCATTTGTAAAAAAAATCTTGATAAAAGAAACAACATTAATTTTGTGACTTGCAATAATCTGTTTCAATATATACTTTTTTTAAATACTTACAATTAGCCTTATTTGATGCGTTTACCTTGGTATCTAAAATACGCATTAAATATAAAATTAATTTCTAATTCAGTAGAAAAAAAACATTGTAGTCTTACACCAAAGAGGAATGGTTAAATATCATGTATATGTAATAACAAATAAATCACTTTTCCACTGACATTATACACAACTTTGCAGAAATAAAATTATTCTGTGATTTTTGAATGTGTAGTGCAGTTTAAAACACACAGTCGAAATATGTCTATATTTTTAAAGTAACAGTTCTGATTTTTCATGAATCACAGTGGTTTTATAAAATGTTAAATTTTAACAGTTTTTATTGGACTTTACTTTAGACAATATTATATTTTGCCATTTCTCTCTGTTGTAAGACAAGAATGTTTCTTTTCTACTGCAATAAAAATACATTTTCGATTTTAATACGTATTTTAAATACCAAGTTAATCACATAAAATAAGGCTAATTGTAAGTATTTAAAAGAAGCATATATTGAAACAGATTATTGCAAGTCGCAAAATTAATATTGTTTCTTTTATCAAGATTTTTTTACAAATGATAGACAAAAGAAATTAAAAATATCTTTATATTTCGTGTTTTAGAAATAAAAAATATGGCATACATTATATACATTTATTGTAAACAGAGTATACAAAATGATGTCAATTTTTTAGGAAGATATTTTGATATGAGTATAGACAATATGGAGCACATAATATACATTATATATATACAGGGTGTCCCATTTAACTTGAGACAACTAAATATTTCGAAAAATAAGCATTGTACGAAAAAATGTCCCAAATAAACTTTTAATATTATCAAGGGGGACGTCTGCCTGTGTAAAAATTAACCCGCCCCCACCGCCCCTAGGGGGTGGGGCGGGTGGCAACTTTGAAATTTTAAATGGGAACCTCCATTTTTTATTGCAGATTCGGATTCCATGGAAAAAAATACGTAAGTTTTGTCCGAGACATTTTTTCGAATCGTGATAGATGGCGCTGTAATCAGTGAAAATTAGTTTTTGCCATTTTCTCTCACCATCGGGGTGCTTTATTTTGGTGAGTCCCCTCGCCTCTCACTATTCAATTACAATAAATGCTCAAAATGATAACTTCCATTTCGATGCATTTATTAACTCGAGCTTGGAATGCTTATACACATGTAGAAAGTGTATCTGGCGTTATTTGTGCGCAAGCATATCTAATACGTTCCACCATGTTTTCTCGAGTATTTGGTACTTCTGTATACACTTTTTCTTTAAGGTAACCCCACAAAAAGAAATCTGGTGACGTCAGGTCTGGCGATCTGGCAGGCCAATTTACCGGACCACCTCTACCAATCCAGCAATTATTGTAATTACGATTTAACACTACTCGTACTATTGCTGAATAATGTGCTGGACAACCATCAGGTAGGAACCACATATTCTGTCGCACTTCGAGAGGTAATAAATGCATCGAAATGGAAGGTCATCATTTCGAGCATTTATTGTAATTGAATAGTGAGAGGCGAGGGCACTCACCGAAATAAAGCACCCCGATGGTGAGAGAAAATGGCAAAAACTAATTTTCACTGATTACAGCGCCATCTATCACGATTCGAAAAAATGTCTCGGACAAAACTTACGTATTTTTTTCCAAGGAATCCGAATCTGCAATAAAAAATAGGGGTTCCCATTTGAAATTTCAAAGTTGCCACCCGCCCCACCTCTGAGGGGCGGTGGGGGCGGGTTAATTTTTACACAGGCAGACGTCCCCCTTGAAAATATTAAAAGTTTATTTGGGACATTTTTTAGTACAATGCTTATTTTTCGAAATATTTAGTTGTCTCAAGTTAAATGGGACACCCTGTAAATATATATATATATATATATATATATATATATATATATATATATATACAGGGTGTCAATTAAGTCCCGGGACGGCTGAATATTTTCTCATGTAAGATATTTTTGAAAAAGGTTAAGATCATTTCTGAAGTAATTTTCAACGAGGAATTCAACGGTGACCTTTAATTTGACCTTGAGCTTGATCTTCAAGGTCATTTCAAGGTTAGGTTAGGTTTTTTAAATAGAAACCCCTATTTTTGATTCCAAAATCTAATAGCTGGTGTTAAGAGCTTTTCAAAACACTATAATGAAGTTATTTTTCATTAAGTACTTTTCGAGTTATGAGGCTTGTAAATTACAGTATTTTGACATAAAATACAAAATATCTTGTAAAACATTCAATTTTTGGGAATCTTACCTTAATACTTTTATGCATAAAATAATAAGACGAATCAATTGGTATAAAGAAAACACATAGTTGCTTTCAAAAAAAAGTATGCAATTGTATGTTGCAAACTACATATTTTTTCTTGAAAGCAACTATGTGTTTTCTTTATACCAATTGATTCGTTTCATTATTTTATGCATAAAAGTATTAAGATAAGATTCCCAAAAATTGAATGTTTTACAAGATATTTTGTATTTTATGTCAAAATACTGTAATTTACAAGCCTCATAACTCGAAAAGTACTTAATGAAAAATAACTTCATTATAGTGTTTTGAAAAGCTCTTGACACCAGCTATTAGATTTTGGAATCAAAAATAGGGGTTTCTATTTAAAAAACCTAACCTAACCTTGAAATGACTTTGAAGGTCAAGCTCAAGGTCAAATTGAAGGTCACCGTTGAATTCCTCGTTGAAAATTACTTACTGTTAACTGTTTAACTGTTAAAATGACCTTGACCTTTTTCAAAAATATCTTACATGAGAAAATATTCAGCCGTCCCGGGACTTAATTGACACCCTGTATATATATATATATATATATATATATATAAAGCATATGACGTAATAAAAATATCTTACAATAAAGAATAAGACAAGCCAGAGGCGGTTTTCTTGTGGACTGGCATTATAAAATACGACAAGCCAGAGGCGGCTTTCTCGTGGACTGGCATTAGAGAATTCTTATTCTTCTCTTGAAGCCAGAGGCGGTTTTCTCGTGGACTGGCAATATAAAATACGACAAGCCAGAGGCGGTTTTCTCGTGGATTGGCAATTTAGAATTACAAAAACCAGAGACGATCTAACGTCAGCTAACAATTTTTAATAAATATTGTAAGAGGCGATCCAACGTTAGCTGACAGTTTAGAAAAAAGAGAGTTAAAGACGATTTATTCGTGAACTGGCAGATTTTAAAAAATATTGTCAGAAGCGATCTAATGTCAGCTAACAATTTTTAATAAATATAATCAGAGGCGATCTAACGTCAGCTGACCGTTTAAAAAAAAGAGAGCCAAAGACGATTTATTTGTGAACTGGAAGATTTTAAGAAATATTGTCAGAAGCGATCTAACGTCAGCTAACAATTTTTAATAAATATTGTCAGAGGCGATCCAACGTTAGCTGACAGTTTAGAAAAAAGAGAGCTAAAGACAATTTATTCGTGAACTGGCAGATTTTAACAAATATTGTCAGAAGCGATCTAATGTCAGCAATTTTTAATAAATATAGTCAGAGGCGATCTAACGTCAGCTGGCAGATTTGAAGAAATACGTATTTCTTTTAGTTAGCAATTTACTGCACGTGTGGTCTGTTTATATTTTATTGGATAATTTATAAGGTCATTTAACCTTTTTTTTCGCATTTCGAAATTCTATCGTATGGCTGTATGATGTACATACGAGACAAAATAAACTCATACAAGGTGTCTAATAGATATAAATTAGATATGATAAAATATTTTATTTGAAAAATGTATGTATAATACTATACAATATCTAATTGGAAAAATATGTTATATGCTTTCCCTATTTTTATTCTTATGTAATTAATACAAAATAAATAAATAAGTTAATTAATTATTGAATACATACATATACATATTGAATATAGTTATCTTTATTTTGTATTTTATATAACTGAAATGATATATACTTTCATTATTTCAGTCATTATCATATAAAATACAAAATAAAGATAACTATTTATTGAATATATGTGTATATGTATATATTAATTAATTGATTAATTAGTTATTTTGTATTTACTACAGAAGGATAAAAATAAGAAAAGTATATGACATTTTTCTTCAGTGATATATATAGTATTATATGTATATTTTTCATTTATTATTTTGTCATATTTAGTTTGTATTTATTTGACATCTTGTATACGCCTATGTTTTCTCGGACATTATATTGCAGCCTTGCGACGAAATTTCAGTCGAGGAAACAAGCGCAAGCATCGTTTGTTTACAAACTTCCGATGACACACGTACACAGACCACACGTCAGTGTAGTGAGTTACCACTACAAACAAATGCGTACACACGGACCTACGCGGCATAGGTCCGTAGGCTACGCCGATAATGTCATTTCATTTTTAGTACCATCGAAATGACGGCGCTTTCGCGTCGGAGTTCGCCCGTCACTTCAGCATCCTCTTAATAATTTCTGAAATTGATATATTGATTCTCGCCTTATTCACTCGCGTACTGATATTTTTTTCTCGCTTTTCCTTCTTTCTTTTAATATTAGGTGCCTGCAAAAATACTTGCCGTTTTAGTGTAGACAGAAAATGACACGGTTTCAGAGTACAGCATCAATATTTATATATTCAAAATAATCACCCTGTGCTATAATTCATCGACGACATCCTGAAGCGTGACGTGAGGGTTTGACTCTACCTTGACCCGTAAAACGTTATCATCAATGATCTGAGGTCTTCCTCTTCTTGGGCAATCATTCAATTCTTCTACACAGCTACGAAACTTTTGGAAAAAATGCATAACGGTTCGCTCGGATACTGTGCCACCTTTCCTGTATTCACATTTTGACATTCCATGGCAGCATTGCGGTTAAGTTTAAATTCGTCTAACAAAATCAGTCTCAAATCATCCTTACTCAGTGACATTCATAAACTTACCGTTAAATATTTAAATTATCAGCAAAGTGGTATCAGTCCAAACTACACATAACATAACCTCGATACGTTATCTTCACATTTGCATACCACGTAGCCGCGTTGCCAGATGTGTAGTAATTATTTTTTATGTTTTACAAACTCTGCTCAAAAACAGCAAGTTTTTTTGCAACCACCTAATAATTTCCTATTTAAGGGGATCCTGGAGTGACAGCTGAACTTCAACGCGAAAACGCCATCATTTCGATGGAATAAAAATGAGATTAACATTATCGGACTTGAGGATCGGCCCCAGTTGCGCACAGAATAAATCGGACACAACAGATTGAATAAATCGGACACAATAAGAAACGGACACACGGTGGTAGGAATCGGACACAATGGCAATCGGATACATTGGATGCGTTCGGGGAGACGCTATTAGCGCTATTTAGCGCTATCGACTTTTCGCGGAGCTAGTTGGTAGTTACCAAACGCAATTATGACGTCATTAATGGTAGTGTGATACGTCATAACTGCGCGCTATCAACGCTATTCCTTCCGAGGTAGTGTGTTTGTAGCGTTAGCGTTTGCGAGCTCCGTGAACAGCAATAGCATAGCGTGGTAGCGCGCTTCTGCTAATAAAAATGGAACAAGATCGTAAAAAAGCAATATTAACAGCAGTAGCACTTATAATGCAAGAATTAATAGATTCATCGTCTGACAGTGATGATGGCGAAGAATAAAAAATTATAGAATAGAATATAAATGTAAGAAAACATGTACCATGTCTCAACATTAAAAATTAAAATATCGGCATTTCTCACATTTTCCGTTGAATTATCAGATGAATGTTTGTAACAAAATTAGGTGTTATTATTTCCAACTAGTTTAATATTGGACAAAAGATTTATAATTGGACTAGATCTTTTGTCTAGCATTTAATGTGTTGAAAATAATAACACCTAATTTTGTTACAAACATTCATCTAATAATTCAACGGAAAATGTGAGAAATGCCGATATTTTAATTTTTAATGTTGATACATGGTACATGTTTTCTTACATTTATACTCTATTCTATTATTTTTAATTCTTCACCATCATCACTGTCAGACGATGAATCTATTAATTTTTGCATTATAAATGCTACTGCTGTTAATATTGCTTTTTTACGATCTTGTTCCATTTTTATTAGCAGACGCACGCTACCACGCTATGCTATTGCTGTTCACGGAGCTCGCATTCACTAACGCTATCTTGGCTCCGTGAACGGAGCTAGTAGCATTAGCGTTGATATCGCGGTAGCGAGCTCCCCGAACGCATCCATTGAAAATCGGACACATTGAAAATCGGATACAGTATTTTTAACAGGTTAACAGTAATCGGATACAGTAATCGGATACAGTAAGAAATAGACATACGGTAGTTGCAATCGGACACATCTCGTGTCCACGCATAAAAATCATAAAAATAGTGCTTTGGATGCAAAACTAGGTCTATAATTATACGGTTCCACATAGGTTTGCAACTTTCCGCGCAAGGTCTACCCCCATCGCCTGGTGCTTTCGATGCAAAACAAAATCTATAATTATACAGTTTATTTGGTGAACTTTTTTATTAATAAATTTTAAAATATGATTAAAGACGAAAGAGCAGACAATTTTTGTATATCAATCGGTCCGATTGAAATAGCTTACGATAAACTTATATAGGCATTTTTGGTGGTTTTCCACCAAGGGACACAGGCGACACAAAGTTACTTAGTGTTCATCACAATGCTTTCCTACAACACAACTCGGCACAAGTATACACAGCTAAAAAGATGAGCTCGAAAGATTTGTGTTCAATTCATGGCTGCCAACTATTAGAATATTTAATTTACATTTTGTTACAAAATAAAAAAATAATAGAGGTAATGTTTTATTTTGCTCATACTATGTGTATTGTTTCATAAAAATTATCAAATACAACATTTATTTTTGTAAATTATACTTACTATGCAATTAATACACAATTTTTAATTTTTTTTTTATAATTTTTAAAAACTTTGTTATAAAAAAGGTGTATAAAGAGGTGTAAGAATTAAATTATGCAAGAAAAATCATTATTAGAAGAAGTTCCCCTAGTAGCGGACACTTAATATTTTCTTTAGATTAATAAAAAAAATCATGTTTTTTAAACTTTTCTTTTTCTTTTATTTTTTATTAATTACAAGTTAACAACCTTAAACATCAAATTAAAAAAACAAAATAATCATAATTTGTGACGTGACGCTTTTCACACGCAGTCACAAAGGCGGTAGCCCGACCGAGGGGGAAATTCCGGGGTTGCCCCTCACCTCTGAGAGGATGCAATCAGCGAGATACTGTTATTAGTATCGCATTACTTTTGTATTGCATTTTCTTGTTACCATTAATTAGACCTTAGAGTAGAATATTGTAAGGCGATAACCCGAGCGGACAGCGGTTGCGTGTACTATGCATTAAACGAAAAGATCATCATCTCGGAGAAGACCAGACGCCGTGGGACTACCGAAGAGGCCGTACGCTAGTATGACCACGCTGAAAAAGGTCACGTATCGCACCCTCGCCACTTTCGTCATCTAAAACCGAATTCTAAATACATCTTGGTTACAGACGCTATGCCAGAAAGGAAAGGAACGCATCAGAGGACCTCACCATGCTGCAGAATGTGTAGAGGATCCCGTATTCACCGCCGCCGAAGAAAACGGGAAGACTTGAATATGGCCCGGCTAGCCTATCCAACCTTACCCGAGGACATCAAACTCTATCGATCCGATACCGACCGGCGAGCCAGCGAGTTCCCGGAATTGGCAGAAAAACGTGGGCGCTCCTGATGGACTCTGGGCGGTTCTAGGAAGCTCAGCTAAATCAACCGGATGCGCGGAAAATCGGCGCGGGACACGAAGGACTTAAGGCACCGATTTTTCGAAATCACTGTTCGGTGAGCTGCGATACAGAGTGGGACAACTCCAAGATCTCGTCCCGACGAAGCCGAAAACCCGGAATCATTGTAAACCGCCTCTCGGGTAGCCGTAGTGTCTCGTCCGGTTATGGCTGGTAGCGTGAGTCAAGTCTGTATATGTTTTATATCTCACTAACTTGAGTAATAACGCTGAGACGAGTTACCGTGGAAACGCGTTTCGACGCGTTCATATTGATTACCGTTACCGCATATCCAGCCGGCCCCGGTTATCACATCAAGGTCCCTCTCGAGGAAGCTACCGACAGTCTCTTTTCGTAATTTCGTATCGTTTTTCATTAGCGTACCGTATCGCTTATTATCGTACCGTCTGTCGTTTGCCTAACGAGCATCTCTCGTTTAATCGATTGTTGATTATTTAATGTTGGCGGACGGAATTTGCGTGTCAACGTTCTCGGCGAGATTGCGGATACCGTGATAATTGCATCTCCGCGAGAAGCGAAAAAGATCGCGAAATTACCGTTCTCGCGACATTGCTATGTAGATTCTTAACCGTTATATTTTGACTTGTGTTTATTTGGCTTTCGCCGGCCTAGTTCGATTCGTCGCTTTATATTGAGTACCGAACTTTCAACGTATCGTTAAGCCAACTGCCGCTTATTATAATTGTGTCTTCCGAACTTCGCATTGTTACCGAATTCAGACCTGTTACCGATTTTGCGAGCGAATCTTTTCGCTATCGCAAGTACGAATTCTTTCTGCCGCCTAACTTAAATCCATATTTATTACCGCTACGAATATTCTTCATTATACCGATCAACGACACGTACTAATCCAATTTCCATACTACTGTATACTTATACTAGTACACTACTGTTATAATACATACATCTGTTAACCTGTTAAATAATGAGTTTATCCTTTACGTTCGCTTCTCACTCCGGATCATCAATGTGTAACGGAGCGCTGTTACTAAGCGCCGATCGGGCTCCACTTCATAACACCCCCCATCGCCGGCCGTTCCCCCAGCTCGAGGGTAGCAACCCAAGTAGGGGTAGCTACCGGGTAGGGTAGCGACCCGTGTGGGGGTAGCGTGGTCGGTATAAAAGCGAAGCAAACCAGCACCACTTCTCCGAGTCTCACTCTTCATCACGACTCGGGCAAGCCTCAGGGAGCTCCCTGAAGCGCAAGTCGTACTTGTTCCCGACCTGATAGTCGGACAGTAAGCAGAGTGTTCTCTGCTTCGACCGGGCGTTCCCGGAGCTGACTTCCTGTCTATGCATGTCGGTCTGTAAATGAGGTGTTCCTCACTCCGGCCGGATGTTCCCGGCAACCGACTTTCCTGTTTTCTGTCGGTCCGTAAGTGAGGTGTTTCTCACTGCGGCTGGGTGTTCCCGGCAACCGACTTCCGATATCTCTGTAAGTAAGGTGTTCCTCACTCCAGCCGATTATTTCCGGCAACCGACTTCCGGTATTTCCTTATTTAAGGCATTCCTAATTCCGGCCGAAGCGTTCTCGGCGACCGTCTACGACGCATCCAGATATAGGCGGTATTATCATTCGTATTATTCTTGTTTCCTACTGACCGTGTTAAATTTAATTAGATTTACACTGTCGAGAATGTATTTGTAATTTTTAACTGTCGAATTTTAGCTATTGTATTGAAGATGGCCCAATAGTGGCCGAAACGTATACTCATTAATAAAGAAAATTTGGAAAAAGAATAATCAGCAAAGAACATCCGGCATTGGCTCTCGATCCCATTAATCACTATATTTTATTAATTAGATTTATTAATTAATTCCAAAAAGGCGCACTCCGACCGAATACGTTATTTATTTTCGCGCTTCCGCTGTTTATTAATTCCGAGAGTTGATTTATTTTCAAATATCGCACCACCGTTGCAATATAAGTTTCGGTTATTACGACTCATGTACTCAGAGTTATTTTTGTAATTATTTCCATCTTTAATTGTTTTAATAAATTTATTATTGGTTAAATTAAAAATTATTAATTTGGAGTCTCCCGACAAACCCGAACAAATCCTGACGAACGGTCGAGCTATTCTCCGCTTCGCAAAATTCCGCTTCGTTACAAAGGTAAGTCAAAGAACTGCGCCCCACTACCATAAGCTGAGCAAGGAGCGGCCAGACATATTGAATGATCTAGCAAAGTTACCGTTCTCGCAGTGTATTCACATGCACCTGGCGCCCATTCTCTGATACCGACTTTAAGCTATTGCTGTTACCGCTCCGGTTACCGTACCCCTCTTTGGCTACCGCTGTTACCGCTCTGGTTACCGAATCTTTACAGTTACCGCTGATACCGTACAGGCTATCGAGTTCCAGAAATTACTGCCAATCCGTTGATTGTCGTCTGTTACCGTTTTTCATTGGACGTGCTCCCTCGGACGTGGCGTGCCCGAGGAAAGTTCACGTCGCAAATGATCATTTTTATTATTTAAACTTTACTTCAAACTTTGATTACGATTATAGGAACGATATCAAAGGAACACAAAATGTCACCTAGTACCGGACATAGAAAAATTAAGAAACTTAACGCCGGACAGCCTCAAAATAGTTTACAACGATCACAAATATAATTATGTAAAGATTCGGGGATATCAGTGCAAGCCTCATGAGCCCATTCCTTGCAACTTGAACATTGAATCCAGTCTTCATCATTGCTCTCTAAGTAAACTACACAGACAGTCTCTTTGCTCGTGTTTTTTGGTATCAGTGCTCTAGTTTTCTTTATTTTTTCTGACTGATTTTTCTTCTTAAATTTATTTGCCAAATTTTTCTTTTGCTCCTGAACTTTTTTCATTTTCTTTTTCTTCCACCATTAATTTATAAGAAGGCGAAGTGAGAATTTGACTTCTCTCGAATTTTCTTTTCCTTGATTCAGATCTTTGCAGCATCAGGCAATGGGGACAATTTAAAAATATTGCTGTAAACATCTGGAGCAGCGCTAGTAGTCGGTTGAACGTCTAATGTCTTTTGAACAATCCCGATAGAAACAACTCTGGAATTATTAGAGGCTTGAGGATTCTCTGTTGTAAAATTGACAGTCAAATCTCGGTAACTACTGCTCGTTTCTGGAATTTCTTCTGATGGAATATTTATTACTAGGTAAATAATCAAGGTCTGAAAAAATGTTTGTATCAAACGGATAAATCCCTGTACATTTAAAACCAGACACTGCTATGTCTAGACGAGCTACTTTTGTGAATGCTTCAGCAACAAGTCCTGCAATGTCATAGTTATTCGTGCTCCTGCGTTTGCTCTCATCCACATGTCACATCGCTCGTAGTAAACATTTTTGAATGGCTTCATGAAGGTTTTATCAAGCGGTTGGAGCTTATGAGTCGTGTATGGCGTGTATGGCAAACTAATGAAATGAATGTTATGATCTCTAGAAAAATTTATAACATCCAAAGTTTTATTGTGACCATCTAGGACGATGAGAACAAGAGATTCCTTTAAAGGATGAGCGAATTTTGTAAATGTAACCATTTAACGAAAAAGTCGTTATTTATCCAACCTTTTGGCTGAGCAACACCTTCACTCTCTGCAGAAGCATTTATCATCAAACGTTCGTTCATTCTTTGTCTTGGGAAAACGAAGAACGGTGGTATAAAATATCCATTGGCACTCGTGCAAAATAGAATGGTGATATTCTTGCTCCTTTCAGCTGAAGTGAGTTTTCCCACCTGTCGTACCGACTTCGTGATGAACCAAGACTTTGTGATGTTGTAGAACGCAGCTGACCCCTGTTTTGTCGCAATTGTATATATTAGAAGGAGAAAAATTATATTGATTCATGAGTTTTTCAAGATTTTCAAAAAACTTTTCAACTTGCGCCTTATTAAAACTTACAGCTCGCATCAGACTCGTAGACTCTGGTGTTCTTAGCGATAAGTCAGTATCTAGCCATAAAATCACAATAAAAATATTTTCTAGCTGTTCCTTTCTCAGTGTTAAAACAATAAGAAAGCTTCAGTTCCACTGCTAAGTCATATGCAAGCTTCAAAAATTCCTTTTTCGTCAATGGCAAACACCGATTAGTCAAGTCTTTAATACGATTTACCAATTGTTCCTCATATTCTGATGGGAAAGTTTTGGTAAATCTACCTAATTTTGGTTATAGGATAACTTCTTGGCCAGATTTTAATGACTTTAATTTATCAAATAAAGTGCTTTTTGGAATATCATATCTTAAAGATGCTTCTCTTATGCTCATTTTATTTGTCATACTTTTGTCAAGGGCAGTTTTCAAACTATCCTGGTTCCACAAACCTTTTTTCTTATTATTCATTGTGGCGTATATCTTCTAATCTCTAAATAAAACTAAAATAACAAAAATAAGTAACTCGGGCACATAGTGTTGATATTTTTACTGTCCGGGAATAGGGGAAAAATTTTGTCCGATACCAGGAGACAACATATGCGAAAATAAATAGATACTTATAAAAAATAAGTCCATAATATACAAGTCAGGCAAAAGGAATTTGTAAAATACTTTTCAAAAAGCACAACAAAACGACTCATAAGTATATTAGTCACAAAAACTTGATAGGTGTAGTAGACTTCGACTTACACGATACAACATTCTCCTCCCAAACATGACAAGTGACTGCCGTCCTTGCTAGTGCATGCGGCACTAGGGCGCAGTAATGCGATATCTCCTACCGGGCTTCCGGCTCTCGAGCTTCAACACAAGTAAAAAGCGCTTACGTCACGCGTCTGTGTGCGCTCGGCCGTTCGGCTATAGAGAGAGAGCGGACGTCTCTGTCTTGCTACCATCGAGCCGACGTAAACACATAGCGGACGGCAAATGTTAAGAAGCAAGCGTGGCTAATCGAGTAAGGCGAGTGGCAGAAATATTGAAAATCGTGTTTGAAAACTGCTTTTGTAACATTTTTTTTTCTTTTTCGATATTTGTTTCTAGCACTGTACCATTAAGTGAATCATTAGATAATGCTTTTGGCTAAAAAATATTATTTTATATTTATTAATAATAATTGCATATGTTAAATTGCACTTTGTTGCAATATGTATGTTGTAAAATGACTTCATTTTTCTATTTACAATAGCAAATCAGTATTCTTTCTAAAATAATTAGTTATTAGTTTAATATATGCAAATATATTATTAATAAACGAAATAATATTTTTTAGCCAAAAAAACATTATTAACTAATTTACACTGTTAGAAACAAATGTGGAAAAAAGAAAAAAAAAGTTGCGAAAATCAAGTCTCGGAACTTAGGAATACGGGACTTCGAATATACTAGGCATTCGCCTTACTCGATTAGAAGCGCTTGTTTCTTAGCATTTACTGTCCGCTATGTGTTTACGTCGCACAGTGGTATATGAGCGGAAAAAAAGTATATTTTTCAAATATTTTTTACTAGGTTTATTTCTGGTATAATTAAGTCTAAAAATGTAACTTTTTTATCTTATAAAAATAATCTTATATGTTAAAATTTTAATCTTCAAAATTTTTTTCAAAAACGCGGTTTCTCAAAACCGACTATCATAAACACCGCTCCAGCATCGCCATTAAAAAAAAAAAAAAAAAAAAAAAAATTTCTGTATACTTTAAGATGTGTATAATAGTAAACTTATAACAGATTTAATATTTATTTAATAATTTTTTCTAAAAAAAATTGCCAAAAATAACGTTGATTTTTCAGGTTCAAAGTAGTGTAATCCCTTAAACATTTAAAGTTTTCTACATTAGCTCCGTTTACCTTCGACCTATTTTTTTTTTCTAGATCTAGATATTCCTTATATCTTTACAAACACATAAAAAAAAAGTTTGGCTGCGCTTAATTGCGCCATTTCGTCTTTTGAGGCAGGAAAGCTAATGTCTAACTATCTTTTCAAGTATTAACTATCTTTTCAAAAAAACAGGATCTCCTTAGCAACTATATAATAAAAACATCTGACTCTAATTGACATTGTAAGGTTTTTTTCTATTCCTACAATATAACCTTTCGCGACATCATACATTTGCCAATTATCAAGCTATATACACGTATACTTCGTTGTCTTATATTCACACAAATGGATACTATTTCTATAAATCATAATATCTTATGCGATCAATTAATAAAATGTAGTCATCAAGTGAACAATTTAAAAAATTTTTTACATCAAAACTATCCGAATTTTGATGAAAATCAGATCAAACAAATTTTAAATCAAATTAGAAAACGTTTTATTTCAAAATTTAAAATAAAGTGGCAGAGTTGTAGCAGAAAAAAAGATAGATTTTTGGATAATAATCGTAAATGGTTAAAAGAAGTATTTGTTGTAAAAGTTAATAAAATAAAAGGTAAGTATATCGATGGGAGAATTAGTAACAACAAGAGAGAATTAGTAATAACAAGTATTTTCGTTTTCTTAGAAATAGAAGATACAAAAGATGTAGCACATGCAAACCGAAAATCTTCGTCAATGGGTAGACCGAGTAAAAAATTCAGCGAGTGTTGTGATCGCGCTAAAAGATACAAAGTTCAACAGCTTCAAGAATTATATCCCAAGGAGCAAATACAAGCAGCTGCTAAGAGAATTCAAACTACTGATCCAAAGAAAAAATACCAAAAATATATGGATTTAACAAAGGCCTTAGCTATTTTGATGGATGCAGAATTATCGAAGCACCAATATAAAGTAATTAGAAATGCTCTTAAGGATTGTGGATGCGATGTTTTTCCTCCATATTATTTATTATTAGAAGAAAAAAAGAAATGTTATCCCGAGCACTGTTACGTGCCGCAACTTATAGTTTCTTATATTACTCTTTTTATTCGAACCTTTGAACCTTTTTTATCTTTACTCCTTCTTGATCCTAAACACCTGACCCTTCGATGACTGCAATAAACATAAACGCTGTCCCTATGCCTAACGCATATTTTCCTTTTAACAAAACCGCTTCCTTCCAATAAACATTCCACCGCTACGATTTTCCTACAGCACCTTAAACGAAGATCATTCTCGCCAGTTCAGTTCTCGATCAAAGCTCAAACCAGCAACACCGAATAAAGACTTTTTCCACAAACGTGTCCCGACTTATTCTAAATAATCTATTACGTAGCTATACGCTCGTAACAATTGGTGGCAGCGGCGGGATTGTTTGTGTGTAAAAGTGCGGAAATTTTTGCTATAATTGAGCTGATTGCTGTTAGTTAATATCAAGTGAAAGAAAGTTAGAGACCCGGAATTCGAGAAAACTTTGTAGCCAAGCAAAGCTATCAAGTAGAAGAACCGAGGTCAATCATAACTTGGTGCTATCCTGACGAAATTAACGGGAGCACAGTTCGATCAACCTGCTGAGATCCTGTCTGTTAGCCGATAAAACCACGACGCGTAGTTTACAACCTACCCCGAGGAAAAAGGCATCAGGACGCTCCTGGACGAGCACAGCAGCTAACGAAGGAAACGGACAGCAACAACGAGACTCCGTGGACGGCCAGCACGAAAAAAGGTCAACCCTCATCATCATCTCATTAATGTCATCATCATCAATTCATCTATATCTACTATCGGCGTGAAACCATCTCGTCATAGATATGCTGCGCATCGTACTTCTGTAAGTCTATGAATTTTGTAAACTTTAGAGACACTAAAGCGCATTATAATACAGACAGTTCGGAAAGTAGTTCGTCGATTAGTTATATTAGCGATAATAATTCTAAACATAATCACATAATCTCAAATCTAGAAACAATCAATATGAACGATCGAACAGAAACGGTAGAGTCAGCGCAAGGCGTAGATCATTTTGGCACGAATCTAGAAAGTCGAAGATCCTCTACGAGTAACAGTAGCTATTTTCCCGTCCGTAATAGTTTATCGCTCATACCTGTTTTTAATGGAAAAAATATTCCAGTGACGCAATTTACAGCAGATTGTAAAGGAGTTAATGACTTAGTCGAGCCAGACGATAGGTTATTTTTCTTTAGATCGGTCTTACAAGTTAAATTAACGGGAGATGCCGCGTTAGTGAGAACAATCTATACAATAAATAATCTTGATGATTTATGCAAAGCATTAGAAAAAGGAATTCGGAAATTCCAAAAGTTTTGACCATTGGGAAGTGGAAATTAACAAACTTCAGCAAAAAAGAAATGAATCCATTGAAGATTATGCTACTAAAACCAGAAAATTAAATTCCGAAATGATCCTTGCAATTTCTAATTACCCTGATCCAACAGCAAAAGCAGGACTAAGAATCTTTGCAATGAATAAATTAATTACTCATTTCTTAGGCGGATTACACAATCAAACGGCACAACTTCTTTTATCACAAAAATTTAACACGTTAGAAGACGCAATAGAAAGTGCAACTAGGTACATTACAACATCTAATTATCATTCAGAAAGATTTAGACAAAATAGATTCAACGATACATCGCGAATAACTTGTAATTACTGCAGGAAAATAGGACACACAGAAAACGAATGTAGGAAAAAACGTTACGATTCGCAAAATGCCTCTCGTGAAAATCCAAATTCTTGGCAAAATAACCAATATAATAACGTCAGACGCGAGCAAAATTTTTCGCGGAATAATAACCCGAACGGAAGCAGATTTAACAGTAACCAAAATTTTTCTAACACTAACTATCAATCCAACCGGTTTAATCAATCCAATCAATATAATCAATCGAATTATCAACGTAATAACAACTTATCTAACAACCTACCTAATAATTCAACTAATAATTCACATTTAAACTACCATGGCCAAGCGAAAAGCGCGCAACGTCAAGGCCAAATATCGAGTCGCGCACATCCGATTCAATCACTAGAACAAGAGCAAGAACATATACAATCAGAACAACCTCAAGAAATCTTATATCAATCCCATTCGAAGAGCTTAGAAATTCAGGAGACAGATTCTTGTTAGATACAGGCGCTGATATTAACATCATTAAAGCTAACGCATTAGAGCGCGATACACTTGTGTATGTCGATGAAAAAGTAGAAATTCAAGGCATAACCGAAGAAAAGCAACAAACTCTCGGAACTGCATACTTACATTCAAATACGGGAGTTCACGAATTTCATGTAGTGCCCAGTAAATTCTCTTTGAAGGAACAAGGAATTATAGGTTCTACAAATCTGCGTCAAGAAAACGCGAAAATTGACTTCAAAACGCGAACGGTAACAATTAGCAATAATCAAAGATACCCATTAGAATTTAGTAATCGAATAACGTTACCGAGTAAAAGTATTTGCCCTGTGATGTTACAAACGAAACATTATAACATTGATAATGCATTCATAGATCACAAAGAGTTAGAACGTGGTGTTTTTCTAATGAATAGCATAGTAAAAGTGAATCACGCGGGAGAAACGTATACATACGTGACAAACACGACTGAAAAAGAAGTAGAACTAGAGTTACCTGAGATCGATGTAGAGCCAGTGGATATTACCACGAGCCCGAGGGACAGCCCTACATATAAGATAGACTCGGTAATCTCAAATAATGTAACAAAAAGATTAAAATTATTAAAACAGAATTTAAGATTAGATCATTTAAATGAAGAAGAAAAACAGTCAATACAACCTATAATCGAAAATTTTAATGATATATTCTATTTACCGGGAGATCAATTAAAAGGTACTAATAGAATTACACACTCTATAAATACGACAGATAACATCCCTATAAACGTAAAACAATATAGATATCCACCGATCCATAAAAACGAAATTAAAAATCAGGTAAATAAATTATTAGATCAGGATATTATTCAACCGTCTGTTTCACCGTATAACTCACCGTTATGGGTAGTGCCAAAAAAACCCGACGTTGATGGCAACAAACGATGGCGGTTAGTAATAGATTTCCATAAACTAAATGAAAAAACAGTTGGAGATGCATACCCTTTACCTAACATATCAGATATCTTAGATCAATTAGGCAAAGCCAGGTATTTTTCGTGTTTCGATTTAGCCTCAGGCTTTCATCAAATTCCCATGGATCCGCAAGACACCGTAAAAACAGCCTTTAACACGCCTAACGGTCATTTCGAGTATAAAAAAATGCCATTCGGTTTAAAGAACGCCCCCGCGACGTTTCAACGCCTGATGGATAACGTTTTAACCGGACTACAAGGAAATGTTTGCTTTGTTTATTTAGACGATATCGTTATATACGCACAAACTTTAGAAGAACATAAACAAAAATTACACCAAATTTTCGAACGAATCAAAGAAGCTGGTCTTAGCTTACAGCCAGACAAGTGTGAATTTTTCAAGCGCGAATTAACATATTTAGGCCATATAATATCAGATAAGGGAGTTAAACCTAACCCAGAAAAAATAAAAGCAATCGAGCAATATCCAGTTCCTAAAAATCATAAACAAGTAAAACAATTTTTAGGACTTGTAGGGTACTATCGTAGGTTTATTAAAAATTTCAGCAAAATTACAGAACCATTTACTTCGCTCCTCAGAAAAAATGTACCATTTAAATGGGAAATGAGGCAACAAATTAATTATGAAAAACTAAAACAGTTACTATCGAGAGAACCCATTTTACAATATCCAGATTTTGATAAAGAATTTTTATTAACTACTGATGCAAGCGATGAAGGAATCGGTGCAATCTTATCACAAGGTGAAATAGGCAGCGATCTTCCCATTGGTTACGCTTCACGAACATTAAATAAAGCAGAAAGAAATTACGACACAACGGAAAAAGAACTTTTAGTTATTGTCTGGGCAGTGAAACATTTTCGACCTTACTTGTACGGTAAACCATTTAAAATTATCACGAATCACAAGCCGTTAACTTGGCTCTTTAATGTTAAAGATCCATCATCCCGACTAATGCGCTGGCGATTAAAATTAGAAGAATATAATTATAAAGTCGTATATAAAGAAGGAAAACTAAATACAAATGCAGATGCACTCTCTAGAAATCCGCAAATAATGACCTTTCAGACACAAGCTTCAGGTAGTAGCGATGCGAATTTGAGCTATAGCTTATTTTTACAACACGCACTAAATGATTCATTGTGGGAAACAGATAATATAATCCCTCAGTTTCAGGTAGCATAAAAGGTCTTTTAGTGAAAGAAGTAAACTCTTCTCCTAAAATTAAAATTTCTCTTTCTAAAAACGGTAATAAAGCAGAAGACATAACGCTCACACCGGGAAATATTAAAATTAAGAAAAAGAAGCATCTAATCGAAATAAATCTCGTTACACGCGAAAATAAAAATACCCCAATAAATATGGAAGATATTTTTAATTGCTTAATTAAACTAAAAGAATATGTAATTGCACATAACCAAACGATAATTTCGATAGCATCTATAGGAGACGCTAACAATAAAATAAAAATAACTCAAATGATAAAATATATATTTAAAGATACACCAATTAAAGTATATCTATTAGAATCGTTAACACAAGAAGTTGTTGATCCAATAATAAAACAAAATATTTTAACAGAACTACATAATTCAGCGATCGGAGGTCACAAAGGCGTAACAAAAACTTTAAAACGAATACAACAATACTACTCATGGGATGGTATGAAACAAGACGTAAAAAATTATATAAAAGCTTGCCATGATTGTCAAAAACGAAAATTAGTTAGAGTAAAAACAAGAGCACCCATGTTAATTACTGACACTCCAAGTGAGGCATTTGAAAAGGTAGCGATCGACATTGTGGGTCCTTTGCCGGAAACAGAGGAAGGACATAAATACATCTTAACCACACAGGATCAATTAACGAAATTCTGCACGGCTTATTCATTGCTAGACACAAACAGTACGACTATAGCTGATAAAATCGTCAATAAATATATTTATACCTATGGTTCACCTAAAGAATTGTTGTCCGATCAAGGTAGTAACATTTCAGAAGAGTTAATGAAAGGAATTGCAAAGATCTTTAAAATCAAACAGGTAAAAACAAGCGTTTACCACCCTCAGTCAAATGGAGCATTAGACGGCTCACATCACGCGTATTAGCTGAATACCTTAAACCATATATTAATCAAAATCAAAATAATTGGGATTCATTTCTAGATGCCGCTATGTTCTCTTATAATACCGCTTATCACGAAGGAACAAAAATATCTCCGTACGAACTAGTATTTGGACGAAAACCGCGACTTCCTTCCGTACTTGTAGAACCGAGACAAGGAATCACTCATGAGGAATTTCTCGCAGATTTAACGAATAGATTGAATTACCTAAGAAAAAACGCTAAGAATAATTTACAAAAGGCTAAAGAGTCAGCAAAAGAATATTACGATAAGAAAATGAAACCATTAGTTTTAGATCCGGGAGAATACGTTTATGTTTTACACGAAACGGTCAGAACAGGCAGTAAAAAATTGTCTGATCAATACGACGGACCATTCCAAATTACACGTAAACTGAACGACGTAAATTATGAAATTAAAAGAGGCAAACGCAATCAAATCTTGCATGTCAATAAATTAAAACGCGCATATTTTCCTTTAACGACGCAATGATTTGCAAGCAAACGGACCTATTGTACCAGATTTCGACCGTCCATACTTGCGAATCGGAACTACTGAAATCCGCTAGATTAGAAAACATATTGAAAGAATGCGATATCCGTGTAATGAAAATTCATAATACTGTCTGGTATCAATTACAATCTGCGAACTCGTGGCTTTATACTGCGCCGCGGGAGGAGACTCTTCACATTTTATGTAAAGACGACAAGCCGCGTCAAACACAATTACTTTTAACTGGTTTAGTTAAACTATCCCCGGAATGTGATGCCATTTCGGATAATGTATTATTACATACCCAAACTATAAGCATAATCGATACCATTGACAAAGATTTTATTCCTAACGTTAATCTTAGTACAAACAAATTATGCGAAGATATCAAAGAAAGTAATGTTAATATTTTAGAGCTTCAATTGTTAAACATTGGTAAAACACCTCACTTAGATATTAATTTGTTAAAAACAGCTAGTTCTAGTTTGGACGAATTATATAAAGAAGCAAATGAGATAGGCAAACATCACCGAACTAAAACCTTATATGAAAAGACCTTGAGTTGGTTTTATTATATATTATATACTATGATAGGATTAGTTATTATCTATATAACGGTAAAATGTTCATTGATTAATAAGTTCGTTCATATTTTTAAATTATGTTGTATACCTAAGGAAGGCTGCGTTCAGTATTTTAACAACTGTTTTAATAATAATATAACCACTCGTAGTGCTCATCCGACAGCTACGCAACGCGAAGTTACCTTTATATCGGTACCAACCGACAGCGAAGAATCCCTTCGTATCGAAAGAGAGGGACATGGAACAAATAACGAGATCCGACGTTCTCGCTCTCGTAATAATCGATTGTCAAGACTTGAACGCGTGTAAGACAAAACACAACTATTGTATCGTTTTAAGGAAATTTAACATTGCGAATTAATGACATAGTATAAGAACCTATATATGTGTATGTTAGAGTATAAGACTACGTTATACCTCATTGTTAGAACATCGTTGAATATTAATTTTTCTGATCATTGTAATACTAGATTAAGTTACTGCGTTAATTTAGAAATAAGATCTTAAATGTATTTTTCTACTTCGAGAAAGATCTTCATTCCTAAGGGGGGAGATGTTACGTGCCGCAACTTATAGTTTCTTATATTACTCTTTTTATTCGAACCTTTGAACCTTTTTTATCTTTACTCCTTCTTGATCCTAAACACCTGACCCTTCGATGACTGCAATAAACATAAACGCTGTCCCTATGCCTAACGCATATTTTCCTTTTAACAAAACCGCTTCCTTCCAATAAACATTCCGCCGCTACGATTTTCTTACAGCACCTTAAACGAAGATCATTCTCGCCAGTTCAGTTCTCGATCAAAGCTCAAACCAGCAACACCGAATAAAGACTTTTCCACAAACGTGTCCCGACTTATTCTAAATAATCTATTACGTAGCTATACGCTCGTAACAGCACATGACAATTACGGAAACCTCTGCGAAAATTGAATTACAAAGTCTCATGGACCATACAGCAAAAAGACTTATTGCAACTAAAAGTCAAGAGGATATAACGACAATTTCGAGTGAATTGACACTAGTGACTAAATGGGGCTGTGATGGTTCACAGCAAAGCCAATATCATCAAAAATTTACGGAAGATATAGGGAAAGATGTCTCTGATGCTAACCTATTCATGGTTTCGATGGTACCCTTGGTGTTACAATCAAACACAAATGAAAGGATTTGGGAGAATACTCGACCATCATCCACAAGATACTGTAGACCGATTCAATTTGAATTTGCTAAGGAAACTCGAGAAAAAACAATTTAGATAGTGCAAGAGATAGAAGAAAAAATTAGAAATTTAGAACCAAGTACTATATTAATTTACGGAAAAAATATAAAGACTGCCCACAAACTAATTTTTACAATGCTTGATGGAAAAGTTGCAAATGCTGTGATTGAAACAAAATCTACCTTAAGTTGTTATATTTGTAAAGCAACACCCAAAGAGATGAATAATTTAAATAATTTAAAAACAAAACTCCCATATAAAAATACTTATAGTTTAGGTCTGTCACCTTTGCATGCAAGGATTAAATTCATGGAATGCGTTTTACACATAAGCTATAATTTATCTTTTCAAAAGTGGTCCACAAATAACAAAACAAAAATAGAAAAAATTACAAATAAGCAAAAGATTCAGGAAGAATTTCGAAAAAAATGGGTATTAGAGTTGACATGGTAGAGCAAGGAGCGGGAACCTCTAATACCGGAAACACTTCCCGTCGATTTTTCCAGAATCCTGAATTAGTAGCGGAAATAACTGGAGTAAAGGTTGAATTAATCAAGCGTTTTGCAGTAATTTTAGAAGTTATAACTTCTGGTGTTGCAATAAATGCAGAAAAATTTGGGAGTTATGCCTTGGAAACAGCAAAATACTTTGTGGATAATTATAACTGGTATTATATGCCAGTCACTGTACACAAAGTACTTTTACATGCAGAAGAAATAATTCGTGCTGCTACATTACCAATCGGATGTTTATCAGAAGAAGCTCAAGAAGCTCGTAATAAAGACTATAAACATTATCGCTTTTCACATTCTAGGAAATATAATCATATAGTATCAAATGAGGATGTTTTACATAGACTATTAGTGAGTTCTGATCCTTATATATCTAAATTAAGAACAACAATAACAAAAAAGACTTTAGAAATGACTCAAGAAGCTCATAAATTCGTTTTAGAATATTAAGAACAAAAATGTTATTTTTCTTACTTACAATATCATTTATTTTATTTTATTTTATAAATATTTAAACTTTGTTTTTAATTTAGTTTGTTTATATATATATATATATATATATATATATATATATACACTCACCCGAAAAAAAAGCGGTACACTGAAAATGTGGGAAAAATTCATCAAATTTCAACTGACGATAACTTCGTAAATAATAAAGATAAAAAGTTCTATAAAATATGGAAATGAAGCTAAAAATCTCTACTTTAAGAATCAATTTATTTCAATGTTGCAAAATAAATTTATTGAAAATGGCGGATGACAAAGCGCGAGCATGCAAAATTGAAAAATAATGGTTCGAGTTTGCGACGGTGCACGGTATAAACAAAAAATTGTAGCTTATTGGGATCAAAAGCATACGAAAGTACAGAGTCTCCTCTTTAAAATGCTTTTTTATGCATCTCGATACGATGATTTTTCGCCGAGAGATTCGCATTTGAAGAAAAAGGCAGATTCTTACTTCAAATGCGAATCTCTCAGCGAAAAATCATCGTATCGAGATGCATAAAAAAGCATTTTAAAGAGGAGACTCTGTACTTTCGTACGCTTTTGATCCCAATAAGCTACAATTTTTTGTTTATACCGTGCACCGTCGCAAACTCGAACCATTATTTTTCAATCAATTGTTTTGCATCCGAAGGAGATGTCTGCAGATCTTTTGTGATTTCTCCGCCCTGACTTTTTGTTTATGCTCGGCCGCACATTGCGAGAAGAGTGCTTGATTTCTCTTGATCTTTTTCTTTCGAGACGCGTTACTTATTCGTACGACTTCGTCAAAGTAAACAATAATTAATCTTTTCGCATTGAAATTATTGGTCAATTATGGCGACGATAAGTCCTGAAAAAGCTGCTCAAGTTGTAGCGTTAATTGAAGATGGGAGAAGTCGAAGGTACGTTGCTGAGGCACTTGATTTATCAGTGTCAACCGTGCAACGTGCTTATGCTAGGTACTTGGAGACTAATTCTGTCCAAAGAAGACCTGGTTCGGGACGTCCTCGTTGTACGAATGAAAACGATGACCGATTTATTGTTTTAAATTCATTAAGAGACAGACATCGAACGGCTGTTCAAATTCGAAACAATTTAAGAGATGTCCGCGAATGTAATGTATCCGTTGACACTATTCGAAACAGATTAGCGGAACACGGTCTTTTTCCGCGCAGGCCAGCAAATGTACCTTCGCTTATGCGTCGCCATCGCGTAACTCGACTCAATTTTGCTGTCGAGCATGCAGGCTGGACATATGCAGAATGGAGTACCGTTCTTTTTAGCGACGAATCTCGTTTTTGTCTGTATTCTTCAGACGGACGAGAACGAGTATACCGTCGCGTTGGAGAACGATTTACAGACTGTACTGTAAGTGAGAGGCCTAGCTACAATGGTGGCTCTGTAATGGTTTGGGCAGGAATTTCTGCGAATGCTCACACAGATCTCCACTTTTTTGACGCAAACATGAACGCAGATGTATACGTGGAAGACGTACTCATACCGTACGTTGTTCCGTATGCGCACTTCATCGAAGAGGACTTTTTGTTTATGCAAGACAATGCTCGACCGCACGTTGCGAGAAAAGTGCTTGATTTCTGCGATGAAGTTGGCATAAATCGACTCGAATGGCCAGCAATGAGTCCAGATTTAAATCCTATTGAACACCTATGGGACAATATTAACAGAAAAGTACGAAATCATATACCTGCTCCTCAGTCATTGCCAGAACTTCGAAGAGTTCTTGAAATAGAGTGGAATGACATTACGCAGACTGAAATTAGAACACTAATAAGAAGTATGCCTCGTCGCATGAATGAGGTAATACGCGCACGAGGAGGTCATACCCATTATTAATATACGCGCGCGCACACACAATTGTACACGCACCACCGGGAGGGTTTGGAGTCGTAAAATATCGTGGATCTAACGAGCCATGAGGTCCTTATCCCAGTGGTGCACGCGCACACACACGCATGCACGCGCACGCACGCACGCACGCACGCGCACGGACGCACGGACACACGCACGCACACACACACACACACACACACATACACACGTGCCTACATGTGCACACGGGATCAGATTTCTGCCACGTCCACGCCGTTGATCCTGGGTAACGCCAAGAGCAGAATTGACACTTATAACCGTAAGGAGAGTTTGAAGTTTTAAAATACCGCGGAGCTGATAACCACAGAATTCTTATTCTTGCAATTCGGTCTGGTTCAAAATTGAATATCTCGGCACGTAATACAGCTAGCAGGATTTTTTAAAAACCATTTTAAAAGTTTGGATGTCTAGTGTTCGAAAATTCATAACGCAATAATGTGTGATAACTTTCTCCAAAATGGCGGATGACAAAGCAAAAGCATGCGAAATTGAAAAATAATGGTTCGAGTTTGCGACGGTGCACGGTATAAACAAAAAATTGTAGCTTATTGGGATCAAAAGCGTACGAAAGTACAGAGTCTCCTCTTTAAAATGCTTTTTTATGCATCTTGATACGATGATTTTTCGCCGAGAGATTCGCATTTGAAGTAAGAATCTGCCTTTTTCTTCAAATGCGAATCTCTCGGCGAAAAATCATCGTATCAAGATGCATAAAAAAGCATTTTAAAGAGGAGACTCTGTACTTTCGTACGCTTTTGATCCCAATAAGCTACAATTTTTTGTTTATACCGTGCACCGTCGCAAACTCGAACCATTATTTTTCAATTTTGCATGCTCGCGCTTTGTCATCCGCCATTTTCAATAAATTTATTTTGCAACATTGAAATAAATTGATTCTTAAAGTAGAGATTTTTAGCTTCATTTCCATATTTTATAGAACTTTCTATCTTTATTATTTACGAAGTTATCGTCAGTTGAAATTTGATGAATTTTTCCCACATTTTCAGTGTACCGCTTTTTTTTCGGGTGAGTGTATATATATATATATATATATTGCAATTTTAATAGTTTATAATTTATAGTTTAATTTATAGTTTAATTTATAATTTATAGTTTAATAATTTAATAGTTTTATCGTTTAATAGTTTAATAAGTTTTTAAAATAGTTTAATAATTGTCGTATTTTTAATTGATATTATTGTTTTGTTTTTAAGATTAGACATCTAACTTTCTTCTATAAAATATTGAGTTGCAATAAATTTAGTATTTCAAAAATTATAAACTTTTTTCCGGGAACACTGCAATTTTGCCCACTGTGCGTCGGCTCGATGGTAGCAAGACAGAGACGTCCGCTCTCTCTCTATAGCCGAACGGCCGAGCGTACACAGACGCGTGACGTAAGCGCTTCTTACTTGTGTTGGGGCTCGAGAGCCAGGAGCCCGATAGGAGATATCGCATCATTGCTAGGACGTGTCAAATCCTACACACATCTTGCTCCGTCTCCCTAATCTCTTTCGTGAGTACAACCGCTCCGATGTGTTTTTATTCTTAAAAATTAAGCTAGTGTCTGATACTAGGTGCCGTCCGGGGAACTCCCCCTATATAAAGCGCGAACTACTGGCTGTACTGAGAATTAAATTAATATTCCAACAAGCAGCCTTACAGAATTCTCCAGTGTTTGACACTGTGTCTATTTGTGTCTCATTGGTGGAAAACCACCTTCATCAAACATATCAAGACAAATGTGATATTTATTAATCAAAAACATAATTTGATTATCGACTATTTTCATTTAATTTTAAGATTCTTAAAACAGAAAAGACTTTGTACATAGAATTATTATAGAAAAAAAGCAACAAATCACTAGAAGTAACGCTTTTAAGGTTAAGAAAACTGTCACGGAACATATGTCCGATTCACTGAGCTCTATACATACTGAAGAGAGTCCGTATCTCAAACAAAGAACACTGTGTCCGCGATTTGGAAGAGGACACATAGAGCGTGAGGATCTCTATCTCTTTTTTACGCCAACCAATCATCTACCACCCCCATAAAAATTTTAAATGGCACTAGCGATCAAGTAAGGGCTTATTTGAAAGGCCTTTTGATGGCGATCAAAACCCTGACAATTTTAAGTCACTACGAATGACCCCATTCAAAATGACGGCCGTTTAAAGTGGAAATTTCATGCACTTATATACTGAACATATGCTAATCTAATTAATGTATTCTTTATATTTTAAATTTAGCAGCGCCAAGTTTTTTTAATTAAAAATTTATTTTATATTTAAATTTGTCTTTTTTTAATTAAAATTTTTTTTATATTTAAATATGTTCCACTATTTTAATCACGTTGTAATAAAAACTTAATACAACTATTTTGTACAACAGTCTTTTGGTTTGAAGATGACAGTGTTTTTGTATTAAAATAATACTATTTTGTATGAGTTGAACTTATTTTAAAAACCAGATTTCTATTAATAAAAATAAAATAAGTTTTAATTTTATGAAAAGAATCTATAATGTATAATATTTTTACAAATGTAAGATTGATTTTATAACAAATATTATTTCAAATTACAAATCCTCGCAAATTGAATTGCTTCTATATACTTGGCTAAGTGACTATTCATCTCATATTTAGTTTTGATATAAATATTTTTTCAAGCTATTTTTTAGAATAAGTTATTTGTTAATTATTATTTTTTAGAGGTAATATTAAAAAAAATAATATCTTGTAGAGGTAATTTTTTTTAAACTTTTTGTTGCGTAAAAGTTGGAATATTTTTTATGTACTTGGCGTATTTTTTTACCTTTACAAGATTTTTTTGGTGTGATTTTACTGCTTTTTGTAAAAATTTATATTTTTTCTGCAAAATATATATATGCATCTTTAGCATTTTAAGGCCAACTGCATTTTTGTACTTTCGAATTATTTATTAATTGCCATTCGGTACCTTTAGGACGTACTATGCTTGTATAATGTCCATCAATCATACTTTTATCTTGATGAAAAATTCCACTAATGACTTTATATGTATTCTTACCAATACATATCTTTTACGTAGGTACAGCTTTAATTTTTATATCTGCTATTTTAATCATTTTTGTATCATTAATTTTATTTAAGAGGATCCCAAGGAACACACTAAAATCAAGAAAAAGTCAAAATGACTTTATTTTGACTCGAAATGGTCACGTATTTTCCGCGTGACGAAAAATTGATGTTATCGTATACTGTTTAGTGACAGAAAAATAACTTTGCGTTGACCTTTGCAAATTTATTATGTGTAAAAGTTTTCTGGTAGTAAAAAATTCTCAAAATTATTATTTGCGAATATATGTTTCTTTGTATCATTCCAATGCATCAATGGATCATTTTTTAAATTTAATAGCCTTTCCTCTATCATATAATTTTTATACGTAAGCATATTTTTTTATAGTTCTTTTTGATGTATATCGTGTGTAATTAATTTTTTAATAAAATTTATTGTCAAATAATGCAATTAGAAAAATTGTGGTATAGAAAAGATACGACGTATGCGAGTGTACACTAATGAGGTTAACATATTTGATTTTACCGCATGTTCATATATTCACTACGACAGCCAATCGCATTTTATTTTGTTACTTTTGGAAAAGTTTTTGATTGGCTAAGCATGATGTAACTCGGTGTCCCGGACTCTAACAAAAGCCTTGTGCGGCTTTCTATATATTTGTATACTTCCATGGTTGTAGCATGTCACAACGTGGTTGTATTAGTTTCGTGCAATAATATTAATATTATTAAATATTAATAAAAGAAAGTGCAAAATACTTGTTATCGAGAATCGAAGATACCACAAAACCGATAAGTATAACCGAGCATGTATTTGCTTTGTTTGTGTGTATGTAGAACAAAAACTAAACTATTATAACATGAAATAATTTTAACTAATTAATAAAATTATTATTAAATCACAGCAAAGTTTAAAATTAATAAAGTGGTTCGTCATTAGTGCTAGCATATAATATATATACAAAATATTTTTACTAGTAACATTTTATTTATTATTTAATTTGTTGTAATAATAATTCTATCAATTAAAATTATATCGAGTTATAATATATAATGCCCATTTTACATAATCTTCACACAAATTTAAAACAAAATTCTAGCTATAAATTTCATGTATTTGTAGTACATAAATATTATATATATATATATATATATATATATATATATATACATATATTTTTTTTACGTATTACAAATACATGAAATTTACAGCTAGAATTTTGTTTTAAATTTGTGTAAAAATAATATAAAATGATATATATATATATAATATATATCAAAATACACGTATACATTAAAATATATGACACAAAATTATAAAGAATTCAATTTTGTATTATATTTCAAATTATAAATCGTGTTTTCCATTGTATTTTAAAATAAAAAAAATTATTAAATATATAATGACATATTTCTTTGCAGCCACTATTCTACAGAAGTTTGGTAACACAACTGATCTAAGCAAACCCGACAACTATATGAAGCGCTGGTTTAATACAAGTGCTCAGCGAGTGGTGTAAATGCATGCAAGAAAATACATGCTGCTGATGTTTTTATATTATATATGTATAACATATTTAACGTTTTTATTGTTAATTATAGTTATATATGAAATTAATACATATAAATCAAATATCGCAATAAACTTTACATATTTTACAGAATAATGTTATATTTTCAATAATTCATAAATTTAATTATCATAAATAATAATAACAATTATCCTCCTAATACTATAATAAAGAAAAATCCGTCATATTGCTAGGACGATTTTTTTATGTCAACAAACAATCAAATTTTGTAACCAAAAATCATCATGTTGACTTTTTTTGCTGTGATGTAGTTTTGATGTAGTTTTGATGTCAAAATGATGTCATTTTGACTACAATGTGTTCCTTGGGATGCTGGAGTGAAAGCCGAACTCCGATGCGAAAGCGCCATCATTTCGATGGTACTAAAAATGAAATGACATTATCGGCGTAGCCTACGGACCTATGCCGCGTAGGTCCGTGTGTACGCATTTGTTTGTAGTGGTAACTCACTACACTGACGTGTGGTCTGTGTACGTGTGATCGGATAGTTTGTAAACAAACGATGCTTGCGCTTGTTTCCTCGACTGAAATTTCGTCGCAAGGCTGCAATATAATGTCCGAGAAGACATAGGCGTATACAAGGTGTCAAATAAATATGAATTAAATATAACAAAATAATAAATTAAAAATATACATATAATACTATATATATCACTAAAGAAAAATGTCATATACTTTTCTTATTTTTATCCTTATGTAGTAAATACAAAATAGCTAATTAATCAATTAATTAATATATACATATACACATATATTGAATAAATAGTTATCTCTATTTTGTATTTTATATGATAATGGCTGAAATAATGAGAGTATATATCAATTCGGTCATTATATAAAATATAAAATAAAAATAACTATATTTAATATGTATATGTATGTATTGAATAATTAATTAACTTATTTATTTATTTTGTATTAATTACATAAAAATAAAAATAGAGAAAGCATATAATATTTTTTTCCAATTAGATATATAGTATTATATATACATTTTTCAAATAAAATATTTTATCATATCTAATTTATATCTATTAGACACCTTATATAAGTCTATTTCGTCTCGTATGTACATCACACAGCCATACGATAGAATTTCAATTGCGAGAAAAAAGGTGAAATGACTTTATAAATTATGCGATAAAACATTAAAAGACCACACTTGTAGTAAATAACAAACTTAGAAATACGTATTTCTTAAAATCTGCAAGCTCACAATAGATCGCCTCTGACAATATTTCTTACAATTTGTCAGCTCACGAATAAATCGTCTTTGGCTCTCTTTTTTCTAAACTGTCAGTAGACGTTAGATCGCCTTTGACTGTATTTATTAAAAATTGTCAGCTCACGATAGATCGCCTCTGACAATATTTCTTACAATTTGTCAGCTCACGAATAAATTGTCTTTGGCTCTCTTTTTTCTAAACTGTCAGTTGACGTTAGATCGTCTCTGATTGTATTTATTAAAAATTGTCAGCTCACGGTAGGCCGCCTCTGACTTTTCTAATTCTATATCGCCAGCACACGTTAGATCGCCTCTGGCTTTTCTATTTCTACATCGCCAGCACACGTTAGATCGCCTCTGACTTGTCTTATTCTTTATTGTAAGATACTTTTATTACGTCATGTGTTTTATGTATATACATATATATATAATATATTATATATATATAATATATATAGTATATATTATGTATATTGTGCTCCATATTATCTATATTCATATCAAAATATCTATGTAAAAAATTAACACCATTTTGTATACTGTTTTTATAAAAAACGTATATGATATATGCCATATTTTTTATTTCTAAAGCATGGATATAATGATATTTTTAATTTCTTGTGTCTAACATTTGTAAAAAAATCTTGATAAAAGAAACAACATTAATTTTGCGATTTGCAATAATCTGTTTCAATATATACATGCTTCTTTTAAATAATACTTAAAATTAGCCTTATTTTATGTGGTTAACTTGGTATTTAAAATACATATCAGAATTGAAAATGTATTTCTATTACAGTAGAAAATAAACATTGTCTTACAACAGAAATGGCAATATATAATATTGCCTAAAGTACAATCCAATAAAAACTGTTAAAATTGAACATTATATATAATAACATATATAATAACATATTTTTTTTCTACTGTAATAGAAATAAATTTTATATTTTGATGTGTATTTTAGATACCAAAGTAAACGCATAAAATAAGGCTAATTGTAAGTATTTAAAAGAAGTATATATTGAAACAGATTATTACAAATCACAAAATTAATGTTGTCTCTTTTATCAAGATTTTTTTACAAATGATACATACAAAAAACTAAAAATACCTTTATATTTCATGTTTTATAAATAAGTTATATGACATATGTCATACGTCATATAACTTATTTATACATAATATAAGTTATAAGACGTATTATAAGACATTTATTATAAAAATATATACAATATACAAAATGATATTAACTTTTTACATAGGTATTTTGATGTAAATATACATATCTCACAAAAAAACTTTTTTTTTAAAAAAAGGTAAAAAAGGGCGCTAAGTACACGCCTTGTTATATTAAAAAAAAGTTTTCCTCATAAAAAAACCTTTCCAAAAAATTGTTTTTTCAAAAAAAGTTTTTCTCATAAAAAACCTTTTCAAAAAAATGTACTTTCAAAAATATATTATATTAAAAAAGTTGTATATATTATAAAAAACTTTCCAAAAAGATTGTATTTCCAAAAATATATTACAAAAAAATCTTTTAAAAAAAATTATATATATTTATTATAAAAAACCTTTCCAAAAAAATTGTACTTTTAAAAAAAGTTGTATATACCAAATAAAAATTCGCTACATATTCTGCCTATAAAAGAGGTGATATCAGAAAATGATGCCAAGTTTAAATAAAGAACCTTTCAAAAAAAGTTGCATGTATATCTAGTTATTTATTTAAAAATGATATTTATGTTTATATCTAGTTAATTCTTCTTAAGTATACTTTTTAAAATAATTGCATCTGTATCTAGTTATTTTTTTTATATCTGTATCTAGTTAAATAAAAAAATTTTTCAAATTTAATCAAAATAAAAAAATATTACAAAATTTCGCAAAAAACTTGGCGCTGCTATAAAATAGCCTTAAAATATTATAGAGCAATGAAAATAAGCAATAATTTTACAATTTACATAATTAAGTATTATAATGACTCAAATTGACCAGAGCGGCAAACGGCGACGCGATAGCCAATTAAACTCTTGTTCTTACGATAAAATTGTAAGTTGATTGGCTATAGCGTCGCTGCTCGCCGCTCTGTCGCTCTGGTCTGTTTGAGCCGAAATTTTAGACGAATAAGTTTCTTCATAAAGCATAAATTTCGCACCAACAATCTGTGATGGCTCGGTAAGCCATTATTATTATATTAATTCGATGGATTATCACAAGTCTTTCTCTTATATAGGTATGTATTTTTCTTATATGTGATGTATTCCGATTGAAAATCAACACGTGTCATAATAATTACGGAATAATAATTATTAGAATAATAAATTGTATGAGCAATTTCGATAATTTAATTTGATAATTATGACCGGATTATATTTCCTGAATCATCGCGATGGTATCAAATTGAATTTCATCGTGATATTCTCAAATTAAAGACTATACATTCGGAATCTTTCTCCTTTCCATCGAGATGATTAAAGAAAAGCCGATTATCGCTGAGAAAGGAATATATAACGGTGAACGTTATGCTCGTGTATCTTTCATTGGCGGTTCTCGGTTTTCTCATTAACGAAGGATATCTCGATCTCTCCAGCGCACTTTTATTTACAATCTAATCATCGTGAAACGCGAGCGATTAATCTTACCGAGCCCGGTTACGAGGTAGGAAAATGAAAGCTGAGAGAAGCTACGGTTTGTTAATGATCGCTAATTGAGGCACGTCTGCCTAGGTCTTCCTATTTACGTCAGAATTCCTCAAAGGATATTCGATACGTTTTCACGAAACCTCCATCGACTTTCGCATCCCTTCATCGCGTAAAATCACTGATTATAAATCTATTATGAACAAAATTAATGAGTAATAAATGATGAAGCAAAGAAAAAGACATTTTTTTACGCGCAATAATACAGCCTAATTAACCAAATAATCTTTTTATTCTATATTGATATAAAACTTGTTAATGCTTACAATTTTATATATTTAATCTAAATTGAATTCTCTTAATTACTAACTATAATATTTCAAATTTTTAAGAAAGCGGAAAATCTAATATCTGGTTTACTTTTTTTCTTTTTGTTATTGTCATGATACGTTTATGAATCAAGTTAATATTATTTTTAATGTATATTTTTAGTGTAACACGGTTGAAAAGGCTTTTAATCACATGATCATATTAATATAGTACAAACCTGTAAGTAATTCTGGTGTATAGTCAGGTGCGCGCTCGATGCTGCTGCAATTCCATCTACGATGACGGAACGCTTGTTGGCATACTGTTGATGTGTCTCTGGCAGCTTGTATCAAATTAGGCATTACATCCGGCGTAGCCCTACAAGCTCTCGCCTGCTTTCTCTCCAGTAGACCGACGCTCTTTGCGTTGGTACATGCTTCCCTGGTCCATGTATGCGTACTGCTGGTACGACCGAGGCCACTAAACACAATTGTTCTCGGTTTATCGAAATGCGCTATTGTACAAATTTATCAGCTTTGAAAAATAACGCATTATTGCTAGCCGCGATATATATATAATGACTTAGGCCACTTTCATAATCACTGCCCATGCACGCGCGCGCACGCGCGCACACACACACACACACACACACACACACACATACGTGTGACCTAAGTCATATATTTTTCGTTTCAAGATATTTGGATTTTTGCTTTTGCGTGTATTAAAAAATATTTTTTCATTATGTAACAAAATATTTCATAAAATACTTGCTCTTATAATGTAAATCTTTTCTATGATTGTAAAATTTTATGAGTAGCTTATAAGAAAATGTGTTTTTTTAAACCTCAAATGACTTAGATCATTTTCAAAATTATTAGTATATCTTAAACGTAGCTTATGATAATAAAAAATAATGAACTTTATTAAAATAACAAGTTAGAAACAAACATATTCATTTACATTTTATAATTATAATTGTGGTTAATTAATTCCTATCAATGTTCCAGTTTTCTTCTTTTTGTTAGATAATAGGAATTTCTGATGTTTTAAGTCATTTGAAATATTCATGATAAATGACGGCAATAAATTCATCATATCTTCATATTTTTCTTTTGACATGTCTGATGGTGGCATATAATGAAATAGTTGAATATTTTGATATATTTTTGGTTTTCCCCTTTTGGATGAAAGATCTAAAATATGAAATTTAACATCATCATATAAAGATGTTTTGTAGAACATCTTATGTGGGGCATTTAAAAAAAATCTTATCTACTGTATTTGTAACCAACAGGCAGATTCTCCCTCAGTATTTTTTGTTTTCCTTGTTGTTAATTCCTCCAGTTGCTTTGTTGAAAAAAAGATCTTTCTGTATCAGTCGTTCTACAGCAAATAGCTTTTTTTACGATACTGTGCTATTAGTCTATAATAGCGTCAAGGATATATGTAAATAATTCGTCTTTTTTATTTCCATCTCTATCAATCCAAAATCACGATTGTTTGGCAAAAAGGAATGGCCAGATATAAAAAATTTATGATCAATTATTTCAATAAAATTATTCAAAGATTGAACAATTTTTATCTATGTCAATGCTAATTTAATATTACGGTTCTATCCAGAACAGGCATTATTGTAAGCTGTTTACATGAGTAAATGAGTTGTTTCAGTTGTGACATTTTGAATATGTTTTGTGCAACATGACCCTAATTCTTGAGATCTCTTTGATGCTATACTTTCATCCCAAACATACTATTATGAAAATTGTAAAAACCTAGGTTGTATACGTACACATTTCGCTTACAATAAGCTATCGAAACAGAAAATTTAGAATACAGAAGTGTCTTCTGTAAATCAAATAAGAATGCAAAATATTCCCCTGGATTTTTAGCGCTTTTTTCAGATCTTTTTTTAAATACTTCCTAGCTTGTTCAGCATTTCTCAAATGTAAATCAGGTTACTGTTTCAGATCTAACTTCTTTTCGTCATTACTGGATACTTGAATTTTTATTTTCAGTAAGTCACACTTTTGGCACATATCTTTACGAGGAGAGTGAAAATGTAAGTTGAATTCAGTATTAAATTTTTCTATATGTCCATTCATTTACGTATGTTTCATTATTTTCCTTACATTTCTCAATGAAAAGGCTATACCTTTTTCTACTCTCTAAATTTCTTAGAGTGAAATCTAACTCTAAACGAGTGGACATTCACTCCAAGCGATAGTGAAAATACTGCCATTCGTAAAGAGTAAAAATTTACTTTTCACAAAAGTGATTGTTTCGCTCTAACGTAAAGTATCACTCTACGTTAGAGTAATGTATTACTCATTCCGGCGTTAATAATTCACTCGATCAAAGAGTGAAATCTTCATTCTTTCATCAAGCGAATTTTTCACTCAATTGTTACGAGTGATTGTTACGAACAGATTCACTCTTAATAAGTCTTAATTCTAAGCAATGTATATAAATAAGAAATAGACAAAATAATATTTATTAACTATAATTGACAAAGTAATATATATTATAAACACATTATTAAGACGTTATTTTTATGTTATTTATTATTTCTTCATTATCATCAGATAATCTGTAAAAATAATTAATTTATTATTTCTCAGATAAAATTCTCCCTCATCTAGAAGCTTGCAAAAGTTTGTCATATTTTTTATAAGTTTTACCTAAAAATTAAAGTAAATAATTTTACAAACAAGAAATTAAAAGAAAATTTGAAGTGACACAAAAAGTGTGATAAAAATAACAGATACTTTAATTGAACGACATATACACTTTTGTTACTATTAACAAATAAACTAAAATAAAAAGTACGACCAACTTTTGAAAAAACTTCTCTTTGATCCGCGCCCTCAATTATATTCTGACTTTTTGTGGACGAGCTACATATTTATTAAATAATTTTACTAATAATTTTAATTATAATAAATATGTAGCTCGTCCACACAAAAAGTCAGAATATAATTTATTATTAATGTTTATTAATATACACAATTACATTACTGCTATAACATTACCAAACTATAATTTTAATTTTATTGCAAATCTTATCTTTCAAAATATTGACGGCGTCTTCCGAAATTCCACTGCTTAATAAAAATTTATTTAAGTTTTCAGTACTGTTTAACGTCTCCTAACAAAAAAAAAATTTAATATTATTTCAACAAACTTAACTATAACCGAGATTTTGCAGCTCATGGTACGCACTTGCCGATTTAATAAACTACAAGTCATTATATAAGTTACTTCTCATTGTACCACTTGTTTATCGATATGCAAACCGAATTTATGACGAAGCTACGTAGCACGGCGAACCACATGCTGTGAGATCTCGATTTACTCTTTCTGTAACCTAACCTAGAAAAACAATTTAACCTAAACACCATTCTTTACATAATATATTAAATCAGTAAATAAACTACACATAAATTCTTATAAGTACTTATCTCTAGAAGAAACGTTGACATTTTTATATGTCTATCTACGTGTATTCTTTATAGATATTCTTATTTATATCCACGATGTCTTGCATCAAATACATGTAACAATGAGACGAGAACAAGAGATAATGAGACGCAGTGATCATTCACTCTTCATGTGAATGAAATATTCACTCCACACTGCATAGAGTGAAAATGTTTACTCTACAAAATAAAGTACACATGATTACTCTACTTTGCAGAGTGAAAAATTCACTCTACAACAAAAAGAGAGAGAATTAACTCTGTATGAATGAAAAGTCACTCTAACTCGAGTGACACGCCAGTCACTCAATTTTTCGAGTGCATTTTCACTCCAAGAAATTTAGAGGGTAATATCTAAATCAGGATTTAAATATTTTTGATTTGGAGTATGACATATTCTGGTATAATGACTTTCAAATGCAGAAAAATTCAAAATGTGATCTTTTACAACCTTAACCTTAATCTTAATCTTAACCTCACTCATTTTTCGGGATGATATTCCAGCATTTTCCCACGAAAATCTGGTGAGGTTAAGATTAAGATTAAGGTTAAGACTGTAAAAGATCACATTTTGAATTTTCCTGCATTTGAAAGATATATATATATATATATATATATATATATATAGATATATATATATATATATGATTATGAAAGTGGCTAAGTCAAAATTCTAAAAAGAATTTAATTTATTATTTATTCTACAAAAAAAAAAAAAAAAAATACACATACACATACACACACGCGCGCGCGGTGTCCCATTTTACCTTAGATACCAAACTATGTTGAAAACAACGCATTTTCGAAAAAAATGTTCCACATGAAAGTTGTAAGGTTTTAAGTAGTGTATTACATGGCAATATTACTGTGACCTTGAATAATGTTGTTAAGGTCAATCACGTAAAAATCATTAAAATTTTTTAAATAGAAACTCCTATTTTTGATTGCATATTCTTGTAGCTGATTTTGAGAGCTTTTCAAAACACTATAATAAAGTTTTTTTTCATTAAGTATTTTCCGAGTTATTTTATATCTTAATCTGACATATTTTGATATAAAATCTAAAATATCTCTTAAAATATTTAGTTTTTGATAATCTTACCATAATACTTTTATGTACAGAAAAATGAGACAAATTAATTGATATACAGTACCGCTCAAAAGTATCAGATCACCTGCCAAAAACATTCGTTAATTTCAAACATTATAAAAACACATGGTGGCTATTTTAAGGTGAACAAAATTTAGTCAGAACACTACAGTGCAAAATATAACGTTTATTTGCTTTCTTTATTTATACATTATTTGTACAGCTCAAAATGTTACTTATTTTCTTTTGTTTAATTTTATAAAACCAAAATGTGTATTATTTTGTTTATACATAAGATATTTAGAAAAAAATATTTTGTTAAAAATGTATGTATTTTTAATAATAGTGTTGCGCCCGCAGAACGGAATATCACACGCGTCAACGGAACTCGCGGAAAATAAGTTAAACAACACAACACTTTATAAGAGAGAACACTTTAATTATAAACATTCAACAAATAGTAACCGAGAATACAATTTAAATATCGGAGCTGTCATATACGTCCGCCCGAGCAGACAGCTACCGAAGATCTGACATATGATAGTTTGTTTACAAACTGTCATAGAGACCCTTTAAACCGCTAATCGATATCGTCTTGACAACAAATATAAGAAAAACTCTTGTTATTTACAAATGCCATATGGCTTTAACTTTATAGTGACCGATCGATATTATCGATCGGTCCGTCAGCTGTAACACACAGCATCAGCGGCGAAAAGCACAGGCGTAACAATAGTAAATATTTTATGTATCGCTTAATATTATTTATCAAAAATTGAATTTGACCATGCGTTAAAAAAAAATAGGAATGGCTAAAAATGCACAAAAAAAACATTGCTCCTAAAAATTTGAGAAAATTTCAGCCAATAGATAACTACAAGATGCAACTTTTTTACTTTTAACTTTTTTTTGTAAGTCGCAAGTTTTCAGGATAAAAAGTATTATAAACATACCGCACTTTTGCACAAAAAGTTGAATAACCATGCGAAAAAAAATTGTAAACAAAATCCTAATAATTGAAATTAAAGCTGAAACTATAAGCTTTCAAATGCTTTTTACAATTTTCATCTGTGATCAATTTCACAAAAACAAAAGCTGTTTTAAATAATAAAAAAAAAATATAAAAAACTAAATTTACGTTAGTAAATTTAACGTAGTTCAATAACAAACTGACATATCTACATGATCTCAACGCGACTAGAAAGCTGAAAGTCTCCTTTTCAATTCGCAATTTTTTTCGTTTTTGTACGATAATTGGGCGTTGAGCTACTGATGTTTGAAATTAATGAATGTTTTCGGCAGGTGATTTGATAATTTTGAGCGGTACTGTAAATAAAAACGCATTATTTTGTTAAGAAAAAGTATATAATTTACAATGTACTTTTTTTTATAATTTACTTTTTTTTTAACAATTATGCGTTTTCTTTACAACACTTCATTTGTCTCATGTATATATTTCTCTCTGTATATATTTTTAGTAAATATGTATTTTAGGTTACATCTCATCGATTTTATCGCCATTTAGGTGTATTGCACGGGAAGTTGTTCTGAGAAATTCTCTGAGTAACCCAGGTAGCACAGGTTCGTTTCATATACGTTTTCTAAATGTATCTAATGCTTTTTAACCGTCAAGCAATAATAAGAAACGTTTTTGAAACGACTCGACAGAAACCATAATTTAAGAAACATTTTTTTCACGTTTTTAAAAAACAGGAAAGTTTTTTTTAATTTTATTTTTATGTGTCTTTATTTCTTTTATTTATTTTTCTTTAGTATAGTGTTCTTTAAAAATTTAATGTAATAAAAATTACATAAATATTATAAGAGTTTAATTAATAAAAATAATTTAGCATAAGAATTTTTTTTTAAATACTATATTTTACTATATTTGTGATATTGATATTATGATACACTGATATTTACCATATTTGTCATGAATTAAATACTATATTTGTGATATTTTATTGTAACATCTTATTATAACATTGCAAAAAATATATTAACTGTTGCATTTATATGAATATATATATATATTTTTTTTTTCAAGAATAAAAGAAAAAAACATTTTCTTATTTATCCGTAAAAAAAATTTGCTTTTTTTTACGGAATTAATAAAATAATGCATTTATACATATGTATTTGTGTACCAAGCAACTAAAAGATGTTTAAAACATTTTATACATCTTTTAAACTTCTTTTAGATGCTTTAAGCCATTTGCACTGACTGGGCGCGCGCGCATATTTTTTTATTAATTCCGTGAAAAAAAATACATTTTAGTAAATATGCATTTTAGGTTACACAGCACCAATTTTGTTGCGCTTTAGATATGTTGTAAGATAAGTTATTTTGAGCAATTCCCCGCAAAAATTAGATGGCAGACGGCATTTAAAAGATATAACAAATGAAAGTTTCACAATTTTAATGCTCTACTTTAGATGGAGTAAACTTCCGAAAAGCTATCACCTCCGATTTGGCTTATATTTAGCCTAAATACTTATTTTATCTAGTAAATAATATTCCCAAATGGATTTTTGGCGCAAATTTCCTTTCCGCCCCCCAGCCCCCCTCAAAGGTGAAACTGTTTTTGTTAATTATTTTAGAAAGTATTTATTGTACGGAAAAAGTTGTCAAACAAAAAATAAAGCTCATAAAAAGCTCTACAAATAAGGTCTTATACATATTGTTGCGCCCGTACTATTTCGCCGCGGATGCTGTGTGTTACAGCTGACGGATAATCGATAATATCGATCGGTCACTATGAAATTGAAGCCATATGGCATTTGTAAATAACAAGAATCTTTCCTATATTTGTTGTCAAGACAATATTGATTAGCGGTTTAAAGAGTCTCTATGACAGTTTATAAACAAACTGTCATATGTCAGATCTTCGGGAGCTGTCTGCTCGGGCGGACGTCTATGACAGCTCCAATCTTTAAATTGTATTCCCGGTTACTATTTGTTGAGTTCTGTGCTCGTTATTAAAGTGTTCTCTTTTCATAAAAGTGTTGTGTTGTGTTCTTAATTTTGCGAGTTCTGTTGACGTGTGCGAAACATCGCTCCGCGGGCGTAACAATATTTTACCTAACTCCAATATTTTAGTCGTTATTATCAAAAAACTTGTAAAAGCCCCCATAGGAGAGGCGGCACCCACTGCATCCACGCACACACTGTTCAACGCGGAGCGAGGTTCCACATGGGTTTACGACTTTCTACGCAAAGCAAGATTCAATCCAGACCCTATGTGTATAGTTTTTTGATCGTGGAACTCCCCGCAGGGAGACATTGCCTCCAAATTTTTGATAATAACGGCTAAAATATTGAAGTTAGGTAAAATATGTATAGCACCTTATTTGTAGAGCATTTTATGAGCTTCATTTTTTGTTTGACAACTTTTTCCGTACAATGAACACTTTCTGAAATAATTAACAAAAACAGTTTTACTTTTAAGTGGGGCTGGGGGCGGAAGGAGCATTTGCGCCAAAAATCCATTTGGGAATATTATTTACTAGATAAAATAAGTATTTAGGCTGAAAATCAGCCAAATCGGAGATGATAGCTTTTCGGAAGTTTATCCCTTTAGATGTTATAAGCTGATATTACGAACAGTGAAGTTTGTATACGTCATATTAATCTGTTGAAGAATGTAAACAAAGCTACATGGTCATAGATATTTTGTCAACAGTCGGCCTTACTTATTTCTCGCAGTTTATTATTTTTCCTTACTTCTCTCTCTGGTGAAAAACATTTAATGGAATACGTGGGTGGGGGAGGCTCTGCCCACGCCTAAAAGTTATAAACAGATTTTTGATTAAATAATAACCGATTATTACGGCGTAGATATCTTTTATTGTAAAATTTTAATTTGTTATATCTCTTAAACCAATACCCTCCGTCACCTAATTTTTGCGGGGAAATACTTGGGACAACCTCCTCTACAACATATCTAAAGTGCAACAAGATCGGTGCTGTATAATCTAAAATGCATATTTACCGCACATTTTTTTGTGGATAAAAAACATTTTTTTGATCGTTTCTTAAACATTTTTTTGTCGGAAAAATAACGTTTCTCTTAACATTTTTCAGATTAACATTTTAATCAATGAGAAACGTTTTTAAGAATTATTATGAAACGTTTCGAAGAAACATTTGTGAAACGTTTCTAAAACGAACATGTGCTACCTGAGATAATTCTGAGTAATTACGAACAGTGAAGTGAATAATCTGTTATTATTTGATTAAAAGAATCTGTTTACAACACTACTTTCTATTACTTTCACGCGTAGACGGCGGAGGGGCGGAGCTCTGCCCTCTGCACCACCACCTCAAAAAAACTCTAATCTAATCCAAATCTAATTCAATTAAATAATTGAAATTAGGTTTGAGTTAAATTAGGTTAGAGTTTTGTGTAGTGAGGCTCCGCCCCTCCCCCGCCAACGTAAAATTATACCACATTTTTTGTCGTCTTTTGTGTCCGCATTGTTCATATTTCACAGCATGACACATAAAAAGCATACGCTCACGATTTAAATCGACAGCTGCTTCACACCGTGGACATTTAATGTGTCCGTGAATAACTTTTCGATTAATGAGAAAATCTAATAACTTATTGCTATACTCAACAAGACTTAGAAATTCGTGTAGTCGCATGTTGAAAGCTATTAATGAACTGCGAGAAATAGGTAAAGCCGACTGTTGACAAAATATTTATGACCATGTAGTTATCCTTTAAAAAATGTAAACAAAAACTTTACATATCGTGTTTGTATGCAAATACAGCGTATAAACTTCATTGCTCGTAAAATCAGTTTATAACACCAGAAGAGCATTGAAATTGCGAAACTTTAATTTGTTATATCTCCTAAATCAATGCCGTCCCCCATTTGATTTTTGCGGGGAATTGCTCAGAACAAGTTGCTTTCAAGAAAAAATATGTAATTTGCAACATGCAACTGCATACTTTTTTTTAAAACCAATGTGTTTTCTTTATACCAATTCATTTGTCTCATTATTTTGCGCATAAAAGTATTAAGGTAAGATTCCCAAAAATTGAATGTTTTACAAGATATTTTGTATTTTATGTCAAAATGCTGTAACTTTCAAGCCTCATAACTCGAAAAGTACTTAATAAAAAATAACTTTATTATAGTGTTTTGAAAAGCCCTTGACACCAGCTATTAGATTTTGAAATCAAAAATAGGGTGTTCCATTTAAAAAAACAAAGTTGACCTTTATATGACCTTGGCATGTACACCCTAGATTAAACCAATGTCATCATCGGATGTCCCCCTCCGAACCCAACAACTTTTGTAAGGGTTATTTTCGGATTGGTGGCTCCCCTGACGAGATATTCAGGTGCGTAATTTAAAATGGGACATCCTGTATATATATTTTTTTTAAATATGTATTTTTTTAATATATTATATATATATATATATATATATATATATATTAGGGGTACAAATAAGTTTTAAAGCGTTTTTTGTAGAACATAAAAAAGTAATTCAAAATTTAAATATTCTGCCGCTCTTTTCCGATTTTGTAGTGTTTATATGGTAACATAAAAAATAACAACCAACTTCACGATATTGTTTGTGTAACCTAAAATTGCAGCAGCTTGAAAATGGCAAACGAGAAACAATTTATTCGGCACTGCATTCGCTATGAATTCCATCAAGGAAAGAGCGCCGCAAAAGCGTGTGCATCAATTTGTTTGACTCTTGGAGACAATGTTGTACTCAAAAGTACGTGTAAATTTTGGTTCAGACGGTTTAAAGAAGGTGATTTCGACGTTAGCGATCATGAACGTAGCGGAGCCCCTCTCAAGACTGAGGACGATGAATTGCAAGCATTACTCGATGAAAATTCGTCCCAAACGCAAAAAGAGCTTGCATTACAACTGGGAGTGAAGCAACAAACCGTTTCCAACCGTTTACAAAAGATGGAAAAGATTCAGAAAGAGGGAAAGTGAGTACCACACGAATTGAGCCAGAAGAACAAAGATAACCGTGTCGAAATGTGTCTGAATCTGACAACAAACAGCACAGAAAGTCTTTCCTGTGGAAAATCGTAACGGGTGATGAAAAGTGGATATATTACGATAATCCCAAGCGAAAAAAGTCATGAGTAGACCCCGGCCAACCATCCACATCAACGCCAAAGCAAAATATCCACAACCAAAAGGTAATGCTCTGTATATGGTGGGATATGCAGGGTGTGCTATATTATGAGCTTCTGCAACCACGTGAAACGGTTGATGGTGATCGCTATAGTCGACAACTAGTTGAGTTTGAACGAAGAAATCCGTCGAAAACGTCCATATACTGACAAAGGATTGCGTCCGGTGAAATTGCTTCATGACACAACGCTAGGCCTCATGTCGCTAAAACGGTCAAAGAAACATTATTGACGCTTGGTTGGGATGTTCTACCGCACCCGGCCTATTCGCCAGATATAGCACCAAGTGATTATTACTTGTTCTGGTCGATGCAAAACGCATTGTCTGAGGTACGCTTCCGGAAAATTGAAGAAGTGCGAAAATGGGTCGACGATTTTATTAAATCAAAAGACGAAACTTTCTTCACTGCCGGAATTCGTAAGCTGTCCGAAAGATGGCGCAAGGTCATAGATAATAACGGAGAATATTTTGATACTTAAATGTATTATTGAATTTCTGCAAAAACATCTTGAATTTTCAAAAAAACGCTTTAAAACTTATTTGTACCCCTAATCTATATATATGTATATATATATATATATATATATATATATATATATATATATAAGAAAAAATTATGTAATTTGCAACATACAACTGCATACTTTTTTTAAAAGCAACTATGTGTTTTCTTTACACCAATTGATTCGTCTCATTATTTTATGCATAAAAGTATTAAGGTAAGATTATCGAAAACTGAATGTTTTACAAGATATTTTGTGCTAAGTACTGTAACTTCCAAGCCTTATAACTCGAAAAGTACTTAATGAAAAAAATATTTCATTATAGTGTTTTAAAAAGCTCTCGAGGTAAACTACAAGAACATGCAATAAAAAATAAGGGTTCCTATTTAAGAAAATTAAGGTCACTTTTACCTGACCTTGGCAGCACCCTCTGCCAAATCCCCCTACAAAATCTGCTATTGTCACCTTCTTTCCTCCTCGAAACCCTACAACTTTTGTATGAAATATTTTTTTGTATCTTTTTTAGTTTCCGAAATATACGCCTGGGGCAATTAAAATGAAACACCCTGTATATTATATATATTTTTTTTGTAAGAAACATTAAATCTAGATAAATATGGTCGTAGAAATATAAAAAAATCTTTCATAACATTTTAATTGCAATTAAAAAATCAAAATTAAAATAAGATTAGAAAAAAGTTGAAGTTAAACCTAAAATCAAGATGTATATCTTCTGTACTTAGGCACATAATCTGATATACAGTCCCATTTAACTTGAGACAACTAAATATTTCGAAAAATAAGCATTGTACGAAAAAATGTCCCAAATAAACTTTTAATATTATCAAGGGGGACGTCTGTCTGTGTAAAAATTAACCCGCCCCCACCGCCTCTTGGGAATGGGGCGGGTGGCAACTTTGAAATTTTAAATGGGAACCCCCATTTTTTGTTGCAGATTCGGATTCCTTGGAAAAAAATACGTAAGTTTTGTCCGAGACATGTTTTCGAATCGTGATAGATGGCGCTGTAATCAGTGAAAATTAGTTTTTGCCATTTTTTCTCACCATCGGGGTGCTTTATTTCGGTGAGTCCCCTCTCACTATTCAATTACAATAAATGCTCGAAATGATGACTTCTATTTTAATGCATTTATTAACTCGAGCTTGGATGCTTATACACATGTAGAAAGTGTATCTGGCGTTATTTGTGCGCAAGCATATCTAATACGTTCCACCATGTTTTCTCGAGTATTTGGTACTTCTGTATACACTTTTTCTTTAAGGTAACCCCACAAAAAGAAATCTGGTGACGTAAGGTCTGGCGATCCGGCAGGCCAATTTACCGGACCACCTCTACCGATCCAGCAATCATTGTAATTACGATTTAACACTTCTCGTACTATTGCTGAATAATGTGCTGGACAACTATCATGCTGGAACCACATGTTCTGTCGCACTTCGAGAGGTAATAAATGCATCGAAATGGAAGGTCATCATTTCGAGCATTTATTGTAATTGAATAGTGAGAGGCGAGGGGACTCACCGAAATAAAGCACCCCGATGGTGAAAGAAAATGGCAAAAACTAATTTTCACTGATTACAGCGCCATCTATCACGATTCGAAAAAATGTCTCGGACAAAACTTACGTATTTTTTTCCAAGGAATCCGAATCTGCAATAAAAATGGGGGTTCCCATTTGAAATTTCAAAGTTTCTACCCGCCCCATCCCCAAGGGGCAGTGGGGACGGGTAATTTTTACACAGGCAGACGTCCTCCTTGAAAATATTAAAAGTTTATTTGGGACATTTTTTTGTACAATGCTTATTTTTCGAAATATTTAGTTGTCTCAAGTTAAATGGGACACCCTGTATATACATACAATATCTAACATTCATTATAAGTGTCATCTCAACAGATCTCAACTAAATCGCTTTTCGAAATGTCTTACAGCAAAGAACGCGAGAATTATTTTTCGCCTTTAAGAATGCAATAGATGCTCATTTTAAAATAAAGTACCATTCTACTTTGCTTTTAACACTTTGTGACATGCGTGGAATTTGGAATTAAACACTTGGTATGTACAATTCTGTCAGGCGATTGCCTAAAGGCCGACAACCATGAGCGATTCACCTCTCCGGTACAGCCCCCACTGCGTCGTAAATCAGGGGATGAATTTCGAAAATTATAGGGCGCGAGACTGAAAAGGGTCTTGCCTTTAAGCGTTGTGGGTTGGATACGTGCGGTTAAAGCTGGCTCGCAACACGCGTGAGAGTGCACCGGGGATAATAATTACGGACACCTGAAAGGCGAAATGACCCGTGCGCACGGCCACCGTGTCTAGACATAACAACCCTGGGAATGGCCGGATCGCCAACCCCATGTCACGAAGCCTACCCTCAAAATTACCCTATCAAAAGCCCGCGGCTCTCTAATTCATTATTACCATCGCCGCTGCAAGCTCGCGTCAGCTCGTTCCTTCTCCTCCAATGACATTTCGGGACCCGTGTTACGACTCGACCTGGGAATCTTATTTCCACGTAAACGCTCATGAGCGTGCAATCACGTTGCCTTACAACCCACACGAGAAAGCACTGTAGCATTTACATAAAGTTATAACTTTGGTTTTTACGCGAAGCTTATCGAACGTATATATATTCTTTCTTCTTATTAGCATAAAATGCAAACTTTACATTTTGACACTTTCTAGCTGCAATAAATATTTTCACTATATTCAAACAATGTTTAACTTTGCTACAATGATTTGGCTTGCCAAGAAAAAGAGTAAAGATCACAGTAAAGGATTACATTTCTACGAGAGTATCGCGCGCGCATTCTTTGCACGCATGACTCATTAAAGTTGCATAAAGGGTGTAAAAATTTTGCAAATTTTTGAATGCGCATCTCCTATCTTTTACGCGTCGCGAAAAACAAGAAACAAAAATGACAAAAACATTTTTCTCGAGTGGCTTAGGAATTTTTACCATGCTTGCTTTTTACGAACCATAAATATTTGATTCAAATTATTAGCTCATTAAAACACGTCCTGTTTGCTATGATTATTTTAGCAATTTGCTATGAACTATGAGAATCCTCATCTCAATAATGTTTAATACGCTGACAAATTCGTAGATAAATTTTACGCATGTCGTGTTTCGTATCGCTTCTAATGCTTCATCGACTTGATATCTTAATTGACCGCACAAATGCAAAATAAAAATTAAGTAACTTGTCAAATAACTTTGACTATTAACATAGATGATTGTAATTTTGTTTTCTCTACAAATTTACGCAAAATTTTATACATATATAATTTTATATTTAATTGTGTTGCAAGTAGAATATATTTTCGAAATGTTTTAATTTTCTTATAAATAATAATGGAGAAAATAATAATGAAGAAAATAATAATGGAGAAATGATAAGTAAATAGTTTAAGAGATGATATTTGTTTGTCGGAAATTAAAAAGTGTAATTAAACTTTCGTTGCATTAAATTCTATGATTGTGAACACATTTTATGTGATATATATGTATATTTACATATCATAAAGCAAGTGTTAAGAATTACGTCAAGGATATGTTTTATATAGTGTTTAATGTTTAAAAAATCATTCAGACAACTTAGATTTAGAAATGTTTCTTTACACCGTCATAAAATTATTTTCAGTAAAATTGTCTTCAGTTTTTATCTCAAATATTTTTGGAACGCGTACTTTTTCTAAAGCACTAGGTTTATGATAAATCGATCTGTACCGCAATAATATCCCAGACAACACACATGTCTCAAAGAGAGCTAAAAGACGTTTAAAGGACTAAAAAAATAATCTGGGATACTTTCTGGTGAGCAATTTCGAAATCTAAATAGATTGTTCGGCATCCGGAAAGATAGTCGAATACAGATACGATATGTAATGAGCAATTGGTGCAACGGCCAGTTATGTCTAAGTAAGTAGGATCCAGCAGGATGCATGACAAGCTGTTTATGTGATTAAATACAGATTTTAAACTGTTATTCTGCGTTACTCAGCCCGCAGCAAAATAATTTACGAGCCGTTCTCTCAAGACGAATGCACGACTATTTGTTATCGCGTATCAGATAATTAATTATCAGTACCAGTACGTATCATTGAGTTAATCACGATGCTCTGAGCGATCGCATAATTTAATTTTAATCGATTTTGAAGATTGTACTGCGCACATGTTGATTAGCACATAAGTTGTGCAAAGTTGATAAAAATTTGCCTGTGAAGAAGTATTTAATTGGAATAATATATTTTATATTTTTATTATAAAAATTAACTGTATACAGAACAATATTAAATTTCTGATATCAGATTGGCTGCACGACTGATTAGTGAAGCAATAATAATGATAAATAATACAGACATAAATAATTCATCTAGTAAAATAAATATCTTAGAGTAATAAACTGAAGCGCACATTATAGAAAGATCTGTGGAGATTTCAAATGCCCAGTCTAGACTAGAAGATAATTCTACTTGTGGCTCATTCAAATGGATAGTTTAACGGGTAAAAATTATATTAAAGTTGTTTTTCAACACAATAATTTTTTTTTAATTGGATAAAAAAATTATTTGATACGGTTGATGCAATTAAAAGCCAACTTCAGTATAATTTTAATCTATCAAACTATCCACTCGGATACACTACAAGTAGATGGATCATCCTCCGATCTAGACAGGGAAAAAAAATATAAAATACAATAGCAAGAATAAAAATAAAATTATTTGTGCAACTAGTTTGTCACTCATCACGCGATCACGTTCGCATTGTTTAATAACTATAAGGGTGTTCCAGACTTACCATAATACCCATTAATGGCAGATTCCTGAGGTCATTTTGAAAATCTTAATGCCAAAATGTTGAGGCTGCTATAGTTTTTGAACAGGAAAGATTTAAAGTTCATCAATCAGATTGTCAAAATTTTGTGCGCTCAGGGACATCACATATCGAAAAGGCCCTTTCACAACATTTTACTCAGCTTGATCAAAATAATAATACTTGAAATTATTGTTTACTTTATTTCTTTGTACATTGTTCGCAAGATTGAAGAATTTCGGGATGAAAATAGTAATTGTCGTGTGGAAACGCGATACGCGTCGAATTGTCAAAGCATCCATGTGAAGCGTGCCATTGACAAATGACATTTCTCATATAATGAGAGCAGGGCTGGGCAAAATACATCATTAAGTATTTGAAATACAAAATACAAAATACTGTCAATCTTAATATTTTAATAGAAGATATATAGTATTTTATATTTTGTATTTGATAGAAGATTGATAGTATTTTATATTTTGTATTTCAAATACTTAATGATGTATTTGGCCCAGCCGTGACTAAGATTGACAGGATTTTGTATTTTGTCCAGCTCTGAATGAGAAAAAATTAATACAATCGGTAGGAAATACGGTCTGCTGCATGAAAAAAGGCGAATATTTTGTTCGTGTTCCTTCAAATAAATAAAGAAAAATATATTTCTAAACATATTAATATTTTCTTTTCTTACCGACTTTATTTTTCTTATTGACATTTCATGCAGCAGACCATACTTCGTACCGATTGTATTGATTTTCTCTCATCACAAGAGAAACGTCATTTGTCAATGGCACGCTTCACACGGATGCTTTGACAGTTCGGCGTGCATCGCATTTCCATACGACAATTTAGAAACTATTATCATCCCAAAATTCGTCAGTTTTGCCAACAATGTACAAAGAAATAAGTGACAATATGTTAAGTATTATTATTTTTTTTGAACTGAGTAAAGTGTTGTGGAAAGACCCTTTCGATATGCGATGTCCCTGAGCGCGCAAAATTTTGACAAGCTGATTGGTAAACTTTAAACCTTTCCTGTTCAAAAATTATAGCAGCCTCGACATTTTGGCATTAAAATTTTCGTCTCCAAATGACCTCAAAAATCTGCCATTAACGGATGTTACGGTAAATCTGGGACACCCTGTATATGTGTACATTATATACAACTTTAATACTTCTTTGCTTACTTGTCTATGTATTGTACAATATTGTGAATGCTGAGTACAATGTTACTGACAGGCATCTGTCGAAGCTACGTCTTTTATTTTGTTTCTCCCAAGATTTCGTAACGATGACAATATTTGCCTTTTTCTATATCAGCACGAAAGAATAATTTTATTGACTATATTCTATAAAGAAAAATGCATTTTTTTAATTTTCTGAATTATATTGCATTATCTATATAAAATAACTCTTTCGACATAATACGTGTATTATTCTAATAACATAAAACGAGTTGGACGCGGGATAATTTTCTATTAATATTCTTTATTTAAATAATTGCTTTTAAAAAATATAACCAAAAAAATGTAACAAAAAAATAATTTATTATTATTAATTTATTGTTTATAATATAAATTTATAATATTTGATCTGTATACCGTTGACCATATCGTTTTATACGCAAAAATTGTAGCTTTCGCCACAAAAAAAGTTCACGAATGTTCATGAGGAGACATTCTTATAAAAATATATGGCGGTTTCTTCGTTAAAAAAAGTCGCAATATGCGTTTCAAAATGGAGCCGGTTGCACTTTCAAAATAAATTTTGACGGTGGAATCGTAAAGCATAGTTTTTACGAGACCGATAATAGGCAAGAGCGCCTACGAGTCTCCAGCGATTGGAGAACTTGAGAGAGGAGAAATTGTTCAGGGGCGTATATCTAAAAAAATGAAAGAAGAAGAGTAAAATCAGCTTGACTATCCTAAGCTTACGAGCACTCGAGTGTAACTAATTTATATTTACCTATATTAATCCTTATGATGTTACTTCCGTCTTCTTTCTCATTTAGATATTAATGCGCGTATATATTTTTTTGTTCCATATAAAGTAATGCTTTTCTGAATTTGTCATTTATTTCTGATAAATCATACAATCGCATTTTATAGATTTTATAGATAATCCAACTTGTCTCACAGCTTCATCGATTTATTTAATGTAATTTAATATAATTTCTTTGACACATGTTGATATTTGAAATCACAAATTAATGATCAAGTGGTGAAGATTTCTTTGCGCGAATTCCACGCCACGTGATATAATCCCGCTACCCTATCTCTTAAATGTAAGTAAGAATGCGTGATTTACGACCGATGCATTGTAAAGACCGCTTCGTCAAGAATGATTGTATAAATAGAAACTCGTGTGTGATTCAACGCGCCCCTCCGACCGCTTGTCGAGGACTGCGCGTAAATTATTATAAATCGATCCTTGGCCTCGATCCTCGATCATGATCCCGCTGAAAGAGCCGCAGATCACTCCGCGAGAATACTATTCGCGACGTCGTCTCCAAGTCAACGATCTTTGATCTTTCAGACAATGATTAATGAATCCATAAGATGCAGTTCAAGATAGATAGTTTTCTATCTTTTTTTATTTTTAATCGCGAGAAGATTAGAAAATCGTACCGATAATATAGCAATGCCTCGAGATATAAGAATAATAATGTCTATAAATAAAATTTTGTTATTTATATTATTCTCGAGACTTTATTTATCTGAGCCTCCTGATTTCCAACCACTAACTGAAAAAAAAACTGTTGACGGCTCCGAGACAAGTATCATTTTTCTTCGTTTCCATCGTTTCCAGATAACAGATTACAACTGATGCGACTCCTTAATGCAAAAAGATCATTGCTGTTGGACGCTCCAAAACAATGGGATCGATGCTCACCCTACAAAAGGGGTAACAAAAACAAGATGTCGGATCACTCTTCGAAATTATCCGTCAATGTCGGTCGCGATAATTATAAACAAAAGAATCGCGAGAAGGCTTCGATCCTGGGGTGAGTTCTAGGAAAGCGTCATTTATAAATCACGATTCGTGGGCAACCCCTAATCTTCCACCCCGTTCATCCTGCATGCCGCTCCCTGATCGTCTTCCTTTCGTATTGCCTCTCATTCCCCTCGTCGTATTCTCCCGTATTTTGGTTTTGCACGCAAAACCACCATCACTCTGCCATTCATCATCCACCGCCGCCTCAACCTTCTCTCTATTTCCGTTTTTTCCATCCTTTCCCCTCCTTTCGTCGGGATGGTCCTCACCTCACGCTTTCCTTCACTGATGATGAAAAAAAGAATTCGCCTCGAATCGCACAATTAACTCGCATCCTGAGGTCGAAAAACTTTTGGGAACAAGAGTTAACTGATCGGCCTCCTGAATGTTCACAAGACGTGCACAGCTTCAGAAGAGAGTAATAATTCTTGGTGCGTGATTGATAAAAAGCGTAGAATGATGAGAAATAATTCGTGAAACTTGAGTAGAACAAAAAAAATTAGGGAATGACAAATAACGATATCTTGTAAGAAAAGAATTGAAAAGAATTTATAAGTTTTTTTATTCGTTATTTAGTTTCAAATTTTCAATCTTTCCGCAATCTTTTTCTTCATGATCAGATTTGCTAAAGTCTAAAATGATGTAGAAGGAATTAAGAACTGACAAATAAGAACTCGCTAATGAAATAGTTAAATAGAAAGAAACTGCCATTGTTTTTACATTATAAATACAATAACTTGTAGAAAACCCCGATATTTCGTGCCCGCGAATAATTAAGAACGGCTAGTCTGAAAAAAAAGAAACGCTGCAATAAATTGGCCGCCAAAGCAAGATAGTTTTAAAATGCTGGTAATCATCCGCGTTTTTATTTGTGAAACAAATTGGTTTAATATAACAAACGTAAAGCATCGTTATTTATTAACGATATGCGGTCCATCAGCGATATTTTTATTCTTTAAGTACGAAATTTATGCCGACTGCGATTGCCTCTAAATCTTATCATAGTTTTTAGTCCGATCTCTTTGATTCAAGGAAAATAATGATCGAGATCGAGAATGAGAGACGGCATCCGCCTCGCACGCGTTCTCGGGTGCTTCCCTCGGCCACTAATCTATTTGTTTCTCATTAACGGACCTACATTAATCTTCGAACTCGTTCGGAGAGACTGCAAGCAAACGTGAGAGCGCGAATGGAACTCGTTATCGCGAGGATCCCTGGTCAAAGGAAGACTCATCGGATGTCGGTACTATGGCCTAATGACTGAGGAATCTCCGCATATGACTATGTAATATATAACTCGTTACTACATTTACGCAAATTCAACACTGGTTTTTTCAACGAATTTCTTATATAACTATCGTATATAATTATCAATTTTATATGTCTTACATGTATATTTATACTTTTAACAATATATTATATATTATTGAAAGAAACAAAAATCAAATAATCAAATTTATTATTCGAAATTTGATTTTTATTTAATTATTAAAAGAGATTAAATTGCGATAAATAAAAATAGCTAATAATTGTAAATTTTGACATTTAAAGCGAGCCTTTAATGATTTAAGCAGGCCAATTATTTTTATATAAAAAAATTTATTCGAAATTATTCATACGCTATAGGACGAGCTTTCCCAGAGTTTCAGCCGCGTTAATCTGATTGAATTTCGGATTTCAGTTTGTAAATGTCGAAGTACATAGTGAGGTTTTTTTTTTTTAACGCAGAAATTTATTGTACGAAGAGTCATGTGAATACGCGAGAAAAATAATGAGATAATAAATACACAAAATCAGTACTTACAGCCATTTGATACATCTGCCGTATTGAACCAGCAACACGAGTAGTAGAAGCCAGATCTTAGCACTGCTTCGCTTTTTTATCCGCATCTTTTTTCGTTTCGCATTCTAAAAGATTAAGATTGTCGCTCTCGTTCTGGGAATGCCGTGAAGACGATTTCCTGTCCGCGTTTTCAAAGACCGCCAGTCATCCCTCGATGTTGCGTAAATCGCTGCACGAAGATTCGAGATCTCTTCGTCGTATCCATCGTTCTACCTTGTCACTATTAAAAAGTCGCGATACTTTCTTTTCTTTATTGAAAAAATCGAAGGAACCGTCTTCAATGCATATTGAAAAAGCTCTATGTATCTTTTTCATGTGATTTTAGCATTGCATTTGATTATTCGTTCAATCAGTTTTTTAATCAACAAATAATTTTATAATAAAGACAAAGTTGCTGATTAATTAATACAGTAATTTTTAGATAATATTCAAAATACACAAAAAATAATACTTTTGGAATACTATTTAGATATTGCATAACATTTTCGCTAAAACTAGATTTCTCTATTGATTTAGAATTTGAATTGTGTGCATTTTCTTATAAACTAATTAATAATAATTAGATATAAAATATATAGAACGCGTGCTAATCTTTCAAAAAATACAACGTTTAGAAAATATATATTAAACACTGAGCTTATGTGTATGTCAAACAATTCATGTTCTTAATCTAATGATTATTCAATAATCCTATGTAGTATCTTGACCGGTGACCTTCGATTCGAGACTTTTTTTCGATTATTATTAATTATTATTGCAATTAATGGCAAACTATAAAGCGCCTTATTTAACTCACAAAAAGGCGAAATAGCATACGTATGACACGCACAAGCACCAGGCACCACTTTTCTTTACAATCACGAGCAGATAGTTGACAGTACGCTTCAGGATCCTTCAGGATCTGTGACGATTTCGGAGAACTTCCCCGCGCGTCCGACTCAGCAGGGAGTCTGCGTGCTTACAGGTGTCCGTCGGAGCAGTCCCGCAGGATTTGCCAGCCAGTGGTGGTGGTGGAGTCCTCCTACTACTTTACTTCCTCCTACTTCGCCTCCTGCTTTGAGTCTCCTCTTTCCTCGATGTACGAAAAGTCCGACGATCAGCACGGGGACGCCGATTGCCCACGAATAAAGACGAAGAACAATCGTGGCCGCTAAATCCTTTCACAGAAACAAATATATGTATATATTTCTGTCAGATTTTTCTTCTTTTTGTTCTTTAGGTATTAATGATTGGCAATTAAAAAATTTAGAAATGCAAGATGCAAAATAAAATTTTGTTTTTTATTTGTTCTCAAATTTGAACTTACAATTCATATTGAATATATTTAATTGTAAAGGATAAACATGTGTGCTCACGTGTGTGAGCACTAGGGTTAGGAAGTTCATGCTATAAAAACTGTTTTAATATGCATACAACTATGCTTTTAAAATTTGCAAAATATACCCAAAAATATGCACCAAAAATTGTAAAATGCACTATTAAATTTATGTAAACTTGTATTTATTATTAAAAAACTGAAGTGTTTTACCTTCATATATCTAAAATAAGATACTTATAAATTGCAGTTCACAACAAAAAAACATTACTTCAACGCATCAAACAACAACGCAGTAAAAAGAGAGGAGAAGATCAAGTTCAATATACATAAGATTAAATATTTTAAAGTTGTTTTCCAATATTTTTTAAATTAATTTTTTTTACAAAGCCAATGTTAAAATATGCTATATTACAATAAAGTTACGCATGTTTTTCATTTTTATATTTTTTTTACGAAGTCAGTGTTAAAATATGATCTGTTATAATAAATTTATAAAAATATGATGCAATTATTTAAAAGTGTAATAAAATTTATTTAAGAGACTAGAAAATGTACGATTTGTATAGATAATTGTATAGATGTGAATTGTATTGATAATCAGCAATAACAATCTTTGAAAAAAATATGCAAATGCATGAACTTCCTAACTCTAGTGAGAACATATATTATTACTAATTAATTTTTAAGAAATAGATAATTTAAATTTTAAATAAGCAGAAAAATCTAGGCCAAGATTTCATGCAGTATCTAAATAATATGTAAAAATATTATTGTTTTTTTTTATGGAGTAAAAATTACTATGTTAATTGACTCGAAACCCTGTCTTTATTTTTACCTGATAAAGGCTGAACAAAAATTAGATACTTATTGATCAAATAATTCTGTCATTGGAAGAATTGGGAGAATATATAAATTGCAAGAAAAGTACATTTTTTTCATCAGACACTTGTCTAATTCAGAATGTAATTTGTGTAAAAAACTCTCACGATGTTATAACCTTTCAATGTGTGGATCAAGAAGATTTAAATTGTTTGTCACAAATTATTTATCCTCTTCAGTCAATTAATTTCGGCAATGCATTACGCTTTTCTAGCATTCGATATTACCGAAAATTATACACTATAACAAAGAATATCCTAAAAAAGAAAGATGAACAGGGTCCAAGGTTTAATGCGGAAGACTTTAATGAGCTGGCGGTATCTTTGTGATCATTTGTTTTACTACAAGGCGGAGCTAAAATAATTTATTCCTGCCTTTACTATTTAAATGCTGGTAAGCATCAATGCTCTCTCGCTTCGATTCGTTGATCGAGTTCGAACTTCTAATGCCTCCATATAAAGGAAATCATTATATTGAATCTTTGTACTCCCTTTTTTAGTTTAATTATTAATTAATTGGCTTGATATTTATATTTGACATTCATAACTTTCTTTCTCTTCTAATAAATTTTATTTTTATTTTTTTAATATTCTTTCTTTGTTATATAAAAATTTAACAGTTTTTCTTATTTTAATATGGACTAATTATGTTACTGTTTTTTATATGATATACTTCAATTAGAGCTATATATTATATACTTCAATTAGAAAAAGTCGTAGATCTCTTGCCCAGCGCTAATTACCGTGCCAATTTTGTCCACGGTGCCGATCATTCGTCTTCCTTTCCATTTGCCTTGATCGTACTTTGCTCGGCCCTTCCATCGCCCCTCGTTGCCGTCGATAAATAATCCTCCGTCAGACGTTCATTACATCGTTAAGTTTCGGCACCGACTTGTATCCACTCTCCGCTCCGCATACGAAATTCGACGAGCGAGTTTGCCTGCAGTGGTAAATATCGCATGCCGCGGAAAAAGATTGTGAATGTTTTGGTTAATAAAGAATATCGACATTAGAACATGTGAAGAATGAGAAACGGTTTTATATTGATTGGTTATTAAACATAGGATATGTGACTTCTGATGGAGAAATCCGAATAAACAATAGAAATGTAAATAATAATTGATTTACAAACTGAATTAGATTTAAACATATAAAATAGGTATTACTTTTTACGATAAAATTTTAACATGCATTATGATTAAACATTACATATGAATAAATAATAGTAATTAAAGCGATTTACATTTTTTAATTATAATTGAACTAATTATCAAATCAAATAAAAAAGCTATGTTAGCCCAGAGCAGGTTGATGGGTGCTCAAAGATCAATTAAAACAAGTTATAAAATCAAACGTTTCGGCACATTTATTATGGCCATCTTCAGTGAAATCATAATAACGGCAAGCGCGCCTTACAAAAAGAAATAAACTAAAAATAACAACAAGCATACGCCGCAAGGTTTAACACATGTCGGTTAAAGATTTCAACCGTTTAACAAAAGTCTCCATATGATTAGGATGATTCTCGAGGATGAATGCTATCCACTCATCTAACACATATCGACGGCGACACACTTAATAAGGTTTTAGTAGTCTGAGATCTAAGGAAATTTTTTAATCCGACATCAGAATAATTCTAACTAGATAAACTGATAATCTGACTGCTTTACAAATGACTGAATTGGTTGTATTGAGGGTGACCGCTCTTTCGTCTACTTCCATATTTCCACATTGGCATATTTTCTTCGTTATAAAACACAAAAAGAGGAAAAAGATGTGTATTCGCTGCGGTATGTTCCACAAGCTACGACTAAGGCTGCGTTCCGAAATTCACTGCCAGTACTGAAAATCTACAATATACGTAACGTAAATTATAGATTTTCAGTACTGGCAGTGAATTTCGGAACACAGCCTGAATGTACTACTACTAATTCAAATGCGTCCGACTTCTAATTCATATTGTTCTTGGACCAACCATCCGGTACCGTAATGCGTCGTCAATTTAACTACTTTATATCGCTGACATCGCAAGTAAGGATTTTTATAATTTATAACCTCGAGAATCATCCTAATCATATGAAGACTTTTGTTAAACGGTTGAAATCTTGAACCGACATGTGTTAAACCTTGCGGCGTATGCTTGTTGTTATCTTTAGTTTATTTCTTTTTGTAAGGCGCGCTTGCCATTATTATAATTTCACTGAAGATGGCCATAATAAATGTGCCGAAACGTTTGATTTTATAACTTGTTTTAATTGATGTTTGAGCATCCATCAACCTGCTCTGGGCTAACATAGCTTTTTTATTTGATTTGATAATTGGTTTATTAAGAAGGCCCAAAAAACATTTTCTTTTTTTAGTAATTTATAATTAAACTATTAATTTTAGCAAAATATTACGGGAAAAAAAGCAATAAGAACCAAACGCGTAGTTTGATAATGCGCAAAAATCAATTTATTTACAAAAAGAATACAAAATAAAATACAAATGAACAAAAAGAATTAATTCTAACATTTTATTATAATATTGATAATGTGTGTATTCGAATTGTTCTAACTATAAAATCGAATAATATACGCCACTCATATACAACACTTCTAATATACAACACTTCTCGTCTGTTCAATAGAAATAATTGAAAGAATTAAATGACAGGTATAGAGCGCGCTTTCGCAAACCTGGAACACGTGTAATGCGCAAATACACTGAGCAATTATCATTAATATTGCAATTCTGAGAAACAGCAGATTTTTTGCTGCAGGCAATTCTCGAGTACACATACGCGCAATAGCTACACGAAACAAAAGTAGGAATATCTTTGTTTATATCACTTGGTGTTGCGAAATGAATGATACATTAAACCTTACTAATTTAAGTATCGTGGACGATTGAATGCAACATGAACGTCAGACCTGTAAGAAATCCATGTGAAACAGTGTTAGGGGTGTGTTATAATTTTGTCTTATTATTTATCCATATTAATGCATTTGTCTAATTTCTTTTTATAATTTTGAATAATATTTCTTCTTTTTCATGTTTCTTGATTTTATTTTGACATTTTTTATTTGCTACGAATTTTTTGTTTTCGAAAAAAATGTTGTAAGTTTGTGGAAGATAGATAGATAAATTAAATAGAAGATAGATATCAATAAGACATATTAAAATTTTTCTAAATTTTGTAATGTTTTAGATTTTTAAAACTAAAGAAAATAGAAACAGATATATAATGGTTTTTTGTTAAAAATTTTATTTTTTAATTTTATATAAGTTTTTTTAAACAAAATCTTAATATAAAAGAGGGGGAACATGCATGGATAATGAGTTAATAAAAACGAAAGATCGCAATGTGACGTTCAAGAATAAACGAATTAGAGGCGCAGCTTTATTAGCGGAAATGTTAACCGAACGAAGAAAGAAAGAGTGAGAGCATAACTCTTTCATTTCAGATTATTTCCCGGCATTATTCGCCAAAGAAGACATTGACCATAAAAAAGGGACAAGCAGATCCGGCAACAGCTGCTTCGCTATTAAAAGCGACTTAAACTCCAAACCCTTCTCACGATCGTAGAACGCTAAGGTATCTCCCCTTTGCGCTTCCACCCTACTTTCACTACCTCTCTTTATTTCTCATGCGCTCCCTTTTGCTTCTTCTTGTTTCTCTTACTCTTCTTCGTCATCAAGCTATCCCCCTACTCGTGATGGCGCATAAACAAAGCGTAAAGCTACGCGTACGCGTATACGCGTCTGCGACTTTTTACCTGCAAATAAACAAATTACTAAATAAGCGTAAAGTCGAGTTTTGGGAATATGAAAGAAGTATCGAAGAGAGAATGGAAAGATCTCGCCGCTGGTCCTGGATTAAAATTTATCTGTGAAAAATGTTCATGAAAGGTTATTTAAGAAAAATAATCGTACTTTAAACGCAAAATAAAAAATAGATAATACCATATGTAAGTGGAGGAATGCATGCGGATTGTTGTTTCTATTTTCTATGCACACATTTTTCTGCAATTCTGTGATATTAATTAAAGAATGTGCTTTTTATTTCTGATGATACAAATAACAAAAATTTTATAGAAAAATAAATTTATTTCTCTTATATTACATGTATGCGTGTTATACAATATTTTGGAACCTTTTTTAAAGTTCAATTCTTTTACAGCAATATATGATATAAGTACTATCCAGTTACTGTGACGTTAAAAAAATTAATTATTTACAAACAAAATACAAGAATAATTTTGACATAAATTATTAATATACATATATAAATACATAAATACATATATAATACATATATAAATACATAAAAGGACGAATAAATACGTAGGACGAACTAATCGAAGGTTCGTAGCTTCATTTCGTAGATCCACATTTACCGACAAGATGGACGTCGCGAAAGTTCAAAACTGTTTATTTGCATGGGATACGATTAATTAATACGATACCGGTAATTAAATAGATATCAACCTTCACTTCGTGCGATGGCAGCGTTCCCCATCTGCATAATCTCTATACAATAACGTCAGTGAAAAGAAGAGTTTTGTCCCTCTCACGATAAACTTTTTGCCACCCTTCCTACGGTCAACATCCGCTACTCTGCTAATAAAGATATACAGGGTGATTCGTAACTAGCATGTGAAATTATGTTAAGAACACATTTCATTTCTTTATTATTTCCTTATTATTATCATTTCCTTATTTATTTCCAACACATTTTTCTTATTTAGATCCGAAACATTAATACTAATGACACGAGAATATTACGAGAATATTAAACAGTTGAAAATAAAAGCAAAAAGTTTCGTTTAAATTAAAAGCTTTAATCACTTAAACATCAAAATACATAACAAAATATTAATCTTTCTTTATCTTCATCTTAACAAAATCTTTATTCCATGCTTGGCAATCCAAGCTATTTTTAATGACAATTACAATAGATTATAATTGTTTTCTAGTATACTTAAGTAATCCAGTGTAATTATTTTTCTCTTCAACTTTAACAAGAAACTTACCTTTAATGTTTTACACACAGTTATCTTGAATCACTCTATATAAAACAAAATAACTATAATTTCACATATATTGTCATTTTATTTAAGTTTTATTTAAATTAAGTTTTATTAACAATATTTAAACCGCCAATGATTAAATTTATAAAAATTATTTATTTAATTTTATTTTCTTTATTTTAATCTTTGTAAGTATTATAACAAAGGTAAACAGGTAAATTATATATACTATAAGTACGCATAAGATACAATTATACAGGAATTATTCCACTTATACAACATGAATATATTTCTGTTATATATGTTCTCTTTTTGACTTGCTACATTTTCAAGACAATCAAAATTTTACCACTTGGTCATTCAAGACGAAGCGAAGCGTCGTTACTGTGAAATTTCGTTTGTCACAAAATGCATCTCATCTGATCTGATCGTCTGATCGTCCGACAACCAGGGCATCCAAGTGTCGTTAAAGTTGCGTGGAAAGCCAGCCGGATCGACGGGTACGTTCGTCTGCTTCATGAGGACCGATTTATAAGCGTTGATAAACCCGCTTAATCTTTCCACAACCTGTCAATATAATCTTCTTAAAACACTTTTGCTATCATTTCCATCTTGTCTGTGCAAAATGCAATAGCTCATTTCACACATCGGCACGCATTGTATTGTACAATATACAGGGTGCACCAAAAGTCTGGATACAGTCGAATATCTCGTAAACAATGCAATTTTAAAAAAAAAGTTTCAGACAAAAGTTGTAAGGTTTAAAAAGACGCATTGAGCGATAATATCCATTTGACCTTGGGTGACGTTGTCAGGTCAAGGTCAACTTGATTTTTTTAAATAGAACCCCTATTTTTTATTGCACATTATTGTAGCTGACGTTCAGGCGTTTTCACATTATAATATAATAAGTCTCAATTTCGTATTTTTCGAGTTTTGGTTGACAAATTTCCAATACCACCGACATTAGCGTTATCCAAGATGTACCTCGCGGAGGTTGTACAATCGGATTTACACCTTTAACCTGACTTTGGCAACGCTACCCAAGATCAAATGGATATTATCGTTCAATGCGTCTTTTTAAATCTTACAACTTTTGTCTAAAACTTTTCTTTCAAAATTGCACTGTTTACGAGATATTCAACTGTATCCAAAGTTTTGGCGCACCCTGTATATGCGCCATATAACAAATTAAATTTTCTTCTGGTAATTAGGTATCTTTACAGAAGATGCGTAAATTTAATTTGTTATATCTCTACAACTCCCAATAAACATTAGGACATTCTATGTACGTCCTATGTATATACATATATGTATATTGTATATTCTATGTATATACAGAGAATGTGAAAAGTATATAAAGCGCATATCCTATGTATGTGAAATAATTACCACATGTATGTACATAAGATGTCCATAGTACATACATAGATATATTCCAAAGATATGCAGTGTACATTCGTGGTATATACATGGGGTATATTCCGAGGATGTGCAGTGTACATCCGCAGTATGTACATAGGATATATTCCGAGGATGTGCAATACACATTCATGGCATGTACATGAGGTACATTCTATGTATGTACATAGTACATATATGTATACAGTATGTTTTTTTCACATTTTGGATATTCCATGTATATACATAGGATATCGAATGTTTACTGGGTAATAAACAATTTTCATTCATTCGGATATTTATCTACCCAATTTTTGAACAATCAGTTTATCTAAATTCCCTGTGTTGGGATTCAGATATTAAACTGATAGAAAAAGTTATTACATCTTCAATATTATTACCCGCCTTTTGCAAGTTTTATATAATTTTCATGATTAAAACTTAAATACGAGATAGATAGCGCATAATGCGTCACATAGCGGCAAGCGAACGAACTAATGATTGATTCTATGTATATCCATACGATATCTTATGTATATCCATAAATGTACCTATATCAGCGTATATCGTATGTATGTACGTTACATGTATATACATGGAATATACACGAGATATATTCTATGTATATACAGGCAGCAATCTCATTCGAATATACATTGTATGTATATCCATGCGATAACCTATGCATGTCCATAAATGTATCTACCTCAGCGTATATATATACGTTTGATATCTACATCAGCGTATATCATATGTATGTACATAGTATATACAGTACATTTTTTCACATTATGGATATTTCATGTATATACATAGGATATCGAATGTTTACTGGGTAGTGCCATCGCATTATTCTTGTGGGGATTTACTCAGAAAAACCTCCCCTACAACATATCTCAGCGACAGAAGAATTGGTGAAGTGTAACCTAATCTGAATAATTACCGAACAATTCTTTTTATGAATATTTGAACGCTTATAACTTTTTAATAAAACATTTTCGACACATGTTTATATGAACTTTTTTCATTATTTTTGTGTTTCCTATCTGCCACTGAAGTGGGTGTTCCACATTGGTATTATGATACATTCTATATATATAATCCTAATTATAATGTAATCCTTACCTCAGGATATTTGAAAGACAGATCCGTAATTTCACAAGGATCTTTGTAGACATTGAACAAACAAGTGCGATTTGTACAATTGGAGAAATTGGCAAAATTCTTGCAAATTACCGTCGCCTCATTCCGAAGTTTTATTATTTTATTTGCCTTTAATGAGATGGTTGAAATATTCGCAATGACTGATGCTGCTTGCGATACTAATACATTTGTCACATTGTACTCAAGATACGACGCGTTATTACCACTATTACCGTAAAATTTTTGATATTCGGATTTATCTAAATCAAAAAAGGTGTAATATAATTCCTTCATTATTAAACATTGCAATTTATTAGCTTTATTTTAAATTTAACCAGTTGTGTGGTAATGTATCATATATGTACAGGGTGTTTCCGCAACATACAGATCAGTAAGTAGGGTTGCCTATTTATTTATCGGCAGGGACATGCTTTACCGGCCGTACAGAATAAGGTTAGATCGCAAGTCCGGCGAAAAATAAGGCAAAAGAAATTTGAGTTATACCATTCTGGTATAGGATTCCAGATACCATCCAGGATACCATTCTGGTATAGGATACTGGTGTAAGATTCAATAATATATATATAATAAAATATATATACAATTATATATAATAATTTATTAATTATATATAATATAATAAAATATATATATATAATAAGAGTTGTTTATAATAATAGAAATATTAATAACGACATAATAATAAAATTAGTAAACATTTAACGATTATTAAACAAATAACACAATTTACAAAATAAATATAAATAATATTTTTTTAATAAATAAATAAATAATAAAAGTTATTAATAATAGGGTTGTTAATAATTAACAATTAAAGATTAATAAATTAAATAATTTTTTTATTTAAATGCTTATAATAAATGTTCTATTAAATTACCATCTTCTTCTAAACATAACATAATTCTGCGCATGAAATTTTCTCTCACTCTATTTAATATGGCAGGAGTGATTTCTGTGCATGCGTTTCGTATTTTATTTTGCAAATCTTCTTGATTTGCTGGCAAAGTTTCAGTTAGATTTTATTTTTTAAATATCCCCACACAAAAAAGTCCATGGGCGTAAGATCTGGAGACCGTGGTGGCCACTCCTGAGGACCATGAAGCCCGATCTATCTCCGCGGAAATTTTCTATTTAGAATTGTTCTCGCTACAAGAAACGTGTGAGCGGGATGTCCATCCTGTTGGAAAACCATTTCTAGCCTATTAGCTAGTGGCACATCTTCCAAAAGCTCGTCGAGTCGGTGGAGAAGAAATTGTGAATAATAATGTGCATTCACATTTCCTTCTATAAATTCAGGGCCGATGACGTGATCTCCTACGATTCCGAGCCACACATTTACTGCCCACCTGCCTTGAAAATTGTGTTCCTTTACACAATGTGGATTCTGCTCTGCATAATGATGCTCATTATGACGATTTATCTGCCCATGACTTCCGAAAATTGCTTCATGGGTTTACAAAATGTTTTTTAAAAAGATATCATTTTTGACATCATTAAAATCCACTTGCAGAAATTGAATAATTTAGTATAAAGTTGACGATGTAAGTTGATAAATGGTAACAATGTGTCCGGTATATTATAAAATAATAAAAGAATAAAAAATTTAAACAAACTAGCGTGATCAATAATCCATTCACAGAAATTTAAACGTCGTGGCATATCAGCAGGTACAAGTTTGTGTGTTGTATGTTTTTTGAATGGATGCAAACCCAGCGAATGTTTAATTATTTTATGAACCGTAATGTGGTTCATGTTTAGATCCGCAGCAATAGCTCTCGTGCTTGTGTGAGGATTTCTGACAACAGCTTGTTGAACTGCATCAATTATCTCCTGATTTCTTTGTGGAACATGGAGCGGCTTGCGAGATTTACGAAATTGTCCATTTGTTCTTAATCTTTCTTTAAGGCAATGAAAAAAACTGTGGTTTGGGTGGCGTCTGTCCGGAAACTTTCGAGCGAAAAGTGCAGCTGCTTGTCTTTGATTCATTTGACACTCGCCGTAAATAAGAATTATGTCCGTTAATTCGTCAAACGAATAGTGATTTCGTTCCGGTTCCATTATGTTAACTCAATTTTTAACGCGTTTTAACCTGTATAATTCACGTCAAATTCTGTCAAACGGAATGCGATCAGGACATAAGGAATACAGAAAGAAAAACAATCGAACAAACAATTGTAACAGTTTTGTTCGTTTGAAGAATTAACACACATGATTCCACATTGTGCAAAAAAACACAATTTTCAAAGTAGGTGGACTGTAAATGTGTGGCTCGGAATCGTAGGAGATCATGTCATCGGCCCTGAATTTATCGAAGGAAATGTGGATGCACAATATTATTCGCAATTTCTTCTCCATTGACTCGACGAGCTTTTGGAAGATGTGCCACTAGCTAATAAACTAGAAATGGTTTTCCAACAGGATGGACATCCCGCTCACACGTCTTTTGTAGCGAGAACAATTTTAAATAAAAAATTTCCGGGAAGATGGATCGGACTTCATAGTCCTCAGTGTGGCCATTATGGTCTCCGGATCTTACGCCCATGGATTTTTTCGTGTGGAGCTTTTTAAAAAATAAAATATATGAAACTGCTAGCAAATTAAGAAGATTTGCAAAATAGAATACGAAACGCATGTGCAGAAAACTCTTGCTACATTAAACAGAGTGAGAGAAAATTTCATACGCAGAATCACGTTATGCTTAGAAGAAGCTGGTAATTTAATAGAACATTTGTTATAAGCATGTTTTAAATAAAAAAATATTATTTATCTTTATTTTGTAAATTGTGTTATTTGTTTAATAATCGTTTAATGTTTACTAATTTTATTATTATGTTGTTATTAATATTTCTATTATTAAACAACTCCTATTGCATATATATTATTAAATCTTACACTATATCAGAATGGTAAAACTCAAATTTCTTTTGCCTTATTTTCCGCCGGACTTGCGATCTAACCTTATTCTGCACGGCCGGTAAAGCATGCCCCTGCCGATAAACAAATAGGCAACCCGACTTACTGATCTGTATGTTGCGGAAGCACCCTGTACAAAAAAAAGTGCCAAACGTGGTAATGTATCATATATGTACATTTTTAAATAACTCCAATAATTGTCAACAGATTTGCATAAAACTTGATATCCTAAGGTTTTTTGGGCTGCTGAATTCGAATCTGATGTCAAAATTGCAAAATTTAAAATGACGGATCCAATATGGCGACTGTTAATTGTCAAAACGACTAAAATATTGGAATTAGGTAAAATATGTATAAAACCTTATTTGTAGAATTTTTTATGAGCTTCATTTTTTGTTTGACAACTTTTTCCGTACAATAAACACTTTCTGAAATAATTAACAAAAACAGTTTTACCTTTGAGGGGGGCTAGGGGACGGAGGGGACATTTGCGCCAAAAATCCATTTGGAAATATTATTTACTAGATAAAATAAGTATTTAGGCTGAATATAAGCCAAATTGGAGGTGATAGCTTTTCGGAAATCCACCCCCCTTTTTTGATTTACCTCCACTTTTGACTGGAAAGTCGTAGTAAACATTTTCAAAAATCATTGTTCTCGTCTTGAAACGCCCTTTCAAATGAATTTCCACTCGATCCATAGTGCCATTTAACATTTTCTATCTCTATTTTATCCCCCCCGCCTTCCAGGGCGTGGGGGAGGGGGGGAGGAAATCCACACCCATTCCGAAAAGTTGCTTTTTCGAAAACTTTGAACCCATGTTTCACCGTTTTTCAATATTTTAACTTTTGCCTCTTACCACTTTTGGCACAAATCTTTCGGAAAAGTCTACCACTGAACTGGTTAAATATAAATTTGACAGAGATGTTGTAATAAATAATATTGTTGATATAATTCATATTTTTAACTATAAAATATATACATTATTTATTACATACCTCTAACCAGCTTATAATATTTTATTAACGCTGCCTCGCTATTTTTGTGCTCATCAATATTTATAAGAACCGACTTCCGCTTGCCATCTTTCTTTCTCTTGATCATAGACCATTGATTAACGCCGTCGAGCTGTGGCAAATCATTTGTATTACCACCAGCTGCGGAGTATAATGTCGGTAGCCAATCAGTAATGTGCATTAATTGCATTGAAATTCTCGATGGATAATCGATCAAAGGTGAATAGACACATGCCACACCTCTTACAGCGCCTTCAAAAAGACTGAATTTTAACTGCAAATATATTATTTTAATTAATTTCAAAATATACCCAAATAACACAAATACATTCTATAAACATTCTATAAATATTTGTTGAAAATATTAGAATATTCTAAATATAGAATATATATAGAATTTAATGTACTAAAAGATGTTCTTTAAATCTTTATAGAACGTTCAAATAAGACCAATTTTAATATTCCAGATAGGTTGAAAAAATATTCTTTATTATATTTCAGGAATATTCAGAGAAGATGTTTAATACCATGTAAAGAACATTCACTGAATATTCTACTAAATTATTTTTAGTATTCTAAACATTTATGCAATTACATTGATATAAAAAAAAGGTTTAATCAACTTTACCAATATTAAATGTTAAACAAAAGTTTTTATTGTTTTAATTTTAATTCCAATAATATGTTTTAAAAATAAAAATTGATATGTTTAACAAAATAATTACATCTGTAAAATTGCACACATTTTTACAATAAAATATATAATTCTAAGCATGCTGTGGTTCCTCTTTTAATGTTTCTATAAAAAGTCGCTTTACTACGTTTCATACAATATTATTTTTGAAAAAATTTTCGAAGATAAACTCGAAAAGCCAGAAGTCTTGCTCGGCTTTCTAAAACGAGAAATTATTTGTTATAAGAAAGTACTTTTAAGGTTATGTTAGGGTTAGGTTAAAGAATCTATTATTTTTAGCAACCATTTTTACTAAAAAAAACTCTTAAAATCTAAACTTATCTTTGGATTAATTGAATCTTTGTATTAATTATAATTACGGCTTGAATTGTACAGACTAATCAAGACTAACTGCATAACTATTACCATAATGCACGTGCTGATCGGAAGTGGAACGGAAATGAAATTGACAGAAGTTGAATCTTGATCTATTTTCTGCTATACATTCTGAACGTCATCAATATGTACACCCTGATAGCCAAGCATGTTTTGCAAAATCATGCAACTTAATGCTTAGCATGAATTTTCGACTAGTTGCTGTATATTTGCTAAAAACGTAATGCATAGTCATACGTATTCAACAACACGAGGGCAGATTTGAAACATTTCGTGTCAGCAGATTCAGAGCAAACGGAGAGCAATTGTTGCTCATTTTGTTGGCAACAAAATTACTTCTATTCATGGAAAACATTTTGCTTTGTCATTCATTTTCGACAACATAAGAGCAACATGACGGTGATAGAAAAAGATAATAATGTCTGTGCTTTTGTCGTATATTTGTTAAAAACTATTTAAATATATTAATTTGTTAAAAACTGTTTAAATATGTTAATTGTGTCTTGTAACCAATATAAAATGTCGAAAATGACCTATCTTTGTGTATGTGTGTATGTGTGTTTTCGCGAGTGCGTGCAATTTAATAAATAAATAAGCGATACATCGACGATACTTGTGGCAAATTAACACAGCTTTGGTTTCTACCTATAGATATTTGCGGCAAGGTATATATATATAATAGATATGTAAAATAATAAATAAGTAAATTTTTCTTTCTAGTGATAACAAAAAGAAGGATTTATTTACTTATTATTTTATATGTTTGAAAAGAGTAAGGATGCAAAAAATATATTTAACCGTTTTCGACACGCTGTTGAATTTTTGCTAAAATTTATGACTCGGCATGTGTTGTTGGCAACTTGCTGTCATTTTGCTCTTTATGTACAGCGATAAACCATTGACAGCAAACACATAGCAACTTGACAGCAACACATGCTGAATTCATGTGATATCATACCAGAGGCAAATGACTCACACACCTTGTTCTAAATTTGCTGAAAACTAATGCCCTTTGTTTTCGGCAACGTGGCAGCAACAACACAGACAGGTGGCTATCAGGGAATCTTCAGTACATTTGAATATTCAGTGAACATTTATGGAATATGTTCCTACTGTTGATTTTAACATATTCTGGACAGGTTTATAGAATATTCTTTATAAACAAGGATATTCTACAGACATATATAAATGATTTCTTCGAGAATATTCCCGTAAAAATATATTTGATGCAACATTGAATATTCACACAATATTGTGTGTTATCTGTTATAATTTTAGACACATTGTACAATTTATACAATTCTGTATAATTTTATTTTATCCCCTCCCTCTTTCCTCCCCTCTCTCCCTCCTCCCCCTTCCCCACTCTCTTTCTCTCTCCTCCAGTAATTCAATATAATATATTATCTGATTCTATTTTCATAAGTTTAGCAATATTAAGCCAAAATTATGGTATGTACAAGCATAAATCAAGCAAATAGTCTTAAAATATATTATATTTATACGTGTTGTAACTGTACTTACCCCACGTAATGGATAATTGGATCCATAATTTTGCCAGAGTCCTTCAGTCTGTGCCCCGTTGTCGGCTATAAAAAGGATGATCGAGTTTTTCAACATATCTGCTCTTTTCAGAGCATCCATCACTTGACCAATCGATTCATCCAACGTGGCGACAGCACCTAAAGACAAAAATTTATTTACAATCGAGAGATCTATTTTAATATGAATTCGAGTCCTTTATTAACAGAGACAATTCAATAACGTCATAAATCGTAGAAATCCCAGATCGATCTAAATCCGTTCAATCGAAAACGCTATATGATATTATTGATATATTAAAATAAAATTTTTTTTTTCATACAGTATGTATGTTTTGAAAATTACAAGAATTAGAGTAACTAAAGAGATAAAAATAATTTGTCGGATTCGAGATGTTAAAAATAATTTTAAAATTACGATTAAATAAGCATAGAGTATGACTACTATATTTCAAAATTTGGATTTTAACACTTTTAGTAAAAGTAACGAAATAACTACTTCGTTCTTCCGTGTTATTAAACGTGTTAGAAAGTCATGATTACCACATTACTTACTTTCTATTTATTACTACCTCTCACTTATAAGGAACTGCGCAAACCCGGAAATTTTTATTTTAATAGAACACACATGTAAAATAAATAAAAAAATAGAATAAATAAAAAAATTTTCAAATTGGTGTCAAATTTTGATGCCAAAGAACGATTTTAAGGGGTAAAAACGTCTTTCAAAGATTCAGAGACTTTTGATTTTTCTTAATATATCTCTTAAACTTTTTGAGATATTACAAAATGTATTATATAAAAGTTTTATAGTTGAAATACCTCTATTTATGGAGATTAATAACATTTTTAAAAATAATTTTTTTAATTTTGCCCTTTACTGTTATATGGAAGAATATCTTTTGCGTTATAACATAACAGAAAATTATTTTTAGTCAAAATATACTCATTTACATACAATTACAATCATTAAAAAAAAAACTTTTTATGAGTAGCGAACAAAGTATGCATCAAGAGACATGATAGTGCTCCACGCCAATCTGTTCTACAGCTTACACCGTGATATCTATATGAGCTTCCATACTATGTATTTTGAGAGCATTTCCTGTAATGTATAAAGATCATTATACCAGCAATATAAAAATGTTTATAATTATCTAATATCTAAAATTTAAATCTAAAATCTTACTATATTCATACTTATTATTATTATATTTCATGTTTACAATTATCATAATCCTCAAAAAAGTGTTGCATACAAAAATATTGTTTGTGTGCACTAAGAACAACGTATTATACCTAACTCACCGTATATAGAATTTGTATATCTTTTCCAGAAAAACAGAAGTCTATTGGATTTTCAAAATGTGTCGGCCATTCTTAGATACGTCCATTTTTGAACTAGGTGTATTTAAAAATATCGGTGAATCGAGGAAAAGATCATTGTATATAAGTCAGTAATAATTTAATGATGTTATTTCTCAAATGTAAATTAAATTTTGATATCGAATACAATGCCGGTTTTAAAAATGCTCTATCATACACCGTTTTGAGAATTCAAGGTCAAAGTTGCAAAAAAGGACTATTTTGACGTACTTTATGTATTTATATACAAGAAATACCACGCTATCCATACGCGATACGCTAGCTATAATATCTTGTTCTTGATGCAAACAATATTTTTGTATATCTCTTTTTTGAGGAATATAACGATTGTAAACATTATGAAATATAAAAATACCATAAGTATGAATATAGTACAAGTTTAGCTTTGATAATTATAATAAACGTTTTTTTTTGTATTATTAATATGTGTAATAATGGTCTTTACATTACAGAAAATATTTTTAAAATACATAGCATGGAAGCTTTTATCAATCGCGGTAATCTGTAGAACAGATTGACGCGAGGAATTATGTTTCTTGATGCATACTCTGTTCGCTATCCATAGAAAAGTTTTTTAATAATTGTAATTGTATATAAACGAATATATTTAGACTAAAAATATTTTTCTGTTATGTTATAACGTGTTAAAAAATATATATTTAATATATTTTTTAACATATTTTTTTGATATCTCAAATAATTTAAGAGATATATTTAAAAAAAGCTAAAAGCCTTTGAATCTTTGAGGAGTGATTTTACCCCTTAAAATCGTTTTTGGCACCAATTAAAAATTTTTGTTTTTATGTACTTATCCCCCCTACACGTATAAAGTTTGATTAGAATTAGAATTTCCGGGTTTGCGATTTTCTTGTTAGCTTTGTTAATTAAGTAAAATCAACCGCATTTATTACGGTATTGATTTAAATTTTTTTCCATACATACTTGCAAACTTTCTTCTGTTTATATCTTTAATGTAACCAAAAGTGCCATTTGTTTCCTCCCAATTGCGTACTTCCACAATATCTTTAGCATCGGTAGAATGAGGTGCAAGATGTGCCAGTTGCAGATATAAAGGCTTCTTAGAATTATGCGACAAAATAATATCTTTGGCTTCATTGGTTATAATATCGGTCATATATTCATATCTGTATTCAATTGTGTGATTGTCATCCACGATGCGATGCAAATCATATCCGAATTGTTTCTATAAAAAATCTTGCAATTTATCCAAAGTTATGTATTTATAATTGCGGAAGCTAGTTATACTCGTAATATATTAATCACGAATTTTTTCATTAATCCTAATTTTTTAATTATACTGCAGTAATAATATGAGAAAAATATATTGCCATTCTATATTATTATTATAATATTATTTCACAATATTTCGTTTTATTTTTCAAATAAGTAATGATATAAAACTTACAGATGGCCTGAAGATGGCTTGATGACAAATCTGATAATTGTAAAACTTACATTTTTGTAAAGCGAATTTCTCCACTAGTTTTAACGAGTGATTTCAAAATTTTTTTAATTATATTGCAGTATAATAAATATAAGAAAAAAGAAAAAAAATACATTGATTTTCCGTATTATTAACATAATATTGTTTTATAATATCTTTATTTTTCGAATAATTATTAAACTTACACTTTCGTAAAGTGTATGGTTAAAATATTGGATAAGTCCGCTAAAATATCCAAAAAAAGAATCAAAACCGCGACGAGTAGGTCCATAATTTCTCGTATGATAACCGACATGCCATTTTCCTACAAGATAAGTGGCATATCCAAGTCTTCGAAGATATTCTGGTAGGAGGGTAGTGTTTAAAGGTATACCGCGTGGTTCAGCTCCTCGCAAAGGAAAGCCTTGCATACCTATATATAAATAATTTAACGTGAAATTGTAGTTTGTTTTTGTAAGCAGCTTTAAAGCATTACACATTGTAATATAAAATTACCATTATAATTAAAGATCGTTAAAAATATAAACTGCAAATTAAGAAAAATGTACATAAAAATATTATAGGCTTTCGAAAACTAGTCACGTCCTATTAACATATTTTTTATCATATTATTTTTAATAATTTCACAAATTAAAATTATTTGCAATATTTTTATTGAAGGATATGTATTGACAAAGCGTGGATAATGTTCTCGGAAATTTATACAAGTCGAGTATTCGAAAACTATTGCGGTAACTATATATTACATTGTAAAATAAAACAACTGTGCAATTAATAGATTACCTGATCTTATAGGATATCGCCCGGTGAGGAAAGCTGTTCTCGACGGTGTGCATATTGGCAATACGTAATGTCGATTCAATATCACACCATTATACGCGAGAGCATCTATATTCGGTGTACGAATTTCATCGGAACCATGAAAACTAACATCATTCCATCCCTTAGTTAGCAAAACAAATAATTAATAAAATCATGCATATACATATACTTTTATACATATACTAAATAAATTTAAAATCACTATATGTTACATATGGTTTCACATGGGAATTTTTGTTTTATATAATTGAAGGGGTGGCTGGAAAAACATTGTATGTTTGTATGTTACATTTTATAATTTTTACAGAAAATTAAGAATACTACACACGTTTATATTTAAGAGCTATTCACAATATTTTACTTTACGTACAACGTTTTTCTTATCCGCTACCAGCCATATCTCAGATATCAGTACTGTATAGTGTTCAATGTTCTTTCACAAAAAAAAAAAGTAACATTTAAACTGTGAAACGCTGTTATATCATATTTTAAGTAAAATAAGAGTTAAATAAATATGATCACTTTCATATAATCATATTCAATGTTTTTCCTGAAAAAAAATTTTTAATTCGTAACATGCAACGTTTTTTCAATCCCTTTAATTGACCACTATTACTTCCATATACAAGGTGTTTTTTAATATTCGTGCCAACGAATAATCACGCGTAACGCGTGGCTAGACCATAGGCTGTACATTCTAAGCGTGAAAGCAACGAGGATCACACGGCAACGAAAAATAACAATGCATACCGAGAACGGGAATAATACGTGTTATTATTTTTTGTTTCCGTGCGATCCTCGTTGCTGTCACGCCTAGAGTGTACAGCCCATGGTCTAGCCGCGTGCAACGCACGATTATTCGTTAATCCTTTTTAATTAATATCTCAATTATTATTGCAAAAATGGCAAAATGGTAAAGGACTTTTCTATTCAGTTTACCGCACTCTACCCGCATACGAGCGTAGGCACGGACATTATGAAACATCTATCTCATATTATATAAACAAAAACATGATAATTTCTTACAAGGTCATCAGCGATGATAACGATAATGTTAGGTGGCTGAAAGACGGAAGAGTTGCACGTCATATCGAAATAAATGTATCCAGCACTCAATATTAACAGTACATGAATAAATAGCAAGCTTTTCCAATACATAATTATCAATATTTTGTCAGTTAGATCGCGAGATCACCGAAACTACACAACCATCAAACTTACACAATATCACTTAAATCATCGATGATAGATATTGAAAATGTATTATCGATTTTTAAATATTAAAACTCAAAATTGATTGCATGCATTCACACGATTGTAACTTATTTCTTGATGCTAGATTGCTTATCTTTATCACTGTAACCTATCAGTTATAAACATTTTTCAAAAAGTTAAAGCAAAAAAAATAATGAAGAACGTTATCTGATCATTTGCAACAATATATTCGCAATTTTTACATTTTTTATGTCAGAATTTTATGCTATTAGTCTCAGATTAAATAATATAATTTACTTTCAAAGATCAACAACCGGTCGAGTTCGCACTGAATTTTATACTGTGAAGTGAGAGACGCATATTGTTGAATTTATACGCTAACCAGCGATACCGTTTGATCACACCCCCCCCCCCCCCCCTCCCTCATTGATGCCCCAATTATGGTGATAAATGCAGCATTGGTTGTAAAATTGACAATTGCAGTTATTATCTTTTATTTGTTATTAACAGATATTACATCATTGTTCTGCAAGATGTAATGTATTATGCTGCATTGTGTTATTTTAAATAAATTTGTACTTGATATATGCAAATATTTGAGATCTTAAAAATTATTAAAAGCATTTAAATAGTTTATTTCAACGTACACATTATTTTTATATTTATCATACACTATCGATGCGATTAATTATATAAATTATTGTATAATTATAATATAGTATATACTATAGTTAATTGTATTAATTTAAAAAAGTATATTTTTATATTCTATTGCTTTTTTTTGCTTTATATAAATAAAAATTTTTTAAAAACGCACAAATTAATTTATTGTTATTTTTTTTTAATAAAAAATAAACTTATATCCCAGTAAACATAAGCTAACAGTAAGATAACGTTAATGTTATAATTTTCCACTCAACAATGTAACTGCAATATAACATGCCTTGTACGTAACAATTATGTTGTTGAGTGGGAAATTGTAACATTAATGTTATGTTACTGTTACTTTGTGTTTACTGGGATATAATCGCAGAATTAATTAGTACTTTATTGTTTCAACAGGTATCTATCACAACCTAAACATTTTGTAGTTAGTTTGAATTAACTACCGTTTTATAAAGACATCTCTTACGGAAAATAAGTATTGAGCTCTCAATACTTACAATTAGTATTAGTCAATAGTAAATTGGCCAATACTTTTTTGGGAAATGCTTAGTATTGATGAATACTTAGTAATGACGAATACTTAGTACTAATATTGACGAATACGTAGTGCTAGTATTAACGAATAATTGCAAAATGGATGTGTGTAAGGAACAACATGTCGCGATAAAATTTTGTTTTAAAACCGGTATTTTGGCGACTGAAACTTTATCAATGCTGCAAAAGACTTATGGGTCGATTCCGTACGAGTCGACACTGGGTGACCACAGTGTTCATCGTCTTCTACCGATTCTCTGCCATCGTGAAAACGACCGTATCACTCAAACACCGCTGCACGTTTTAAAGAATCATCCCCATAAGTCTTTTGCAGCATTGACAAAGTTTCAGTCGCCGAAATACCGGCTTTAAAACAAAATTTTATCACGACACGTCATTCCTTACACATATCTATTTTACAATTTGTGATACACTACCTAACCTAAAACACTGTTTACACAAACCACTCGTTCTCCACGTCGATTGATCGTACAAAGCTGAAACTTCACACAAAGGTTGCTAAGGGATACCACAACATGATTCAAGTATTGACTGATAAATCGCGTCATTAGTATTGTCGTAAAAATATAAGTCGGGTATTTATGGACCGCACTGTGTAGTAGACTGCAATAATAAGTATTCTTCAATACTTAACCTCCCTTAATACTTAAGTATTAACGAATCTAGTCTCTAATATTTAATATTCACCAATACTGACTGTCAATACTCAGTATTCATCAATACTTAACTCATTCAATACTTTAGTATTGACCAATACTGACTGTCAATACTCAGTATTCATCAATACTTAACTCTCTCAATACTTTAGTGTTGACCAATACTGACTCTTAATACTCAGTATTACAACCTAAATACTAAGTATTACAATCTCAATACTAAGTATTGAGCCTCCCCTGGTGAAAAAACATCTCATAATTTCCTAGAAAATTTTAAGAATTTTTCATAATTTTATTTTATGAAAAATTCTGAGAAAAAATTTTTTATTTATTCATATTTTTTAAATTTCATAAGCGGTTTTTATATTTATTATGTATGAAATGTAATAAATTCAATATTTGTAATTATTATATGTTTTTTATAGAATTTTTAAATGTATATGTATGCGAGTATGTGTTGTAATAAGGTACATTTTTCTGTATTCTATTTAACGGAATATTTCTAAAAAAAAATTACGATTTATCAGCTTCCATATTTTGCCCTGCCTTTAAGTGTACTTACATTTCATTTAACGGTACAAATTAACGCAAGTATATATTTCTATTCTATCTTTTTTATTGGATGTCAAACACAGAATAAAACATGTATTAACATGTATGTTAACGTGACATTCTATGTTCGATATCTACTAGAAAATAAATATAGAATGACACGTTTTTACATTGCTAAATGAAATGCATTCAAAGATAAGGTAGAAAAATAAAAGCTGATAAATCGTATATTTTTCAACTTGTAAAAATATTTGATATTTCTAAAGGCCTGTGTCCACGATGCAAGAAATTGGTCCAAGTTCTTGGTCCGAGAAATATATAGCTAATTAAATTAAAGTTCTTATGGAAAAACAGCAAGTTGATTGGTTACACATTTCTTGAAGCAATCCAACCATTTTGGGCCAAGAACTCGAACCAATTTCTTGCATCGTGGACACGGGCTTTAATATATACAGATCTAGAAAATATGAGAAATAATGAATTTATTCATATATTTTCATATATTTTCATTTCTTTTCTGAACTTTTCTGAAAAGTGTGCCATTCATATAAAAAATCTTAAAATTTTCTGAAAAAGTTATAAAATTTTTGTAAAAAATCTGAAAATTTTTATGAAAAACTCTGAGAATATTTTTCACCAGGGTCCATACTTATTTTCTGTAAGAGATCATTTATTGTAATAATTGTGGTAATATAATTACGTAGGAAGTTGAATGAAAGAGACGTGATGTTGTTTAAAAAGATGTCATAAAAAATACTTTATATAAAGTAACTTATCTGTGAGATAAAATTTTTCTGTGTTTACCCACGATAAAATGCATTTATTTTCAAATAAGTTGTGATAAAATAAATGATTAACGTTTGTCATGTTTTATTTATAAATGTAATAATTTTTGAAACATGAATGACACGCAAATAACATGAAGAAACGACGAAAGTCGCATATTTCTACGCGAGAATATGCAGTAATGAGGAAAACTGACTATACAAATGCTAATTTGCCGGAGCAAAGTTAGACCACAGTTTAAATTCATATCTATGTACGTTATAATTTATCCGTTGCAAAACAAACTCACTGCATGATTATACTGTAACATTGCAAATTTAACCAAAACTGCGTGCTTTTTATTTAAACGTGAAGAAAAAGCAAAGATAGCAAAATATAAAAATACTTCTGATAAATCGGTCCTATACAAAATAACAAGTTTAAATTGATCAATTTTGGTGCGTTTATCAACTTTTTGCATTATCAGCACAAGACTCATAATTTAGAAAACTTATTTTTGAAGAAAAAAATAATTAATTTTTAAGTTAGAGTTATTGCAATAAATTAAATTATAAATAAAAATTATTTACTACACATTTTTCTTATGAAGAAAATTTTTTGTTGGCATAAAATCATCTTTATTTTACATTTGTAATTTGTTTATAACAATAGCGACAAAACTAATGAAAAATTATATATACAGGGGGTTTTATAATGTCCGTGCCAATGCTCGTGTGCGAATAGAGTGCGGTAAACTGAATAGAAAAGTCCTTTACCGTTTTGCAATTTTCGCAATAGTAATTGAGATATTAATTAAAAGGGATTGACGAATAATTGCGCGTTGATCGCGGCTAGATCGTAGGCTGTATGCTCTAGGCGTGACAGCAATGAGAATCGCATGGCAACGAAAAATAACAACGCATATCACTCCTGCTCTCGCTACATGTTATTTTTCGTTGCCATCCTCGTTGTTGTCACGTTTAGAGTGTACAGCCCACGATCTAGCTACGCGCAACGCGCGATTATTCGTCAATTCCTTTTAATTAATATCTCAATTACTATTGCGAAAATTGCAAAACGGTAAAGGACTTTTCTATTCAGTTTTCCGCACTCTATTCGCACACGAGCGTTGGCACGGACATTATGAAACACCCTGTATATATATACATATACAGGGTGTTCCGCGTAACTTGTCCCACCGGGAACTGGGAGGTAGATGGGATTGAAATAAATATAAAAGTCCTTTACCGTTTTACGATATTCGCAATAATAAACGAGATATTAATTTTTACATTTGGACTAATGAGAGCGTGTCGAGAGAAGCGCTCAAGCCGCTCGAGGTCTAGCCCGGCCTAGTCTATCATACATTGGCTGCTGGAGGCGCGTTTGAGAGGCAAGAAGGGAAACGCGCCGTGGCTCGGCGCCCGACTCACGTCTCGCCGCACCGCGCCGAGCCAGGCTAGACCTCGAGCGGCTGGAGCGCTTCTCTCAACGCGCTCTCATTAGTCCAAATGTAAAAATTAATATCTCGTTTATTATTGCGAATATCGTAAAACGGTAAAGGACTTTTATATTTATTTCAATCCCATCTACCTCCCAGTTCCCGGTGGGACAAGTTACGCGGGACACCCTGTATAGTATATACATATATATGATATTTTTTACGATTGTTTTATACTGATAATGCGATATTTGCGTAAGTGCTTAAATAAATGCATTGCACATGACTGTTATAAAAATAATCCCGATATGAACACAATATGCTAAACTGGCTAGGTGTGCCACCGAGTTGTGCAATGTTGCTCCACCTGATGGTATCCATGGCCCCCACGTATCGTTTGTTCTCCTCGGATCTGCTTGCCAATCTACCGGTACCTTTATCTGTCTCGTAACATTGCGGCCGTACTGCTCTAGAAATTGATCCAGCTCTCGAGCGATCTGTGAAAAGAAAAATAATTATACGTTATCTGACACTTTGTAATAGCTTCAGGGTTTAATTGTTAAGCGATAAAAGTTTGAATTATGATTCTAGTAAACCTCGTATATTTTTAGTTTATACATACTTAACTCGTTTGTGTTCATTGCGAAATTATGTTATGTTATTTATAGGTATTTACTCAATGTTATTGTGGACAAACGTGTTTTAAATACTTTCTTGCACATATTGGATTGTGTAACAAATAATAATATAATTTCCATTAAATATTTCGTATTGTTTACGCAGCACATCTTTACGTGCTTTAATGTGAAAAATCGTGATACATGATGAAATGACAGATGACGGAACTTAATACTTCCCCACATATATTTACGTATTAATCGAAAACTTTGCCCGACAAAAAAGTAAACAGATTAAAAAGTCCGAAATTACTTATGATATCAAATCTAGTACACTTTGCTTAATTTTTATTAAAAAACCTATTAAAATAATGTCATAATATTTGACACTTTTTTAAACATTTTAAAAATAGAGTTTAATTGCGCGACGTTAATATTAAGGGAGGGTTCCATTTGCCTACAAATTAATTGCCAACAGTATCGTTTACCGACATTTTGTTTGCGTACAAAATTTATTGCCTACAGATCGAATGCCTACAAGCATTATTGAGCACAAATAAAAAATTAAGAGACAAACGCACGTTTGCACACACGACACTATTGCGCACAAGCCGTATTGCACAAAATAAAGTTTGTGTACGCCGTAATAATCTGTTATTATTTGATTTAAAAAGTCTGTTTACATTCACACGTGGGCGGAGTCTTTTCCCCATCCACGTATTCCGTAAATATTTTTCACCAAAATGAGAAATAAGGAAAAATAATGAACTACGAAATAAGCCGACTAAAGCCGACTATTGATGAAATATCTATGATCATGTAGCTTTGTTTACATCCTTCAACAGATTAATACGACGTACACAAACTTTACTACTCGTAATATCACCTATAACACCTAAAGTAGAGCATTAAAATTGTGAAACCTTCATTATATCCCCTAAATCAATGCCATCCGCCACTTAATTTTTGCGGGGAATTACTCACAACTTCCCCTTCAACATATCTAAACATTGCAACAAAATCGTGCTGTGTAACCTAAAATGCATATTTACCAAAATGTGTTTTTTCTCACGGAATTAATAAAATAATACATGTGTGCGCGCGCGCGCGCGTGTGTGTGTGTATGTGTGTGTGTGCGCGCGCGCGCAAATTTTTTAAGGCAACTAAAAGATGTCTAAAATTTTTTAGACATTTTTTAGTTGCCTTGGTACACATATATATATATATATATATATATATGTATATGTGTGTATGTATATAAATGCATTATTTTATTAATTCCGTAAGAAAAAGCAAATTTTTTTGCGGATAAAGAAAAAAACTTTTTTTTCTTTTATTCGTGAAAAAAAATATATATTCATGAAATATTACATTATATATTACATAATATATTTATATATTTAATATATTTTCTGCAATGTTACAATAAGATGTTACAATAAAATATCACAAATATAGTATTTAATTCATCACAAATATAATAAATATCAATATCACAAATATAGTAAAATATAGTCTTTAAAAAAAAAATTCTTATGCTAAATTATTTTTATTAATTAAACTCTTTTAATAATTATGTAACTTTTATTATATTAAATTCTTAAAAAACATTTGAACAATATTATGCTGAAGAAAAGTAAATTTAAAAAATTGAGACACAAATAAAATTTTAAAAAATTTTTCTGTTTTTTAAAAACGTGAAAAAAACGTTTCTTAAATTATGGTTCCTATCGAATGGTTCCAAAAACGTCTCTTATTGATGCTTGACGGTTAAAAACATTAGGTACATTTAAGAAACGTATATGAAACGAGTATGCAATGCGACTTGTGTGCGCAATAGTGTCATGTGTGCAAACGTGCGTTCGTCTATTAATTTTTTATTTGTGCTCAATAGTGCTTGTAGGCATTCTCTCTAGGCAATAAATTTTGTGCGCAAACGAAATGTCGGCAAACGATATTGTTAGCAATTAATTTGTAGGCAAACGAGACCTTCCAAATATTAGCAATGTGATGTTAACATATGCAATGCATATTATTTTTCCTCAAACTTTCTTCAATATCCGAATTATTCAAAGCAGAAATGTTTTTACTTCGTACTTGAAACAGTTTAAACATACGACGTATTTAAATGTCTGAAACAGTTTGTCCTAGTTTTAATTCGTGCAGTTGATTCAATATCAACAATAGGCTTTCTCACCCTTGGATATTGCTCAGCGATGTTCCTTGTTTCACAGGGATCATTCTCGAGATCGAATAGACACTCGGTGACGTTGCAGGTGATAAAGTTGTTCCTATTATAATAATCAATATTAGACTGGCAATGGACTGTAGCCTCTTGCCGTAATTGAATCATTGTGCTGGGTTGAGTGACCGGACCGCCTAGGTAATTAGCGATATTCTCCGACACCGAACTTTTTCGGATCGTGTCAGTATAAGATGGTACATCGTCTTCTATATTTTTCTTGGAATTATTGGGCATTAAGACGAATGGGTTTCTCTCGTAATGGCGATAATGTCCGTCGTAATAACCTCCCTCAATTGATCCTAAGATACAGACATGATTTTTTGTGAATACGAATAGACGCAGAATTGTTTTCAATAAATAAACGAGATTGTATCATATCTTTCCTCTTTTAAAAATCAAAGTTTTATAAATCTTAAAAACTATAACTTGGTAAATGTGACATTTTCGAACTTTTCAAATGTTTATAGTGTAAATTCCCAGACATCATGCATATTTTAAAGATATCTGAAGGATGTCTAAAAGATGTCATTTTCAAACATCTTACAATTAGATGTCTTTTAGGTGTCTTTAAGACAGACATGTTGTCTATGTTTTTTTATGCAAATTAGAACTTTTTAGTTTATACCACGATAATTTATTTGTATAAAAATCTTATTTTTTATGCATTTTCATGCATAAATATATATATGATATATATAAATACATATATATTTATATATTATTGTTTTGTCTAACATCTTTAACTATAATGAAAAAATACCACGAATAAGTTTGAATTGTTTATATATAGCGCCCTCGGTCCTGGAGATCTCATCGATATTTAGCAATAGCTTCTCTCTGACTTTCACGTCACCATAGTTTAACATTCGCCACTGATCAACTCCGTCAATCTCGCCTAAATCCCTTAGATCACCACCAGCGGCGGAATAGAGAGTCGGCAACCAGTCGGTTATGTGCATCAGATCATCGCAAACGCGCGCTGGTTTAATTAATCTTGGTGACCATATTACAGCAATTCCTCTCACACCTCCTTCATATAACGTGTATTTCATCTGCCATAATAAATAAAAAACGTATATATTATGTCGTTTAAAATATTAAAAATCTACAAGTTTGTGCGTAATTTTGAGAAATTTTCTCTTAAATAAGTTAAATAAAACGCAGCTTATATTTTTAACACGTTCCGTGTACAGCATAAGTCACCGGTGACCCATGTTGAACTGTGTTTTCATACCATTTAAAATAAAATATTTCATGTCTTTTTGTTATATAATGTAAATTTTTCTTTTATTTTAATAATTTTTTTATTTTAATAATTTTCTGTAACTTATGTCTTATAAGCAATTCCATAATATGAATAGAAAGTTAAAAAAAGCGTGACATGGAGAACTTAATTAATATGATATACATATTCCTTCACTGGCATATAATCATATAATTTAGCTGGCATGTTTTTTTATTTTATTTGTCAAAATTCAATCATAATAAATGTTATTGCGTAGTAAATATGCACAAATTTATTCGACTTGACAGGTATATGATTTAAAATACTCACACCTCGTAAGGGGTAATTAGAACCATAATTACGAAATTTGCCAATGGGCGCTGCACCGTTATCGGTGAGAAATAAGATTAGAGAATTCCTTAACATCCCTTTGTTGCCTAAGGCGTGAACGATACGTCCGACAGACGCATCTAATCGCGATACCATTCCTAACAAATTAAAATCTTAAGGAGTAAACTGTACTTAAAGAAATATTGTGTATATAAAGTTTCACTGGCCTTTGTACTCGAACTATATTAATTAGATTAAATTAATATCCAATGTAGATATTTGCTTTAATTATTTAATACCTATTTGTAAGGTTATCAATCAAATATAACTAATTTATCTTGAATTTGCCATAAAATTATATTACATACTAGCATACTTGCGGCGATTAATTTCTCGAATGTGTGTAAATTGTTTATCGTAGAGATCGTAAGAATCATGCGGGCTCTCGAGAGGCGCGTGAACAGCGAGATGCGATATTTGTAGATAGAGCGGCCGGGATGGCTCGTGATGTTCAATAATCCTAATTGCTTCATCGCTGAAAAGATCTGTCACGTACTTGTCGGTAAAACCGTAAGCCGGAGCATCGCCACGATGCATATCATATCCGCTCATGTTCTGTTACACATATATAGGGTGTTTCATAATGTCCGTGCCAATGCTCGTGTGCGAATAGAGTGCGGTAAACTGAATAGAAAAGTCCTTTACCATTTTGCAATTTTCGCAATAATAATTGAAATATTAATCTAAAAGGATTAACGAATAATCGTGCGTTGCGCGCAGTTAGACCGTGGGCTGTACACTCTAGACGTGACAGCAACGAGGATCACACGGCAACGAAAAATAACAACGCGTATTACTGCTGCTCTCGTCACGCGTTGTTATATGTATGTATATATATATATATATGTAGGAATCGGAAATTCGGTTGCCGTGCGCCCGCTGCGCGCCCGCGCCTAGCGGCGATTAGAATAACGATTAGTTAGTTAGTTTTAGTCTTAGCAGTGCGATAGTAAGATCTCACGGTAAAGGAACGCGCTTTCTATATATATAAAGTGATAACGTTTCCGTCAATGATCCTGCAGAACTTTTTGGGGGCTCGTCCGGAATCGGCGAAACAGTTATCTGCTAATTATATGAAGTAAGCCGGATCGACACGTGTACATAACCTTGCTATTTCCGAATCCGTGAAGCAAAGTAGTTAAGTTGAACATTTGGACAGTTGTGGAAATCGCGAGATTGTGAGTGTTACAGTTTAGTTGTCGATAGCGGATTAAAAGTTGAACAGTTGCAAAGGTGAAGATGTCCGAATACGTGTCGCAGCATAACGATAAAGATGACGTAGGGCTGGAAGATGGCCCGACCGAATTAACAGTGCGACGGAAATCGAGACGGATGCGAAAAAACGAAGGGATCGCTTTGGATATCGACGAAATAAAGATAATCGACCTCAAAGATGAGTTACGGAAACTGGGTCTGTCGACTACCGGCAATAAATCCCAATTAAAGATGAGATTGCAAAACGTTCGCACACACGGTGGTCAAGTGAATAAAGCAACGAGACAGGTGAACGACGAAGATGCGGCGAGCTATAGAGACATAGTGAATGACGAAAACATAAGTGATAATGACGCGACAAGTGATGAAGATATACCGAGTGACGAAGACGCGGCAAGTGACGGAAGTAACAAAAGCAAGTCAGACGAGTGAACGAATCAAGATATAGGCAAGCAGGCGTCAGCCAATAAGACGCGACGAGATCACCGCGCCCAATCAGATGCCACAAAGAAACGACATCCGCGAATGAAATGCGAAAGGATGACGCAACAGACGCGTCGATACGACGACGACGCACTCTCAGATGACGATATGCCCATTGGACGAAGACAGGACGAATTAAGGCGAATTAACAGGCGTGATACCGATGACGAGCAAGGGTCGCTAGGAAACAACTTCACAATCAAGGACGTAGAGGGCAGTTTGTCATATTTTACAGGCGATGATAAATTATCGATCGAAAGTTGGATTTCAGAGTTTGAAGACATGAGCGCTTTACTTAAGTGGAACGATCTGCAAAAATTAGTGTATGGCAAACGCATGTTAAGGGGATCAGCAAGACGTTTTATATCATTCGAAAGAAGGATCATATCTTGGAATATTCTCAGACATTGCCTGAAGAAAGAATTCAAAGTCGAGTTAAACAGTGCGATAATACATAGTCAATTATACAAGCGAAGACGACAACCGACCGAAAGCAGTAGGCAGTACATTTACGCTATGCAAGAGATCGTCGATCCAGGTTATATCGAAGAAGACGCTCTCATCCAATATATAATCGATGGCATACGAGACGATGAAGGTAATAAGACAATACTGTATAGTGCTAGAACGCTACGCGAACTAAAGAAATGCTTCGAGGTTTACGATCGTATAAAAGAAAAGGGACAATGACGAAAAGCAACTATTAAGAAAGATGGCACGAAAGACGGCGCAAAGGATGCAACGAAGGGCCGACCTAAATCAGGCGTTAAACAGGCGGACAAGAAGCATTGTTTCAATTGTGGTTCCACCGAACACGATGCTAAGAGCTGTACGAATGCCGACAAAGGACCGAAGTGCTTCAGATGTAATGAATATGGACATATCGCTTCTAAGTGTTCTAAGACAACACAGCAGCAGGAAACGTCGGTGTCTACGGTGAATTGTGTTAGTGCGGACGATAAGTTTGTTCCGATAAACGTTGCTGGATCGGAATACCGTGCCTTAATCGATACAAGCAGTGACGTAAGTCTAGTGCAGAACGACATGTACGAGAAAATCGGCAAACCCGAATTAAGCAATACGACACGACTTTTTACGGGTCTAGGGAATGTATCCACGAGGCCCAACGGCACTTTTTGTCTGAAGTTTTCCATTCAAGAGGATACTTATGAAATTGAAGTATACGTAGTCCCGACACGATCGATGTCTACTGAGTTAATTCTCGGACGAGATTTCCTGATGGATACCGAGGTCACTATACGGAAAGGAAGAATTGAAATCAAACGGCCACTAATCAAGGAAACCGATACCTCCGTCAGTGAAGAAGTTACTGTCGACGCATATGATCAGTTCATTGATCAGACAGGATTCAAAGAGTTAGCCGCCATAAACTGTGTTACTGTTGAAGAGATAGAAGTCGCAGAACCTTACAGAAGCAAAATCGAAGGGATGATAGCAGCGCATCGCCCGAAGATCAACGTTGACACTACAGTGGAGACTAAGATCATTTTGAAAGACCAGATACCAGTTTATCTCCGTTTCCGAAGACTAGCTCCAAAGGAAAAGGACATTTTGGACAGTCAGATAAACGAGTGGTTAGAAACCGGCGTAATTAAGCCCAGTCGAAGTGAGTACGCCAGTCCGGTGGTTATTGTGCGTAAAAAAGACGGGTCCAGTCGCGTTTGTATAGATTATAGATCGTTGAATAAGAAAATAATCCGCGATAAATATCCGATGCCGCTGATAGACGACAGAATAGACGCGTTGGTAAATTTCCGTATATAGTAGTTTTTATGGCTCCCTAAGAACCCTCCCTAAGGACAAACAAATTTTATCTGAAACATTTTCCACGAAAATGCATCATTTACAAAATATTTGAGGTGGGCAATTAAAATGAAACGCCGTGTATATATTAGACAAACTTTAGGTGATTATAAAAGACACTATAAAATAAGCCAATTTTGTCAATAAATCCGTGTCCGCAAATGAACCGCTTTGATACTAAAATGGTTTTTGGAGTGAAGTATATTAAGTATATTTTTACAACAATTGTTCGAAATGGCAGTTATTTACTTCCATACAAAGATTGCAGCGTCGATTCATAGATTCACGGACCCTATAAAATATTCCCGGAACAGCTTGCACATGTGCAAGCGACCATCACTCTCGCCAGATCTTCTTTTCCAAGTACAGGAGTATCTCGTACACCAGAGATTTTACATAACCGAAAGGAAAAAGTCAGGGGTAAGATCGAGAGATCGCGCAGACTAAGCTACAGGACCTCCTCTTCCAATCCAGCAGTTCAAAAAATTCTGATCCAGATACTCGCACACGTTACAAACTGAAGTGTGGAGGTGCCTCGTCATTTTGAAACTACACGTCTCGTCGTATGTTCAAAGAGACATCTTCTAAAAGATCTGGTAGAATATATTGTAGGAACTGGAGATCAATATATGCATTTAAATGAAGTGGCAGTAGGTACAGACCAATCAAATTATCGCCGACAATACCGGAATGCCCAAATGTTGACGGCAAACTGATATTGATCTCTTCTAAAAGCGGTAGTATGAGGATTTTCATCAGCCCAAATGTGGCTGTTGTGACTATTGAAAAAACCATCCCGAGTGAAACATGCCTCATCCGTGAACAGCACGTTTCTGCCGAAATCAGGCTGGACCAAGTGGCAACCCAAAAACCAACGATTCACGGAGAAAACGATTCGAGGATGATAGTTTAAAGATTCATCACTTGCACTCTCTGGTTATAGTAGGAATAAATTTGTTGGAAAACATGCCATACCGTCGACTTAGCAGCCTCTATGTGGTGTGCAATTGCGCAAACACTTGTGAAAGGTTTTTACTCTACATGGTTCAGAACTTCTTCTTCATATGCTGCTGTGCGTGTTTCTTTTGGATGATCGGTACCATCAGCGCGCATCAGGTTACCAACTTCTTGAAGACGACGATGAACGGACGCAAAAGTGATATAATGAGTATGACGACGATGAGGATATCTTTCTTCATAGCATACAGCTTCTCTTCTATTACATCTAAGTTCTCTATAAATCAGATGCATATCGGCCAGTTCTTCATAAGAAAACTTGTCTATTTTTGAAAACAAATTTCAACTAAACAATAATGAATACTGAATGTGACGCTGAATAAATACTGAATGTTGTAATACTAATACTCAGTGTAATACTCAGATGCTGTAATAATCAGTCAGCAATGTCTTACAATTAGTCTCTGATTCTCTTGTGCCAAAACGATACATTTGCGGACGCGGGTTTATTAAAAAAATTGGCTTGTTTTAGTATCGTTTATAACTACCTGAAATTTGTCGGTCTAATTTTGTATATATATAGGATGTTTCATTTTATTTTAAGTCAAATATCTGAAGGATCATATCACAGGATTTAAAAAAAAATGTTTTGTACAAAAGTTTAATAACTCCAAGGGGAACATAAGATGATGCCATTGGTTTGTCCTTGAATAGTCGTTTGAAGATCACGTGCAGGTCACCTTCAATTTCTTAAATGGAAACCTCCATTTCTTATTGCACATTTTTGTAGCTTACTTCAAGAGCTTTTCAAAGCACTATGACAAAGTATTTTTTCATTAAGCATTTTTCGAGTTACGAGGCTTGAAGTTTACAATACCGTCGGCATTAGCAGTTTCCATGGTGGAGGTTGCACGGTCGATTTTACACCTCTGGTGCGCGCGCGCGGGTGTGTGTGTGTGTGTTTTGTGTGTTCAACCTCGCACGCGGATGGAGGTGCAGACTCACTTCTGCGATATTTTTTTACTCCAAATCGCTTTTCAACCGCGTACCTTACAACTGTTGACAATTTCAGTGGGAGAGTAATCAGGCATCGTCCCAATAGATGCGATACAATTCTGTTCTATAAAAGACCGTTCTGAACAATTAAACCTGCGACCGCGTGTCACAACTCTTCCATTACCACCGTACTCATCGATAAAAACACATTACTCCGAAATTTTTATGATCTGGTTGTTTCTCGGAAGTAATGAGCCGTGGAGACCGCGTTTTCATCTGCGTGCGAGCGCGAATACACACACACACACACACACACACACACACACACACACACACACACACACACACACACACACACACACACACACAGGTGTAAAATTCAACCGTGCAACCTTTATGCGGTACACCTTGGATAATGCTAATGCTGATGATACTGTAAACTTCAAATCTCATAACTCAAAAAGTACTTAATAAAAAAATACTTTATCATAGTGCTTTGAAAAGCTTTCAAGGTAAGCTACAAGAATATTCAATAAAAAATGAAGATTTCCATTTAAAAAATTGGAGGTAACCTTTACATGATTTTCAAACGACTATCCAAGGACAAACCAATAGCACCATCTTATGTCCCCCTCGAAGTCATAAAACTTTGGTACGAAACATTTTTTTTTCTAAAATCTCGTGATTTCCAGATATTTTACTGTTTAAAATAAAATATATATAACATAAAAGTCCTTTACCATGTTGTGTGTCGAAAGACCACAACGTAATAATTATAGGTTAATTAGGCAATAACAATAATAAATATTTGGAAGGCCATTAATCGAGGCCACTTCTCGAGAATCCTGTGACAAAAGTTACTTAATTATTAAACAATTAGGCGCTGACGCGAGCACTCGTTCTTAGAAGCCCGAGTGTCACTTGCGTCTAAAGTAGGTTAAACAGATCAGCATTTTGGTAACACAATGGATCGATATAGTTCAAGTCTCATTGTGTTCCGAATACTGATCCGTATAAATTAAGGCGGCACACAAGGCGCCGCGGGTTTTTATCAGCAAAGTTCCGGACGAAGCACGACACGTCGCGTACCCGCGTAACCACGGTAGTACGGTCGCCGAATAAGTGAGATGACAAGTGTAATAAGAAGATACCAAATAAAAGTTATTCTATCTATTCAAAAGTGCTTAATTATTCTAAACTCTCCGAGCCAAAGCCCGCTTGACCAGCACGGCGAATCTTGAATCTTTACGCAGCGCCTACCGCTACCGAAGTAGGCGCAACAACCATTTTGCAATTTTCGCAATAAAGTATGATAAATGGAGTATTAACTAAAAAGGATTGACGAATGATAGCGCATTGCGCGCTGCTAGACCATGCGCTGTATCTAGATGGGTCAGCGGCGTGTCATACGGCGACGAAAAATAACAGCAGTACGGAGATCCGCGTCGTTTCCGCCCGCTCGCTGCTCGCCTGCTACTCCTCTCACCGTGCGCAGTTGTTTTTCATTACTCTACGACGCAACGTTGATCCATCTAGATTAGTGCTCGGAATTAGTTGAGCTTTTCAGCCGATTCTCAAGGTTGACGCCTCATTTCCTCTCCTTACCGCACGCACTGTAGCCGGTAGGACCAGCGCACAATGGACTAGGAGACACAATTCTGTAGCCAAAAGTCAACTTTCAAATTTGGATAAAAGAATTAAATCATTATAATCAATGATATTTGCAATATTTATACCGTAAATTATTTGTTAATTAATGAAAATTTGCTCTGTTGACAGTTACGTAAAGTATAAAAATGTATTTTTATTTTTCGTGCAGCTTCATATAAATCAGGAGACGCGGTAGTGTCTCCGGCCAAATTCAAAAAATTACACTACTAAGTCAGGAAAAATGTTTCTGGCAAAGTTCAAAAAATGACACTACTAAGTCTCTTATCCTGCACGCACAAAATCGACTTTTCGGGGGTTTGTAGCAACTAAAATATAAGAAATTTTAAAAAACACATAGCATATCCTGAAAGGTGGCATCGCCACGAGTAATTTAAGCCGAAGAAAATTAAAATCGGTTTAGCCGTTCCAAAGATACAAGTGGTCAAAAATTGATGTTTTTCATATTTTAATAAGAAACGTCGTCTCCTTCTTCTTCTCTGTCCGCCAGGGACGAATAGAGAATTTGTGAGGCCCAGGGTATTATTTATAATTTACGGGAATTTCTCGCACTAGGTGCCAAGAGTCGACGATTTCGACTTCCCCGAATTGCGCTACGGGAATTCCTCGCACCAGGTGCCAAGGGTCGACGAATTTGACTTTTGCGAGTTGCGCTACGGGAATTCCTCGCACCAAGTGCCAAGGGTCGACGAATTCGACTACCCGAATTGTGCTACGAGAATTCCTCGCATCAGGTGCCAAGGGTCGACGAATTTGACTTTCGCGAGTTGCGCTACGGAAATTTTTCGCACCAGGTGCCAAGGGTCGACGAATTCGACTTCCCCGAGTTGCGCTACGGGAATTCCGCGCACCAGGTGCCAAGGGTCGACGAATTCGACTTTCGCGAGTTGCGCTACGGGAATTTTTCGCACCAGGTGCCAAGGGTCGGCGAATTCGACTTTCGAAAGTTGCGCTACGGCAGCGAAACGCAACTAAATGTTTTAGAGGGCCAAATGTCAAATTAGAGATAACATAACGGGCCACAAAAAGATCGGCGAGCAAAAAAAAAAAGGAACTCAACCTAAATGATCTTGAGGATGCAACAATATTGGTTCCTACATACACGCATTTTTTATAGAAAAGAATTTTCTCTCGTAACGTTTGTCATTCGAAAATACGCTCCGATAAAAAATAATTTATATGTAAAAGTAAAAAAACAATTCGGCGCTGTGCTTTAATAATTCAGTTTATTTTTCTTTCTTTCTGGAAATCAAGCTTGAACTAGAGCACTAAAGATGCAAGTATTCTCACGTCTGCGCCATTTTCGCTCCATTCCCCCACTCCTTGCCCTCTCGCCTAATCACTGAGGGCAACTCAGCGAGGGCGAGCTAAGAAGCTAAAAGAGCGAGAGGGCAAGGAGTGGAGGAATGGAGCGAAAATAGCGCAAACGTGAGAATACTCACGTTTATGCCCAATTCCACCAACGTAGATTAACTTTAATTTCGGTTCAACTTATTCTTCACCTTTTTTTAATTCTTAGAACTAGAAAAAGATGAAGAGTAAGTTGAACTAAGATTAAAGTTAATTTACATTGGTGGAAATGGGCATTATAGTGCCTTACTTGAACGTCACGGGCAGAGGGACCAGACTGGCAGCTTTGATCGAGGGCCGGATTAGAAAGCCTCGCGGGCCGCCAATTGCGTATCCCTGATCTAGAAGTTGCTACTAGTACTAAGCCAAAACATGATCTCGTAAGAATGATAATGGCTTATCGTTATGCAGCAAAAAATCTGCTAATGTAGATTTATATGCAATCCTCGATAAAATTTTAGAAAATCCAAAAATACCAACAAAAATCAGGAAATTATTAAATGAACCAACTGTTTCAATAAGAAAAAAAAACTGCACAAGAGGCTTTAGCATTTTTACTTGATAACTCGCTTTCGAAGGAAGTGTATCAAAATATGCGTTTGGAAACAAAATCATGTGGAGTAAATATTTGGCCAACGTATGATAATGTTAGAACTGCTAAAGCAAAATGCAGGCCACCAAAAGAAACTGTTTCTATTTCAGAAAAAAGTAAAGACCACTGTTCAAGTGCTTCTGAATCACACTGCAAAAAGGATTGTAAAGTTACAAGCAGAAGTAATCGTTCAATTTATGCAAAGCACTGATGTTATAGAAATAGAAGCAGTAATGATGTGTTCTTGGGGATTTGATGGAAGCTCCGGTTTTTCATCTTTTAAGCAAAACTACAAATCGGCAGAAGAAAATACACCACAAAGTGATCAGAATCTATTTATTACCACAGTTATACCATTGCGATTATTAATAGCGAATAATGTTGTTTTGTGGAACAATTAAGTGTCTCAATCTCCAAGATCTTATCATCCTCGTAAGATGGAATATATTAAAGAATCAACAGATGTTGTTTTGAAACAAAAACAGCATGTTGAGGATCAAATAAACAAACTAGAAGTTCGAAGTTAAATTGGATGACGATCATTGCATTCGTATTTATTTTTCTTTATTTCTCACTTTGATAGATGGCAAAGTATTGAATATTATTACTAATACCAAGTCGATGAAAGCTTGTCCACAACTCCTAAAACTTTTAATAATCTCAGGCACAAAGATAAAGGTATTTTTCTGCCGGATCCGAATTCTCTTCAGTATGGACTCAGCCCACTTCATGCTTGGATAAGAATCTTCGAATTGTGTTTGCACATTTCCTATAAGATTAATGTCAAAGTCTGGAAAATAAGAGGCGATAAGAATAAAGAATTCATACAAAAAAAAATCAAATTCAAAGTATTCTTTAGGAAAAGTTGGGACTAATAGTAGATAAGCCAAAACTAAGAGGCTCTGGTACCACTAATGATGGAAATACAGCACGTAGAGCTTTCGAAAAGCCAGAACTCTTTGCGAAATGTCTCGGTCTCAACATTCAGTTACTTTATAATTTCAAAACTATCTTAATCGCTCTCTCTCTCTTACCATCTTCCAATAGACAAAAATTCCAAAGATTATACGATACTACTGCCAAATTTTATATTAATGACTATAATTGATTTCCTATGCCATCAACATTGCATAAGATTCTTATGTATAGTGCTGATGTCATTAGCACAAGCACCCTACCAGTAGGTAGACTCGCCGAGAAAACTTCAGAATCTCGTAATAAAGATTATAAAAATTATAGATTAAATCATAGCAGAACTCACAGTCGCGAGGTAAACATAGAAGATGTGTTTTACAGAGCTATGAATAATTCGGATCCAATTATATCTTCTAAGTATTAGTTTTCAATCTAGAAATAAAAAGAAAAAAGTTTTGAACTTCAGTCAAAAAATGAAAAATTTACTTGCAATTTCCCAAGAAAATGAAGAGTGTAAGTCTGATATAGAAAATGATACCGAAAACATTGAGTTGCCAAGTATCTCTCAAACTTTCGGGATTTTAGATGATATGGAATTATCGGACGACAATGAAGAGATAAATTTGAATGAGGAGTAAGAAGTTTAGAATTGCTGACACATTTTTTTAAGTGGTTTCCCCAGTAGGCCTATTCCACTCAAGACAAAATTTTCTCATAAAAGGCTAAGAAAATTTAATCTTTTTGATGTTTAATTTTTTTAATTAAAAATTCGTTATTTTTTGTCTTCAATACCTCATAGGTAACTTGGAAATCTATATTAAAATATTTCCATATAATAAATTTAAAAATTATAAAAATAATATCTCTAATAAATTTTTTTAATTTCAAGGTTCAATAATCAAGGTTCTTTTGAAAAGAGAAGAGAAGAACCCACTCATTAATAGAATAGTGCCGCTCCTAAAGTTCGCCGGCGCTGGGCCCTAGCGGCTGCAGCGCGCGCGGTAAGGACAGGAAAGGAGGCGTCTATCTCGAGAATCGGCTGAAAAGCTGAACTAATTCCGAACACTGACCTAGATTCACACATCAATAGTTTTTAATTAATATTTTACTTATTATTGCAAAAATTGCAAAACGATAAAGGACTTTTCTGTTCAGTTTATCGCACTCTACTCGTACACGAGCGATTGTCCCATTATTCTGAGACGTGTGTATATATATATACACAGAGTGTCTCAGATATATATATATATATATATATACTGCCCTCTCGCCTATTTAATAAATATAAATATATATATATATATTTATTTATTTATTTATATACAGGGTGTCCCAGACTTACCGTACCAGCCGTTAATGGCAGACTCTTGAGATTATTCTGAGACGAAAATCCAAATGCCAAAATGTCGAGTCTGTTGTAAATTTTGAACGGGAAAGGTTCAAAGTTCACCAACCACATAGTCGTAATTTCGCGCGCTTAGGGACATCGCATGTTGAAGGGGCCTCACATATAACACGTAATACACGGTATGATGAAATCTCACTTTATCTCATTGCACGCTATACCGTATATTTGTATATCGCGTTCGCACGACCGATGAATAATGTCGGGACGATTGTAATCTCGAAACTGTGATGCTACAAAAACGTGATGCGTGTTGAACTATCATAGCGTGTCTGAATCATGAACAATGATAGTTTTCATATATGAGAATAGAAAATCAATACGATCGTTACGAAGTTCGATTTGCTGTGTATAAGAAAAAGTCGATACAAATGAGAAAATACAACATATTTGAACGCAAAATATCTTTATTTGAAGAATAAAAATAATGAGCAAAACGCAAATAAGAATAATAAGAACACGGAAACGTCTACAAAATAAACGCAAACTCGTATCGCAAGTTACAGGAAATGCTCGAAGTGTCCACCGCCACATTGGACACACACTCGCGCGCGTTGAAGCAAGCTCTGTTGCGCGTTACGCAGTATCTCCGGCATCACGATCGCGAATGCCTCGATGATCCATTCTTCTAATTCCTCGCGATTGTCGATACGTTCTCGATACATATATTCCTTGACGGTGTCCCATAGGAAAAAATTCAACGGAGTCAAATTCGGGGACCTCGCTGGCCAATGCATCGGACCTCCGCGACCTATCCATCTGTTTCTATAACTTTCATCCAACACGCGACGCGCGCGTAGAGATGCGTGAAACGGCGCTCCGTCGTGTTGAAAGTGCATTCATCGTCGCTGCTCCAGAGGTATATTTTCTAATAATTCCATCAAGTCATTTTGTAACAAATTCGCGTAATCATGTCCGGTTATTCTTGCAGGCATTTCAAAGAAACCGATCTGAAGTTATCATGTGAGAAACAATTTGCGAAATCTTGCACTGTTTAGTACGAAATCTCAACTTACTATCGAAGTGTTCAATATTCCAGCCCATAAATTTATCCCGAACTGATGCTAATAACTTCTTATTTTAAATGCGTGCAGATTCTCATTCGCCTATATACGCGTTGTGTGTATTGAAAACGCCTTCCCGCGTGAAGTATGATTCGTCGGCAAATAAAATATTATTTATAAAACCTGGTCGATGTTCTTCTTCGTTCAGTAGCCATGTGCAAAATGTCATTCTCGCCGCACAATCTCTGGGTAATAGATGCTGCACCTTTGTAAAGTGATACGCATTGAATCTGTTCTCTTTCAATATGCGTTGAATTGTGCTTTTCGATACTTCGAACTCCCGACTCAATTTGCGTATACTCATGTCCGGTTTGTCGTTCACAGCCTGCAAGATCGCTTCTTCGTTCTGCACTGTACGAATGTGACGTTCGACGACGACGTTAAGTCTGTTGGGCATGACGAATCCCTCTCTCACGCGATACAGCAATCGCACAATTATATTGTGATTGATTCTTTTCCGCTCCGGATAGCGAATGTTGTACTCGCGTGCGGTACGGTAGGTATTTTGTCCATATTCGCCATAAAGAACGAGCATGTCGCAACACTCGATCGGCGTGTAATCCATTTTTTAATGTCAATTATCTTTTTTCTATTTGTTACACGAAAGATTCGGGAATGAAAATGAACTGCAATAACACTGACAAATGAAAAGTATATATTATACGAGAGTACAAAAAAAAAGAACATAGGCGCGATCAAGCAAACACGTGTATACGTAAGAGCGCCGGTGAACATAACATGAGAACTGAGAAGAATAATAATAATACGGTGTGAATATCGCTAATAGAGGCACCTGCATCGTAGCGGGGTCCGATGCGATATCGGCGGAAGCCAAAAGAAAATATAATTGGCGCGAAAGTCAAAAAGAATGTTTCAACACTATTGATTTCCTGTTATCATATGTGAGAACTATCATTTGTTCATAGATTACAAAAAAAAATGGATAACAAATATACGGTATAGCGTGCAATGAGATAAAGTGAGATTTCGCCATATCGGGCCGTGTTACGCGTTATATGTGGGGCTTCTTCAATATGCGATGTCCCTGAACGCGCGAAATTGCGACTATGGGTGCGTTCCACTTAACGCCCGCAACGCTCCTAGGATCATTTTATCCTTGTTTTTCATCGAAAGTTAAACGAGGATAAAATGATTCTAGGAGCGTTGCGGGCGTTAAGTGGAACGCACCCTATGTACTTGGTGAACCTTTCCCGTTCAAAATTTACAACAACCTCGACATTTTGGCATTTGGATTTTTGTCTCAAAATAATTTCAAGAGTCTGTTATTAACGGCTGCCATTAACGGCTGGTACGGTAAGTCTGAGACACCCAGTATATATTTATTGATTTATATATAATATTATAGAGTATATATTATAGAGTAAGAAACTTTGCAGACACCTTTGATTGAATAAATAAATAAAAAAATTATGTTGTAGGCTCTTCTATTATTCAATAATATATTAGGTTGTCCCAAAAGTTCTTTTCGTTTTCTTACTAAAAATTAAATATTCAACCTCCCGTTCTACCCCCTTAAAATCTGGAGTAATATTCTGTGCTCTAAAAAGTAAGTGATATCTCACAAAAATTCATAAATGATAAGGTCTGGCCAAGTTCCAAAAAAAAACACTCCAATATGTTTATATTTTAATAATTATCTAAATTTTTAATATATTACCAACATGAAAAGTAACTGATTACTATGATTACTATTAATATTACTTTTATTACTATTACTATTAATATTACCTTCTGATTACTATTTATTCCTTTCTTTAAAAAATTCTCTTTGTGATAAAAAATTTCACTCTTTGACATAAAAAATCACCTCGAATATTTTGCTAGTAAATCAAAGACATTTTGGAAAAATGGCATCATGAGGCTTCCGGAGAGATGGAGAAAGGTGGTAGAGCAGAATGGCTCGTATATACTTCAATAAATTGTGTCGTTCATAAAAAGTTGAGTACTTAATTTTTAGTAAGAAAACGAAGAGGACTTTTGGAACAACCTAATATTAGTAGTGCAACAATTCAGACAGCACACATGTCCAAAATACATCCAAAGGATATCCAGAGAACGGCTTGTCGTTCCAAAAACGTCTTCAGGATATCCTCTAGACATCTTTTGAATATGTTGTGCTGTCTAGGAAGCTATGAGAGCCGGAACTGGGTTTTAATACTCAATTTTTCATAACAACAATCTATTAACATATGTTTCGGCCGTCGGCTTTGGTCATCCTCAGTACATACAAACAATTATCTAACTTGACGCATATATTCTTAAAATCCGCATGCAATTCAGAAATAATGTGATACGTTCGCAAACAATTTTTTGTTTATTATTGTAAAAAACAGTGAATAAGAACAAAGTAGTATCCTCAATAATTCTTCAATTGTAACTGTAGGATGTAACAGAGTTAAAAAATGTCAGATATAAAAAACAATTCTAGAAACATACCAACAATGTCGCCGCATCCTTTAATTAATATAGGAGTACACAAATTTCTAATAATGCTCGTCAATGTCATCCAGTGAACGTCAATAAATAAATAAATAAACTTACATAAATAAAGTCAATTAAAATATAAGATATTATCGGAAGAATAAAACTAGATGGAAAACAGAAACGTACCTTAAACCAGTCAAATAATTGCACAAATGTCACCATTCTAAAATTATATTAATAAATAGTCTTTAAATTATGTTAATTTACTCCACGTGTATTCACATATAATAAATTCACTATTATATCATGAATTTTCTAACATGTGTGTATTTATTAACGTTCGGAGAAGGACAACGGAATATGAACTAAGTGAGAATCAACAAAAAAGAAACAGGAAAGCAAAAATTATATAAAGAGGGGCTTTACAGAGTGGGGAATATCCTAAGTACAGGCAGATGTGTCTGGTAAAAGTTCGGTGTCGCTTTGTTTAATCAGTTTTGTATTTTGCCTTTTTATATATAACATCTCAGAAATCAACCTTTTACTGCATGAATGTTCTCTGTCTAATATTTCAACATTATCTGATTTAAATTCATGATTATGATCCATTTTATGGTACAAAATTACTGAAAGGGAACCAAATCTTTTATTTATATGCGATTGATGTTCACGAATCCTAGTTCTTAATTGTCTTTTCGTCTGGCCAATACGTTGCATCACAGTCATGACAAGAGATTTTATACATATACTACATCGCAATAATACATAGGATCTAATAAATCTTTACCAGTTTTTATGAACTTGTTCAATTTGTTATTACAAAAAAAGGCTAACTTAAAATCGTGTTTTTTTTCGTTACATGAGCAAAACTTTCAGATACCCCGTTCATATAAGGAACAGTAAAAAATCTTTTTTTGTCTCCTTTTTTTTCACTTTCCCTATTAGGAATCATATATATAAAATTTGATTATATTTCTATGTAATATTATATGTATATACAGGATGTCCGGTAACTCACGGACCAACGCTCGTGAGTGGATAAAGCACAAGTTAAACAGAACAAAAAAGTTCTTTACTATTTTGCAATTCTCGCAATAATTATTTAAGTATTAATTATTGCGAGAATTGCAAAATGGTAAAGAACTTTTTTGTTCTGTTTAACTTGTGCTTTATCCACTCACGAGCGTTGGTCCGTGAGTTACCGGACATCCTGTATATATAATATAAAAATAATCTCTGTTAAATAAATTGAATTGTTATTAAAAATATCGTAGTATGTAGTATGTAATAGTATGTAGAATGTATCGCAGTATATTAAAATTATTGAAAAAGAGTAAACTTTATGGAATTTTATATTTCAATTCATTGTCAGTCAAGTCGGGCCAAAAGTGTAGAGTCAGGGTGGAATGGATATATGTTGATTTATTTACTATTCATTCTTTCGTTCTATATATTTTTTTCTTATAATCACTACCCATACAGCACAAAATATCCTATATATCCTTAGGACATCTTGGGAAGATCTCGATGTCCTCAGAACATCCTTGGGGCACCGAAATATCCTCGATGTCCTGAGGATATCCTGATGTTTTGTACTGTATGGGTATAAGCAAAACTTCAAAGTAAATGTAATATGCGCTGATAGTTAACTTGCATATGACAACGCGTTGCATACGAAATACAGCGATTATTTATAATGGGTGTAATGTGGAGAGCATGTTTTAGCAACAACTTTAGCTAACTGTTCCTCAAATATATGATAACAATGACATTCCATTTTTATTCTTACTTATCGACTATTGCGCAACACAAGCACGGCATAAACGATGCGTCATACAGCGCGACGTATATAGTGCAACATTGATGACTCATTTCTGAAAAATGCGATTTCGAAATAACATAATAAAATCATATGATTGAATTCAGCGTAAAAATGCTACAACTTTTGTCATTATAGAAGTTTTGAAATTTGCAAAAATAATAACAAGGGGTGGGGATAAATTAAAAAATTTAACATTTTTTTAAAATCCAGCTAATACGCAGTTATAAAGCCAATACAACTTTTATTCGAAACATTTTTTTATATCTTTAATTGTTTTCATGATATTCACATAAAAAGAAAAAATTCGATTTCTTTCAAAGAAGTGTATCACCCCCTAAACCTTCGATTAGGCACGTATAAAAAAATACGTGTCACCTAAAATGGTATGTTTTACAACATATTTTAACGAGAATTAAATCGGAGGGGGGCACTTGTGACGGTTCCCTTGTTAGTTCATATTCCGTTGTCCTTCTCCGAACGTTAACCGATACGCACATGTTAGAAAATTCGGACCATGATATTATAGTGAATTTACTATATTTGAATACACGTAGAGTAAATTAACATAATTTAAAGACTATTTATTAATATAATTTTAGCATGGTAACATTTGTGCAATTATTTGACTGGTTTGAGATACGTTTTTATATTTTCCATCTAGTTTTATTCATCCGATAATATCTTATATTTTAATTATTGAATATCTTAATATTTTATCCAAATATTTTAATATCTTATATTTAATTATTTTATCTTTATCTTTATTTACGCAAGGTTGACATTCACTCGATGATACTGACAGATGAGCTTTATTAAAAATTCGTTTACTTTTATATTAATTAAAGGGTCCGGCGACATTGCTGATATATTTCTAAAATTGTTTCTTTACATTTGACATTTTTTAACTGTGTTACATCCTACAGTCACAATTGAAGAATTATTGAAAATACTACCTTGTTCTACCTTTTCTATCTAGACACTGTTTTTTAAAATAATAAACAAAAAGTTGGTTGCGAGCATATCACATTGTTTCTGAGTTGCGGGCAGATTTTAGGAATATATGCGTCAAATTAGATAATTATTTGTACACTGAGGATGGCCAAAGCCGTTGGCCGAAACGTATGTTAATAGATTGTTGTTAAGAAAAATTGAGCATTAAAACCCAGTTCCGGCTTCCATAGCTTGTTGTACTAATATAATATATTGATTGAATAAATTATTATTTTATGAAACTGTGATAAAATAATAATTAATTTAAGTATTGTAAAATCAGAGATTCGCATGCACATATACCTGATTCGAATATTTATAGTCATAATACGAAACGTGACCGTTATAAAATCCAAAGAACGAATCGAAACCCCGGTGCAAGGGGGTGTGCTGAGCTGTGTGATATCCCAAATGCCATTTTCCGATAAGTTTTGTCATGTACCCCAAGCCTCGTAGATATTCCGGTAAGATCCTCACGTTGAGAGGAAGTCCTCTGGGTTCACCGCCTTGTATATCTTCTCCCTGCATACCTGTGGTATGAGGCATTACAAAGTGTCGGTTACACACAAATGATAAAAAAACACGGTATGTGGACATCTTTATTCAATGCACGTTGAAGCGATAGGCAATTATATAATAACGAAGCACATATACAATGTGATGCAGTGACAAGTAGACGCAGTTTACATATGTTTTTACCATTGAGCTCTATATTGTATATGTATTGTAATGTGTAATATACGTAAAATGTAGTAATCTTTTTTTCTCACAAAAACAATAATAAAAATAGATACTAGTGTTTTCAGAAAACAAGCAAAAATGACAGTAAAATTTATTTCTTAATAGAAATTTCATCTAATATGCAAATAATATTCAGCAAATAATGATATAAAAAAACACTGTTTTACGACATAATGTATCAACATAAATACTGTTTCAAAACATTATTCATTCTGCAATGTGGTAAACGACACATACCAATACGTATCGGATATTGTCCGGTGAAAAAGGCAGTCCTGGAGGGTGTGCTGGATGGTAAGACATAATGTCTGTTTAGTATAATTCCATTATAGCCAAGAGCATCTATATTGGGAGTCGGAATTTGATCCGAGCCATGAAAACCGACGTCATTCCACCCCTGAAAATTGGAAGTATCTTTTCACTTTTATTGCGCAATACTTTATCACGTTTATAATATTTAAATAATTAATAATCACGCCAAAGTATAATAATAAAAACTTTGATATTCTTGTGAAAAAATATTCTCTGCGAAGATTTTATTTGTGATGTTACAACGGACGTCTATAAGTTATGTATCATATATGCATACATATATGCATATGTGCATAGAAGATATTTTTCTTGTTCACACGCGAAAGTGTACCGTCTAAGTGCAAAGTCTAATTAACGTATAAAAATATATAATAACATATAATACATATATAACGCATAATAACGTATAAAAATTAGGTGATCAAATTAAATTATAATTGACCTGTAGAAATTAACTTTAGTCGAATTGTTGGAATGAGTCACGATTTACGACGTACTTGTTGATCGCGGAGGCGGCATAGACAATACGTAAGCCACAATAATTAACTTAAGTAAGGATAATCCGAGATACTTTTGTGCGAACTAGAGTTGAATTAAATGTACAAAGAAGTGTAAGCAAGCGTAACATATATAAACAATAACTTATGTAAACGTGGATTATAATTATGTCTAGAGACAGTTATGTAAATTCTGTTTATATAAGATGGAAAAAATATTAAACATTTGCTTTCATTAAAATAGATGTGACAAAAATCTATTTAGGCTTTAATATCTCCGCGTTTATATTTTAATATTTATAAATTTCAAGAATACTTAATAGAAAGAGTAGTTTACTTAAATCAAGCATCACGTCTAATAAACCGACTTATGATAAAATTTTATTAATTTTTGCAGCCTAACTATAAAAAAATTATTCTGTAGTAATATAGGGAAAGTTTTTATATCAAATTTTAGAATATTTTGAACAACTTAATGAAAAGTGGGTATATTATAGTTAATTTAAAATAAAGACTTTGGTGTATAATAGGTGGTAAAACATTCCGCATCAAAATTTCAAATCGATACACAATTTTTGTAATTTTAAATTATCTTAAACACATAGGCCGGTATTCATAGTCCGTTCTTATATTCAAGATCGTCTTAAATACGGACTTATATTCGCTCTCTTCGTCACACATAGATTGTGTCTGACGAAGAGAGCGAATATAAGTCTGTACTTAAGACAATCTTGAATATAAGAACGGACTATGAATACCGGCCATAGATATTGAATATATGATTTCAAAAATAAAAAAATGGGGGAAAATATCTACAAAAAACTACAAAAATATTATTAAATAACAAACAATTATGTTATGAATATTAAAAGTAAATACTAATGTTAAGTATTTTTTATCTCTTTATTGCATCTACACATTATAAATCACGAAATTGACGAGATTGACGAAGAAATTCAGAATTTGATTAACTATATCGGATTCTTTTTTTTTAATTAATAAATATGCATTACATTAACTAAACACAATTAAGATATCAGTATTTTTATTTTTATCAGTATCTTACCAAATCATCAGCCATAAAGATGATTATATGTGGCGCCGTTTCGTATGAGCCCAATGCGATTCCAAAACACAGGGTGAAACATGAAACAAATGTACTATCCCAAATTATCGTTAAACGCACCATCTTTGCGGCAATGTAGAGATTATCGGATACTTGAGATTGCTAAGAGAAAATCAACTTCACGATCGCGTAAAGAAGTCTTTTTTTCTTTGCGTCACTGACCAACGATATTCGCGCAAACAAAAGAAAGGTTCATCATAAAAGGTACGCGTAAACGTAATACATCAACGAGCTCTTACAGAATACAGAAGAGCAAAGAAAGACCAAAACACGTTTATATAGTCCACCCACGAAAGAACCCACTCATGAATGGATCCGTGAAAGGGAAGGGAAGATATACTAATGATCCCAGTAATAACGGAGACGGGTTTTAAATTGGGTTGCTTCTCATTTTACATCCTATTTTCTCTACTCGTCTAATTCCTTCTACGACTTACAACCGTGTAGAAGGTTTAGGAAACGTAACATAACGAACGTCGTAGAAGCGCTTCCGTTTTTACTAACAGTCTCTCGTCTGAGGTTTTATATTCCTCATGAAATGGTATAATAAGTAAAGCTTCATCTTTTGTAGAAAATAGGTGAATTAGAAAGTAAAAAAAGTTAATACAAATTTATTTTATAAAGCTGTAAATTTCTTTTCTTAATTGTAGAGAATTATCACAGAAACTTAATTTATTATATTTTGAAATATTTTTTGTACCTTTCTATTTCTTTATATTCTTTTTGATTGTTTTTTATTCAACGAAATTAATGCGTGGAATAAATGAGCTTTAAAACTAATGTTTGATTTCAGTATAAGCACTCTTCTGTGTTTTACTTTGTTTATTCGTTGACACAAAAATTTCAGTCACCATTGTGACTTTCTTCAATGTGTCTACAATATACCACATTCTTTATTAACGTAGTTATCGTATCACTTTTCTTTCTAATTAAATGCACATTAGATTAATGTAATGGCCCATTTTTATATCAGTGGTTAAAATATTTTTGATACATCCTTATTTGTCAAAATTTGTAATTGGAAATCGATCACAGCACTTAAAATATTTACAGATTTAGTATTACTTTGATTCTTTACGTATTAGTTGTTTAATTAAACATATTTCACTTTTAATATCTTTTCGTCTCGAAATGTTTATGCGGCTGTCGGCGTAATACTTAATTGGTTTTTATTCACTCCAATTCTTCAAATTAAATTTTCTAATAAAAATTAAATTTTTTTGCGATTTCTATTTCACAATTGTTTCAAATAATTTTTCCACATTTTTATTTGAAGTATTGTCTTGCAAGTTTCTAGACCATTTCTAGACTTTACATCTGGACATATAACATGACATATATGAAATAGAATTTGATACTACCGAAAAATATAATTCTTTGAAAAAAAAAGTACCTATAAAATGTAGAATAAATTTGATGTGTTGTAATTGCATAGTTAGTAATTACAGTTAGAAAAAAATAATGATCTACGACTTATTAAACACTCTGTATATTATGATAAATATAGACGCCCTTCGTCACCATCGTAAGAATTAATGTCACTGACATTGACGTAACACACTGATTAAGACATCTAAATAATTAGGAGCACTTCAACCGAGTGTCTAGTTAAATGAGCGCATACCTACAACCTACGATCTTGAGATCTTGACATCAAATATTGTAGAAATTTGTTAAAAACGTTGTTAAAAACTCGAACTTTAATTTATAATCTTAAAACAATATAGCAAATAACAAGAACATAAAAATTAGAAAAGAATAAATCGACAAAAATGTGCTACTCAAATTAAGTAATTAGCTAGGAGAAATACAGAAAATATGAAAATAAAAAGTATTATAAAAGAAATAGCAACGAAAAATGCAAATTGCAACAACAAATTTATTTAATCACATTTATATAATATTTAATAACTTATATACTCTAATAAAACAAAGTAATAATTTATATGTAAACATGCAATCATGCAACATTTTTTTACAAAGATCGAAGAACTAAAACATTTCTTCTCATTCTACACGTTCAGCTATAATACCAAAAACGTTACTCTTACCTAATAGTTTTTCTTACAAGATGTCTGCATTGAGTAATGTACGAAAATATGTAAAAATTTCAGTTGGAAAAATATAGATGAAAACAAATATCCCACATATCTAATATCTATTTCCAATTCTATAATACAAATTATAGAAAATTATCTGTTCAGAGAGTTGTACATAAACAACGTTATAATTGTATGAACGAGTTACTTTGACGATAAGATTTGTGCATTTCCATGGGTCAATTCGACAATGCAATTATATTATCAACATCTTGCATTTTATTTAAAGCGTGTAAATTGTCCCACCAAGTTAGTAATTTATGTTGATAAATCAAACGGAACCACGGTGTTAATGGTGTCACAGTTTTCACAAAGTTCTCAATCTCCGATCTAGACACCCATCGAATTTCGCTCACTTCATCAGGATTGGGATCTATGGTGACGTCCTTTTGCACAAACAGTACATAATCGATTTCGTGTTCGCCCCAACGATTGTCACTAACTGCTTCATAATAAATTCTTGTCAAGTAAAACAAATCAGAAGGTTTGATCTCCTCAATAGATATGCCTAACTCATAATTGAGTCTTCTTATTGCTGCTTTGCGTATGCCTATAGTATCTTGTTCTTCTGTTTCACAAGGAATCTCTGCTAACGGATGACTGCAGCACGTATTTGTATAATGATCTGGAAATGTCACCTAAAATAAACATATAAATATATTTAAAAATGTTGATTCCAAATTTACTATAGAACATCCTAGTACTACCTACTATAGTAATCCTAGTATAGATTTCAATATTTTATTAATAATAATTAATAATAATTAAAATTATAAATAAATATATAAATAATATAAATAAAATTATTAATATTAATATAAATATTAATAAAATATTAATAATAATAAAAAAATATTAATAAATATAAATATTAATAATAATTTTTAAAAATATGTATAAAATAAAGCATTTAATAAATCTTATTAAAATTAGAACCTATTTGCCTACTTATTTTTATTTATAAGATTAAAACTATTATAAATTTTGCTCTCTAATAAAACTGGTAATTAAGATATAATGACACAAAAGGCCCCACCTTACTACTGGATCGCTTTTGAAGTAACAACTCTCCCTTATTGTTAAACAGGAAAACACTAAATGCTCTGTGAAGTGGTACAGTTCCTTCCACATTAATTTCATGACAGAATTCTTTGGTAGCTTCGCCAATAGGTCTATCCAACTTGTCCACAAGTATACAACGCTCCTTCAAAGCAGCTCTCTGCAATGGTGCTATTTGCGCCATTCCATAATTTTTTTCTGCAGATGTTACTTTATACATGATGTTGCAGAATTTCCTGCAAACTCCTTGTATCATTACGACTAGTTGCACCTTTCAGTACTAAATACTCACTGACTGCAAACGAAACTGAAAAGAATATTTATCACACATAATAAAAAACCCAAATGGTAATGTATTCGCATTTAAATATAGCCTTGAATATAGTTACATGTTTCAACGAAAATTTGTTTAGAGCAAATTATCATAAAAATTCAAAAGATTAAATTCATACATACAGCAATACGTGATACTCCACATCGAAAAATATTCACTTGATGAAATGCTGAGCGATACTTTTACCTCGAAATGTTTAGAATACCGTTCTACTTTCCAAACAAAAAACACCAATCACGAACGAGCTTAGTAATTGTATATAATTATGAAAATAGTGATAAATACAGGTTACGAATCAGTCACTTATCATCGCTTATTGATCATTTATATGCCATAGCAAGCGCGTATATCTATTGATAATATATACCGAACAAGTCAGATTAATGTAACAGATAAAATTCAACGCATTGTGTAAAAAAACACGTCACATTAAGAATCGAGGACACATGTCTTCAGACCATTGAAATATATACCATACTGGAAGGCGCACAGGCTACCCCCTCCATTCAACAAAACGGTCAGACAAGGCAGTGACTCGGTACCGGATTTTTCTTTCTATCTCGTCTACTCTCGACTAATAGTAGCTGTGAACACGTGACCAAAACTGTTGGTTAGATAGAGAGATCCGGGTCCGAACAGCTATCTCCATCTGACCGGTCGAGAACAAAGGCGTGCTCGTTCCAGTATGGTATATATTTCAATGCTTCAGACATATTCGGATTTATGAGTGACATGACCATAGAGTAAAAATTTATGAGAATGCATTTATTCTATGGCCTATGTCTATAGTGTTTATGATTTTCTGCAGATGGCACTCGGAACAGAAAAGAATTGACGATTGTTTGTTATCTCGTCTCTGATCTTGTCAGTTTATGATCGTCAGTGTGAATTATGACCTTCGAGTATCTCATATTTGTTATTGCTTATTATGGTCTGTGATACTACGTAAATATGACGGAAAATTTGTAAAAAGATTTCGGTATGATTTCTACAAAAATTTCTTAAATTATGTAAGTTGCACTAATCTAGTATTAATTGATTAAACAAGTGTAAATTTTTTCTTACTTATATTAATTTATACATAGTGAACTGTTTGAAGGCAGTTTAGAGAAGAGAATCAGGTTGCAATTATACAAATACATTCTAATCATCGATATTTATCGTTTACAGCGAGAAAATGTACACTGATGTGAGATAAATGAATTTTTATCATTGCAAGGATTTCAAATAGAATTCAACGAAATCCTAGTCGTGCTTTCACGATATATTTTTGAGAATATAACAAATTTCCTGCTCCTTGTATTGATATCTTGTCGTGCATTAAAGTGTCGAATAATTGGAATTATGGCTGTGTCAATAAATGAGATTTGCGAGAATACGAAACTTGCACGTGAAATGGCATTAATGGGGAACTATGATACATCTGGTGTCTATTATCAAGGAGTTGTGCAACAAATACATAGATTACTCGCAACTATAGCAGACACAACTCGTAAGGCAAAGTGGCAGATTGTACAACACCAGATCGTCGAAGAATTCGAGAAAGTAAAAGCTACATCCAACACACTGCAACTTTTTAAAGTAGATACTCATGGAGAAAGACTACTTGGTAGTGTAATTAAAATAAATCTTATAAAATTATTTTGGATGAAACTTACAGTACAACTTTTTGAATATTAGGAACGTCTTGTTTGTCATTTGAAGAACCAACGCGAGATCCTGCTTTATGGTCTTACAGCAATTCAGATTCTTCCTGGAATCAGACAATAGCTAGAGATCCTGATGTATGGTCACCTTTAACTCCAGCAGAACAAAAGTATTGATATACAAATTTATGGTTTTATTAACACATTTAATGGTTTTATTAATTTGCTATGTTAGGTATCTAAACTTTTTTTAGAAAAATATTTTTATTTTTTTGATTAAATTACTACATATTCTTTTATAAAAAAAAAAGTAATTAATTACTTCATTATTTTTGTCAGAAATTCAAGGCAACAAAAGGTTCAACAGAAACAGCAAAACCGAACAAATACTAAAAAATCTCTTATTACAACTAAAAAACCAGATAGCAGAATTACTAATAAAAAGGATGACAAAAAAACTGCAAAGAAAGATGATACAAGCAAGGTTACTTTATTGATTACATTTTAATTTTATGATTATGAATATTAACATAAATCAATAACTAATTACAGGATAAGTCAGAAACAGAAAAAGATGATGTTGAACTGGAAGAACGTAAATTTGAACCATCTTCTAATGATAAAGATCTTGTAGAAATATTGGGTAATATTACTATCAAAGTCATTATTTAAAAATGCATACTGGTGAAAAAAATATGAAAAGATTGTATGTTGATACTTGATATTAACATTGCAGAAAGAGACATTGTACAAAAAAATCCAAACATTCATTGGGATGATATAGCAGATTTACATGAAGCAAAGAGATTACTGGAAGAAGCAGTTGTGCTTCCAATGTGGATGCCTGACTTTTTCAAGGTGTATCTCCTTGTTTGATTTATGGTAAATTGTAAATATATTATTCATAATATTAATGTAAATGTAAATTATATTTTCAGGGAATTAGACGACCTTGGAAAGGAGTACTTATGGTTGGGCCACCAGGCACAGGCAAAACTATGCTTGCAAAGGCTGTTGCAACAGAATGCGGTACAACGTTTTTTAATGTCTCGTCTTCCACATTGACATCAAAATATAGGGGCGAATCGGAAAAACTCGTTCGATTGTTATTTGAGATGGTAAAATAATCTTTTAGTAACATATCAGCAATAATCTTAAATAAATTTTTGACTGTTGATTTATGTTAATATAAAAAACATTATATTTTATTTCATGGGGATACACAGGCTAGATTTTATGCACCTAGTACGATCTTTATTGATGAAATTGATTCTCTATGCTCTAGAAGAGGATCTGAATCAGAACACGAAGCTTCCCGTCGCGTTAAGTCCGAACTTCTTGTTCAAATGGACGGAATAAGCTCCAATAGGTAAAACATGTATAATATTGTTATTTTATTGATCATAATATAAGAAAGGATATCAAACTCTCTCTCTCTTTTCTCTTTTGTTTTATGTAGTGAAGATCCAAGTAAAGTAGTAATGGTATTAGCAGCAACAAACTTTCCATGGGATATCGACGAGGCTCTAAGAAGACGCCTGGAGAAACGTATCTACATTCCACTACCTAATCGTAAGTCTTAATAAACTTTAATCTTGCAACACAATGTATGATGTATTCCAATTCTTTATAAAATTTACTTTATTGATTTGTGTTATGCAGATGAAGGCAGAGAAGCATTGTTAAGGATAAACCTTCGTGAAGTCAAAGTTGATTTGTCTGTAAACCTGTCAGATATTGCAAAAAAACTTGAAGGTTATTCTGGCGCAGATATTACAAACGTTTGCAGGTAAGTAGAAATTGTTGTACCTTATGTAAGTTTTATAATTATTTATATGTCATTCATCAACTAGGGATGCTTCTATGATGTTGATGAGAAAGAAAATCGCGGGTCTTAGACCTGATCAGATAAGGCAATTACCAAAGGAAGAATTAGATTTGCCCGTATCTGCTGGCGATTTTGATGAAGCTGTTGAAAGATGTAACAAAAGTGTTTCTCAGGAGGATTTAGAAAAATATGAAAAATGGATGAGTGAATTTGGCTCATCTTGATATCATTCTGTCAAGAAAAACATTTATTGACAAGTTTGTTTCTACGACACAATTAAAATATTATATTTTCTTCAACACATATAAAAAACAGAGAGCTTCTTAAAACTTTATAACTCCTAAGACTACAGTTCTCTGTACTTGAGATTTTAAAAAAATCAAATTGGAAAATAAGACTGTATGGAGATAGAAATAATACGAGATAAAACTTGGATAATATTTCTAATCTCAACTGTAACACTAAAGACTTAACTTGCAGTAACAAATTACTTGTAATTAGTAAAACTTTTAATCAATAATATATTATATTAATCAAGTTTAAGTATAAACCTTATGTATAGCAATATAATTAAAAAAATATCTAGATATTAATATTTAATAATTAACATATTATATATATTTTTAATCTTTCTTTGGAGCGCAACCTTCTTTTCGTAATTTTTTCGTTTCCTCGTCTATATTTTTGGAGTCCTTTGGTGCTTTATAATTGGAAACATGGTCCACTCGTATTACTCTACCTAAAATCTACAAAAGAACAAATTTTCTGTATTGAAATATTTTAAGCAATAATTTAAAAACTTCTATCATATGCACGCACGCACGCACGCACGCACACACGCACACGCACGCACACACACACACACAAGGTGTAACTCGGAATAACTACGGCAAATCTCGTGAACAGATAGAAGAGAGTAAACCGAACAGAAAAGTCTTTTGCTGTTTTGCAAATTTCGCGTTAGTTATTAAGATATTAATTAAAAACATTGGGCAAATAAACGCGTGTCTTGCGTGACTGATTAAACCATAGGATATACGCTTTAGAATATATGCATGACAGCGGTGAGTGTCACACAACAATGAAAAATTTGGTCGGTCGGCGAAAATAAAAGTAAGTAAACGGGCAGAAGTTTTTTTACCGTGCGACACTTGCCTCTGCCACACTTAGAATACATCTCACACAGTCCAGCTACATGAAACACACACTTATTCACCAATCCTTTTTAATTAATTTCTCTACTTAATTATTACAAAAATTGCAAAACAACAAAGAATTTTCTTGGTCAACTTACTTTTCTCTACTTGCTCACAAGCATTATCGTGATTATTCTGAGACACCTTGTGTGTGTGTGTCATTTTGACTTTTCTGGTGTGTCTTTAATATTGTTAACAAATGAAAACATTTATCATATTACTATCTTGTGTTTTTATTAATAAGATTAACTTTATATTCTACCTTTACACCATTAAAATTATCAACTGCTAAAATAGTACTCCTTTGATCTTCATAACATAAGAAGCCATATCCCTTTTGTTTTCCAGTATCTTTATCTCTAATGAGATTTATATGTACTACTTCACCATACCTACAATTATATTTATTATAAACTGCAATTGACTACACATATGTATATCAATTATAATTATAATTTGAATATAATTATAATATAATTTTATATAAATTCGAACTTACTGAGAGAAAATTGCAATAACATCACCTTCTGTTAAGTCATATGGTAAACCACCAATAAAAATCCATGCACTATCTTTATATTGATCATGCCAAGATGTTTTATTGCCACTTTGTAATTCTTGCTCAGTGAGCTTTTTTATATTTTTAACATTACTGAAAATATAAATATTACTACGATAATATCTCTACTAATTCATAAATTAAAAATTATTAAAATTTAATTAATATAAATTTAAAGTTTAAAATACAACATACAATATATATATATTAGTCAAATTTTTTTTCTTTATATTTATGTCTAATGTTTCTTAAATATGTAAATTATAATTGAAAAATACATACGTTAAAGGATTCATTGCGAATGACGATGCCTAAATATTGCAAAAATACATGTAATTAATAAATTTCAATTTTCTTAGAATATTTTAAACTACTGTCAATAAATTGTATGATATTAAGAATATATATATAAACGTTGTACAAACATAATTTTATTACAAATTAACAACATATTTTTTTTTATTTAGGTCTTTAATGAATAGAAATAACTATTCAATATTAGAAATAGGAAATTAAATTGTTTCATTTCGAAACAAGAAAATGGAATAGATTAACGCATCATGAGTTAGGAATTAAGAATTGGGAATAATTAATCTATTTCATTCTCTTGTTTAAAGTAAAATAAATTGTTCTTAATATTTAACATTTATTTTTATTTCTAATATTTTTTATTATGCATTGGGTCTAACCTCTCTCATCAAATCTAACATACCTTTTCTTCTTCTATAAACTAGTACCGGACAGGCTAAGAGTCTTCGCAGAATGACTGATTTATCAGTTCAAGTCAAAAAAATAAATATATTGTTAGTTTATTGTGTTAGTTTATCGCCTTTGTATACATATGTTTATTTCTTGCAAACGCTGATTCCTGAGGTTCCTGAGGGTGCCGTCACATACAGCCCGTAATCCGTAATCCGCACCGAAAGTCCGCAAAAGTTACTAGGTATTTCGTCCGTAACGTTACGTGTGTTTTTGGTTGCGTTCCGTTTTGCGCATAGCACGCATCGTTCGCATCGTTAATGGGCGCGTTCAGCAGAACAAATCGCTTGGTAACAATCGAACGTGATTGGCTCTTACTTTTAGAACCAACAAATCAACGTTAAGTGTTGACTAGACGACAATTCAGCAGTTGTTCTGCTGAACGCGGCCAATGCTTAGCGCATTGGCTGCGTTTCGTTTCATTATGCGCATGATACATGCTTTGAAACGGAACGATATTGAACGCATTAGAAGCGGAAAATCAAAATGGATTCCACAATAAATTGCGCTATCAATGTGACAATGTTTTTAATTGATGAAATGAGTGACAGTAATAGTAGTGAATCATCAATGACTCTTCCATTATGACTCTTCCTATTTTGACACTTTTTACAATATCGCTATCAATCGCCATATGCAATTACGCAATCGCATGGAACGCATAAGGCCGGAGCACAGACTTTTACATAAAGCATAACGCATAAGCATAAGGAAATTGATTGGTCTCTATATAAGCATAAGCAAATGCATAAGGAAATGGACCAATCAATTTCCTTATGCTTATGCGTTATGCTTTATGCAAAAGTCTGTGCTCCGGCCAATAAGCTGCTGCAACTCAAACTTGAGGTAGCTGATGCGTGTATTATGCGCTGCAGGTGGTGGGGATCTAGGGAATTCTAAGCGCTGTTCATGCGCGCATTGAGTGAAACGGAACGTTTTCTATGTAATTCGTGCGCATAATGTGCGAAACGGAACGCAACCTAGGTTATAGCTTCTAAGCTGCTCAAACTCTGTGTTTACATGTATTTTGATTAGCCGACTGTGAACAAAAAAAGATACAAAATGCCTTGCTGCGTTGCGGTCAATTGTACCAATAGAACAAAAAAAGGCGCTCGATTATTTATGTTTCCTGCGGATGATGTTCGTCGACAGCAATGGATATATAATCTCCGCAGAGAGTCTTGAACACCAACCAAATCATTGTACCTCTGTGAAGTAAGTTTATTCTCTTAAATTTCCAATTTACGTAGCTTTTTCTGTTTGTTTAGAATTATGGATCGTTTTTTTAAGTGTAGTTTCGATTTGTCACCGTTTGAAATTACATAAATATGAATAACTGTAATTAATAAGGACATTTATCTTATAAGCAGTTTTTTTATTTCAGAAACATTTTGAAGAATTACAGTTTGAGACTGGTCGAGCAGATAATTGGCGAAAATTAAAACCAAACGCCATACCAACACTTTTCGATATACCGGATTCATATACCGGATAAGTTTCTATGATACATTACAGTAAGGTAAAAGAAATGATATATTAATTTGTTTGCTTATTTATTCATTTATTTATTATTAATATATTTATGGGCGTGACTAATACTTTTGTACACATCGTACGAGTGATTAAATATAAACATAAGATTAATGAAAACATTTACGTCTTTCTCAGCAGTGGCATTTGTATTTGGTTCATCTGTTTCATTTTTATTCATTGCAGGTGGATCAGGTATATCGAAAAGTGTTGGTATGGCGTTTGGTTTTAATTTTCGCCAATTATCTGCTCGACCAGTCTCAAACTGTGATTCTTCAAAATGTTTCTGAAATAAAAAAACTGCTTATGAAATAAATGTTCTTATTGATTACAATTATTCATATTTATGTAATTTTAAACGGTAACAAATCTAAACTACACTTAAAAAAACGATCCATGATTCTAAACAAACAGAAAAAACTACGTAAATTGGAAATTTAAGAGAATAAATTTACTTCACAAAGGCGCAATGATTTGATTGATGTCCAAGACTCTCTGCGGAGATTACGTATCCATTGCTGTCGACGAACATCATCCGCAACGCAGCAAGGCATTTTGTATCTTTTTTTTGTTCACAGTCGGATAATTAAAATACACGTAAACACAGAGTTCGAGCAGCTTAGAAACCATAACCTAATCATCATAAACTTCTCAGCTCAACGACAGAGACGAGAGGGCAAGGAGTGGGTGAATGGAACAAAAATGGCGGAGACGTGAGCAGACGTGAAAATACCTACATCTTTAGTGCTCTACTAAAACTAAGGGTGTCGTCACATACAGCCCGTAATCCGTAATCCGCACCGGAAGTCCGTAAAAGTTACTAGGTATTTCGTCCGTAACGTTACGTGTGTTTTTATCTCCTTGTGTCTCATGGAGCCGTAAATACAGACGTAACGGTAGTACTATTTTTTATTTAACAGATTATAATTGTTTATTTATATTTTATTCATAAGAAAACTACAGAATATATTATGATTTTAACAAAAGTTTTAATTAAATCGTCAAATTTAGTTAAATAAATAAAATTAGAAAAAGCATTACTAGTAATAACTAGTAACTTGTAGTAACTTTTACGGAAATTTCATGGAATTACGGCTCCATGGGACACAAAGAGATAAAAACACACGTAACGTTACGGACGAAATACCTAGTAATTTTTGCGGACTTCCGGTGCGGATTACGGATTACGGGCTGTATGTGACGGCACCCTAAGGCACTATAAAACGTGAGTATTCTCACGTCTGCTCACGTCTCCGCCATTTTTGTTCCATTCCCCCACTCCTTGCCCTCTTGCCTCTGTCACTGAGCTGAGAAGTTTATGATGATTAGGTTATGGCTTCTAAGCTGCTCGAATTCTGTGTTTACATGTATTTTGATTATCCGACTGTGAACAAAAAAAAAGATACAAAATGCCTTGCTGCATTGCGGTCAATTGTACCAACAGAACAGAAAAAGGTGTTCGAGTATTTGCATTTCCTGCGGATGATGTTCGTCGACAGCGTTCGAACAGACTTATAATCTGGTTTATACTATCCTGTTTTAATTAAGGCACTAGATATGTAGGTATTCTCATCCGCCATTTTGGTTCCTACTAGATGGAGAATTATAGCGTATATAGTATAGTATAGCGTACATGTGTAACACGTCAATTATTAAAAATGATTCAGGACTTTTTTCGACTCATTTTTTGGCAAGGAATAACGCTATGTACTTAGTGGGCAGTCTTTAAGTGTCATCCTGTATACGCTATAATTCTCCATCTAATAGGAACCAAAATGGCGGATGAGAATACCTACATATCTAGTGCCTTATAGCGTTTTCGAATAAACGGAGTTTGAACGATCTAGGGTTGATCAATCACTATTTTACTATAAATGCAAGTCTTTCATTGGTGGAGAGGTTGCAATGACGTCATTAACCAATCTTGGGTCGTTCAAATCCTGTATAATCGAAAACGCTATTATGGCTGGTTTATGCTTCGATCTTAATCTTAATCTTATAGCGTTTTCGATTATACAGGATTTGAACGACCCAGGGTTGATCAATCACTATTTTACTATAAATGCAAGTCTTTCATTGGTGGAGAGGTTGCAATGACGTCATTAACCAACCCTGGGTCGTTCAAATCCTGTATAATCGAAAACGCTATTAGTCTTAGTCTTAACTTAATCTTAAGGACTCGTTTATGCTTCCCTGGAAATTCGGACTACGCATGTGCAAATGTAACAAAACCTAACCATTAATTTATTTTTATAATTTGGATTTTTTTTATTCCAAACATCGAATTGTTGGACACATTCAATTAAATCAGCATCACTCATTTTTGTATTTTACAAGAATCGAAAACTATTATTTCGCGCGGTTTCGTGCTGCGTCTGACGTCAGACTTACCTCATTGGCCCGGCCTTAGGACATTAGGGACTAAAGTTAAAAGATGGGATCTTTCCAAGATTAATAGCGTTTTCGATTATACAGGATTTGAACGACCCAGGGTTGATCAATCACTATTTTACTATAAATGCAAGTCTTTCATTGGTGGAGAGATTGCAATGACGTCATTAACCAACCCTGGGTCGTTCAAATCCTGTATAATCGAAAACGCTATAAGATTAAGACTAAGGGCGGTATTCATAGTCCGTTCTTATATTCAAAATCGTCTTAAGCACGGACTTATATTCGCTCTCTTCGTCAGACACAATCTATGTGTGACGAAGAGAGCGAATATAAGTCCGTGCTTAAGACAATCTTAAATATAAGAACGGACTATGAATACCGACCTAAGGGCGGTATTCATAGTCCGTTCTTATATTCAAAATCGTCTTAAGCACGGACTTATATTCGCTCTCTTCGTCACACATAGATTGTGTCTGACGAAGAGAGCGAATATAAGTCCGTGCTTAAGACAATCTTAAATATAAGAACGGACTATGAATACCGACCTAATAGCGTTTTCGAATAAACGGGGTTTGAACGATCTAGGGTTGATCAATCACTATTTTACTATAAATGCAAGTCTTTCATTGGTGGAGAGGTTGCAATGACGTCATTAACCAATCTTGGGTCGTTCAAACCCCGTTTACTCGAAAACGCTATAAGATTAAGGGCGGTATTCATAGTCCGTTCTTATATTCAAGATCGTCTTAAGCACGAACTTATATTCGCTCTCTTTGTCAGACACAATCTATGTGTGACGAAGAGAGCGAATATAAGTCCGTGCTTAAGACAATCTTAAATATAAGAACGGACTATGAATACCGGCCTAAGACTAGGGAAGTATAAACGCCCTTATGGCATTCTACGTTATCAACTCTTAAGATTAAGATTAAGACCGAAGCATAAACCAGCCATTAGTTTTAATACAGCTCAGTACAATCCCAGTGCAACTAAAAAGAACAAACCCAATTACGAGAGAAATGCATAATAATTATGATATTTATATTCAGGACATCGATCATATAATTTTTCTCTAATAGCAGAAACGTGAAAAGTTTCACGTGAGTTCGACGAATAGAATTGTCGAATTCACATAAAAGTTTTTATTTTTTACGTTTCCGCTCCTAAGAAAAAATTATATAATTGATGCCCTGATTTGGAAAAGTAATGTTTTCTCATAATTTTTTTATATTTCTTGTATAGTTGCAAAACTCCTCACAGAGCCGATTTTACAATTTTATTCTATAAAATTTATGAAAAATACAAGTCCAAGTTGTCATCGAACTATACTCGCATTTTGTGTATTATGAAAAAAGGTAATTGTTTTTTTATCATTAAAAAAAAAATTGTTCTATAGGGAGTTGCGCTTGATTCTCCTGAATACAAATATTATAATTATTTTGCATTTATTACCATATTGGGACTGAGATATGAAAATAACGATTTCGTGTTTTATATCTATTCCAACAGAGGTGCTACTTTCACTCTTGTCGAGCCCTTCAGTAGCATAGAAGTGCGCAGATGCTGCGAATGCTTCGTCCGGTGAACGTGGTTAGTGGAGTGTATGTTATGCTGAAGAAGTACGCGCACGTTGTGGGTTCGTGGAAGTCACTGTATTCGCGATGGACGGCGGCCCGGCATTACCTGTTGCGCGGCTTGACTCGGACCGGTTTGTTTCGTTAGTTCGTCGACGCCCCTTCTAAGTGGTTTGTGGCTTCTAAAGTGGCGATTTAAAGACGAAGTAGAGGATGCATCGTCGTATTCGCGCTCATTGTTGACGTTTCTTCGTAGATGCGCATGTGTATACTGTCGTTTGCGTGACAGTGTCTAGCGGTCGCAACACGTCTCTTCATCACGCCGTTTCGCATTAAACGACGGTATAAGTAGTGGCGCGAGTTAAGCTCCGAGAATTGTGTTGTAATATTCTCTGGTGCAGAAAGAAGCGTGCGAAAGAAAAAGAGAGAAAGAGAGAGAGAGAGAGAGAGAGAGAGAAAGAAAGAAAGAAAGAAAGAAAGAAAAAGAGAAAGAGAGAAAGAGAGAGAGAAAAAAAGAGAGATATGGGCATCGTTCAGAGTCGCAATGACGAGAGCGATGGCGGCGTGCGCGAGGTATTCGTCGGCGGTGTCAAGGCCGGTGTGCCTCATCATTCGTGTCAATCCAGCCTGGGCATGGGTAACCTGGGACCTCACACACGCAGCGGTAGCATACGTAGCGCACCGAGACAACCGATGCCGGATGCCGTCGAACTCGAAAGACGTTTCACCAAAGTACTGGTGAGTACCTGTTTTCTTGATCAGCTTCTCGTTCTTGTTTTGTGATCATGGCTTAATTTACATCGATTGTTTAGTACGCGTACCAAATACTAAATCTGCCTCTTTGATTGGTCTGGATTTTACACTAAATGATTTATACCTATCGGAGAAGCAGATTTAGTACTTGGTACGCGTACTAAACAATCGGTGTAAACTAAGTCCATAGCAGACGATATTATTAAACTCGCAGTCTGCTCGATATATCAGCATTCGATATATTATCTTATTTTAATGAGTCTCATCTTAATAATAATTCGAAAAATATTACATGTTTACTCTTGAATGTGATTTCTACCAGAAATTAAAAATTCTCAAATTATGCACTATTGTTGATAGAACGTCATCTCAGAGAAATGCGATCAAGTGATCGTTTTAAAACTATTAAGCAAAATTTACACTACAGATTAATGCGTTTTCCAATCCTCAATTGTAATTTTTAGTGAAGTAACACATACAGTTACTATGTTTGTTTTAATCAAATTAAGTATTCTTATCAGAGAGAGAATATTTGTGTAATCGGGTGAAGTTCCGAAAAGTCCACACCTCCGATTTGCTTCAAACTACGTTTTTTATTGTATTTTTGCGCGCTAATTACGAATATGATCATGCCGATTAGCGACAAGGTCATTTTCAAAGTCAAAACTCAAAAAAACTAAAAAATTGTCACTTTTTTAAACATTATTTTGATAAATATTGATGTAACATTATTTTGATAAATATTGATGTAACATTATTTTGATAAATATTGATGTAACAAAAAAATGTTTCAAATAAAAGTTGTGTGTAGTTCTTGAAAAAATATATCATTTATGTCCTATGCATATTTTGCATAGAACCAATAATTTTCGAAAAAAATGAAATAATAGGAAAGACACTCCCCCCGCACTATGTAATGGGTTCCGCCTCCCCGGAGGGGCATCCACGCATACACTGTACAACGCGAAACGAGGTTCCACATGAATTTGCAACTTTCCATCCAAACCTATGTGTATAGTTTTTTTGATGATGGAGCGCCCCCTTCCCTCCCCCCCCCCCGAAGGAGGGGGCGGAATCCACGCACACTTTACAACGCATTATCTCATTTTTATCGAAAAATATTAGTTCTATGCAAAAAATGCATAGGACATAAATAATGTATTTTTTCAAAAGCTACAACTTTTATTAGAAACATTTCTTTGTTACATCAATATTTATCAAGATAATGTTAAAAGAAACGATAATTTTTGAGTTTTTTCAAGTAGTTTTTACTTTGAAAATGACCTTGTCGCCAATCGGCATGGTCATATTCGTAATCAGCGCGCAAAAATACAATAAAAAGCGTAGTTTGGAACAAATCGGAGGTGTGGGCTTTCGGAACTTTATCCGGGTGGCGGAATACACAACTTCCAGATTTTTGATAATAACGACTAAAATATTGGAGTTAGATAAAATATGTATACGACCTTATTTGTAGAGCTTTTTATGACCTTTATTTTTTGTTTCACAACTTTTTTCGTACAATGAATACTTTTTGAAATAATTAACAAAAACAGTTTTACCTTTGAGGAGGGTTGGGGTCGGAGAAGGCATTTGCGCCAAAAATCCATTTGGGAATATTATTTACTAGATAAAATAAGTATTTAGGCTGAAAATCAGCCAAATCAGAGGTGATAGCTTTTCGGAAGTTTATCCTTTGAATCAGTTCTACGACCGCATTTTAATGTGTGTGTAAAGTTGACGTATCATTTCGCGGAAACTCACAAATAATTAAAAGTTCCGGCTTTATTTTCAATAGTTCTAGAGTTCTTGATAGTTTAAACAAATAGTTCTGGCCATTAAACCAACGAAAATGCCTCAGAACAAACTGAGACGCCAACTTCACGCAGCGTCTCACTTTGTCCTACATTTTCTTTACCAATAATTGTTAAAATTTAAAAGATTTATAGTTCTACAAGAGTTCTAAGAAGAGTTCTGCCTTTTAAAAGCAAAAAAATATCAATAAATATCATGAAATAAGAACAAGCGAATCCCTATATCTATAGATATAGAGATGAGACGCCAGTCGATTTTCAAGAATTCTGTTTATTTTAAATCTGTTTTCGTATAGTTCTGGGCATGCACAATGCCTTTCCAAAGAGTTCTGATAGTTAATACAATTATTGTAAATTTTTTAAAAATTTATTTTGCCCGAAAAACGTATCTTTTCGAGTATAAATATGAGACGCCAGTCGATTCTCAGGAGTCCTGTTTATTCTAAATCAGTTTTCGTATAATTCTGGGCATGCACAATACCTTTCCAAAGAGTTCTGATAGTTAAAACAATTAGAAATTAAAAAAAAAATTATTTTCTTGGAAAACGCATATTTTTTAGTATAGTGGTGAGACGCGGTCATATGTCGATGGTTGTATCGATTTTAAATAACATTTCGTGTCAATCTGTAATAACTTTTTATTTCTAAGAAGAGTTCTATGCGTAAAAGTTATTAGAATGTCGATTAATGTCTTATCTCTATATCTATAGATATAGGGATTTGCTTGTTCTTATTTCACGATATTTACTGATATATTTTTCTTTTAAAAGGCAGAACTCTTCTTAGAACTCTTGTAGAACTATAAATCTTTTAAATTCTAACAATTATTGATAAAGAAAATGTCGTAGGACAAAGTGAAACGCTGCGTGAAGTTGGCGTCTCAGTTTGTTCTGAGGCATTTTCGTTGGTTTAATGGCCAGAACTATTTGTTTAAACTATCAAGAACTCTAGAACTATTGAAAATAAAGCCGGAACTCTTAATTATTTGTGAGTTTCCGCGAAATGATACGCCAGCTTCATACACACCATTTTAATGTCATCTTTATTTTTGCTTTTTCCTCAAATGTTTCTTTCATTTTTCACAGATTTTTCATCATTTTTCTCGATTATCTAAAAAACTGAATCCGATCAAAACGGCTTACGAATTCGGATTCAGTGACCCAAAATCTATAAGAAACACCTACTCTAGTTTGTTTATTTTCAAAAATTTTTTTTTTGTGGCTTGTGCTATCAGCGTATATATACCATACATACATCTGGCGTGTATCTCGTAAAAAAATGTACAATGCTGCCCCTAAAATAAATTCTTTACAATTTGTAGATATTCTTTTGATTATTCAAGAGAATCAGGATTCTCTTACATGCATAAAATTTACATTGTTAGGACGTTTATTGCAAATAAATTCGGTAAATCTATTTCAATAATTTTTTAAAAATTACAAATACACGTCTAATGCATAACTAATGCATATCTTGAGACATTTGATAAAATTATAAAATTAAATCAACCAAATAATCTGTAAATAAAATTAGCGTTAATAATTTTGAACATGTAAAATTTTTAATACTTTTAAATTGCTGATTAATAAATTTTTTAAGAAATTTTAGTTTATTTAATATCAAATCTTCTAAAAAATGTTTATGACTTTATTGACAATGAGTATGATTTTCATTAATCTTCCTTTCTTCTTTTTGTTGATACATCAGAATTATATCGCTATTAATAAAAGTATATCAAATCACGTTATTAAAAATATATTAAAAATAAGTTTTTGAAACAATATTAAGTTATTTAGAGAAACTTAATCGGTATCATTAATATTACACATCATGCATAATACTGATTAAACAAGAACGCTTTTGTAGATCACTATGCTCGAGCAGAGTTCACTCGAGTTCAGATATTAGCCATGCTATAAGTTACAGACTACATGTGTTGATACCGATCAGTTTGTTGCTTACTTTACACCTCGCGGCGATAAAGATAAATATGATCGTGCCCTCACGTAGCCTGAACGCAGCTGGACCAAAATGCGAATATACTGCTCAATCAACACTTCTCACCTATCACGTGAGCGTCCAAATTGAAGTTTGCATGCAACGAAGCGCCTAACTACTAGTGCCTCGTTATCAATAAAATCAAGCAATTAATCAGCAATTTAAAAGTATTAAGAACTCTACATGTTTTCAAAATTATTAACGCTAATTTTATTTAAAGATTATTTGGTTGATTTTATTCTGTAATTTTATCAAATGTCTTGAGATATGCATTTGTATATGACGTGTATTTGCAATTTTAAAAAATTATTTGAAATAGATTTATCGAATTTATTTGTAATAAACATCCTAACAATGTAGATTCTATGTGAGAGAATCTTGATTTTCTTGAATAATCAAAAGAATATCTATAAAAGAGTTTGTTTAAGGGGCAGTATTGTACATTTGTTTACGAGATGCACGCCAGACATACATACACGTTGATAATTAGTGATGGGGATGGCTCGGCTATTTTTATGTGCGAGTAAAAAGTAATGTTACCTCGGACAGAAGAACAATTGTATGAATTTCAATAAATTCCAAACCACTTGTATTGATGTCTCATATCCCATTAAAAATCTACAAATCCATGTTTATATTTGTACTCGAAATTGTATTCAAACTTGTTGCATAATTATTTGCTTATGAGTTATTTTAGTATTATTTTTATTGCTTTCATATGTGTGATTTGTAATTCTTGCAAAATTGACAACGTGAAAAAATATAAAATATAGCCAAAGAATATGAAATACAAAGTGCAAGTACATACGAACGTCGTGGATAATAAGCCAAACAAACCGTGTGTCGATTAATGATAACCAAATTCTGATTTTATATAATTAAATATATTTTATCTAGTGTGACTTGTCCATTAACGATTTTATAATTTTTGTTTATGACGCGCTACAAAATAAGCTACACGAATAATTTTATTATTTATCATTATGGCTTATATATCTTTCAGCATTTATTAATTATAGTTTAACAGTTTATGTCTCGATGATCATTAAATTATTGAACGATAAAATTTAAAATTAAGCGATATTAGATCGATCAATGTGTTTTGAATGATTAGTCAATATCTTGAGTTTTCTTATTACATTTTAATCAAAATTCCATGCAGCGATAGTTGCGATAGGCCTCACTTACAAACTATACTTGTGCTCTTTAACTATATGTATAGTCAGGAGCATCGAATGTTCAAAAACTATTCACTCGGTTACCCCTACCATTTTGCAAAAGGATTTACTGCATTCTTTATTTTTCTAGTTTTTCTTGTATGTTAAATGGAGATTGACGCCCCCCTCCCCCTTCATCTACTAATTTCTATCTAACATACAAGAAAAAAATAGAAAAATAAAGACTGTAGTGAATGCTTTTAGAAAGTGGGGGTGGGGATACTCGAATGGATAGCTTTCGATGCTCCTGATTGTACAACGTATTCGATATAATAAAGACATTTAATGCACGTAATGATCATGGATATTTCTTGTCAAAGTCTGAAATAATATTTTCTAAGCAAAAATATCGAGGCACAAGTGATTTTTATGTAATGTGGACAAACAAAAGAAAAGAATTGTTTTCTAGTGAGTTGTATTCTATCTTTTTTTAACATATTAATATTACCACGGATTTTTTTCTACCGAGGTGAAAAATAAAAGACAAGAAAAGGAGAAAGAATAGAAAAAGACTTAAAATTTTTAAGTTGAAAACAAATATAATAGAAATACATTAATAATTCGTCATATTAATATCACGGTATATGCTATAATATATTAATAATTATTTTCATTAATAATAAATATTTAAGTACATACAATTAGAAAAGAATAAATATTTATTCTTTTGTTCTACAATAATAATGTTGCAATAATTAAGGATGACGCAATAATATTATTTAGCACGAAACTTAATTATTCGATATACAGGTTGCAGCAGTTAAATTGAGACTCCTAAATATATAAAAAATAAAGCGAAAAAAATGTTTCAGACAAAAGTTGCAGGGTTTCAAAGGAGACTTGTGGTGGTGTTATTGATTTGACCCTCAGAGGTGGACACGCCAAAGTTATATTAATATTACCAATCGATTTTTCTCATTATTCTACATAAAAAATATTCAAGTAAAATGAAGGAGAAGTGAATACTTTATGAAATATTCTATTTTACACGCAAAATCATTATAATGAAATGGAACATATTTCAAGAAATTCTCATCACAAATGGGTTTGTATTTGTAATCAGTGTTTCGAAAATTTCTCGATGTCAGCTACAAGAATATGCAATAAAAAATAGGATAAAATATTTTAATTTAAAAAATTTAAACGAAATTATATTTAAAGGCCTCAATAGAGATAAAAATCAAAGATCAAGTAAATAGCCAAAAATCAATGCTGGCTGATCATGCGTGTATATTAGGTAAACATTTACAAAAACAAATGTTTCAACCTGCTATCAGATCTTCCTCAGTGTTAACATAAAATATAATTCATACATCAAAATGAAAAACTTCAAGATGACGTTGATATAACTTTAGCGTGTTCATCCGAGGGTCAAACCAATAGTACCAACATTACACGTCCCCTTTGAACTCCTATAACTTTTGTCTAAAACATTTTTTTCGATTTTGCTTTAATTTTTATATATTTAGGAGTCTCAATTTAAATGTTGCACTCTGTATATAGATATATCTATGATTCGTATCAGCTGTCAAAAGTTAAATAATGATGTGGGGTTATTAACAAATTGAATCTCTTTCTTTGGAATCTTCTTTCATCTCGTAAAACGCGAAATGTCAAGAGGTCGAAAGCGAGAATCCATGCTGAAGAAAAGGTAGAGAGAAAGAAGAGAAAGAGGCGAACGAAGTGAAGGAGAACACGGGCACACCTACGGACAGCGGTTCTCATTAAATAAACTTTGATTGTATCAGTGTCAACGAGCAACAGGAATGTGACTAACATATCGTAAATAGCTTTTTTTATAATTCCCTTGTTGGTCCTTTTTATTATGGGTCTGAATGAATCTGTCTTCATACGATTTCCTCTTTCATCTCTTGTTCCTCGAAGTACGAAAAGTGGAACAATCGCGAACTGAAAATGTCTTATCGTAAAGTATTAGGACAAAATATTTTAGAATAATTAGACAGAAAATTGCTGTTGAAAATCAAGCGTGAAACTGCATATTGTAAATTATTAGACGTTATTGAAGTAACATGGAGCAGAGTTGAGAAACGCTGCGCTAACAAAATGCGCCGCTATATTCGAATGCTGAAGCGTATGTACTGTGTCGGCTGTTAGCTATCGCGAGCTATATTTACAATTGCTGGTCTACCGATAACGACAGAACGATTCGCCTCGAGTCCGTGGACGTCCGAGTAACGGGAAGAACGTACGCGTCGGAGCATATGTAGCATCGTGTGGCGAAAGTTCAAAGGATCGGTTCGGGAAATTGGCAAAGGCGTGCGAGTGAGAAATCGAGTGGGCATCGTTGTCATCATCATCGTCTTGTTCGGCGAGACGGAAATTATCGTGGGATTTCGTTTCATTATAGATGCTCGCGCGTGTCGATGAGTCATCGCCGGTTAGTCGCGCGTGTCGTAGAAACTGCCTTGCTTGAATCACGAGACTCCAGGGTTGCGCCAATGTTTTCCGTTTGGTTTCGATATTGCATCCTTTTTCTTTCTACCATTTCCGCTATTGTAATAAAACGAAGGACGATTTATTTCCCTGTTATTCATGCAATTAGACTTTGCGAGTGTTTCTCGCTTATAAGAAAGCTAACTTGTCATCTCAGAATTATCTTTATGAGTTTTAGCGGCTGTTCGTCGATAAAAGTCTCGAACTTGCCCAATTTTTTGTTGAAAAAACAAAAAGAAAAAAATAGGTCACAGTATGCAGAAAAATATAATTTTATATTTGAGAACAGCTATTTTAATAGCGGTTCAAAGCAATAAATGTATGATTTATGTATGTATGCATTTCATCACTTTCATTAGCGGTCTAGTTTAATATCACCGATAAATTAATCGAATAATTTAAAATCGATTTTGTTTTAAGATGAATTCAATATTATTATTCGAAGATACAAATTTTGATTTTTTGAAATGAAAAAGACTAAGGAAAAAATTGAAAAACCGAGATATAGTTTAGTTTCTAAATATTTTAATCTTTTAAAATTTAATTGTAAATTTTATCTTTTCTTGCAACACGTAAAGCAGATTTATATAAAAAATAGTCGAGGAAAGAGCAACAACCGGTCAACTCATTTCCGAGATGGTAACCACAAGTACCGGAAACTCATTATCCACAACAAACAGTTACCTCAATATGCCAATTTTCAAGAAAGAGAGACATGTTGGGTGAAATTTTTTGTGGTACTTTTATGATTTTAAGAAAAACGTTGCGAGAAATTGTTGTTTGATTGGAAATTAAAATGTGATGAATTAAATTAATTATTTAAATATACAAAATATATCAATATATAACAAGAATCAATACTAAATCTTTAATTTTGTTTTTTGTATGATAGAAAATAATGAGCGATTTGTGGAATTTGTTGAGCTATATTTAACAACAGTAACTACCAATTAAAAAGGGCAAGAAAAGATCATTTATATATTTATATAGTTAATTTTATATGCATAGTGTAAAGACACAAATGCCGAACATTAATGCCGTCAGTAGATAAAAGTTCGGTTATCGCTTGATAGCACATCGCTTGTAATGAGTCGATCTGATGTCGAAAATGAGTTGGCTGAATTTATCGTCGTTGATTGAACGCTGCTGTAAGAATGAGACTCAATGAGATCAAGAAAGTTCTTTAATAATGACACAAGTCGAAATAATTGTTTGGTTCGCTTATGACGATTTCTTATTTGAGCAAAACTTTATTGCTGTTTTCTTGTTTTTTTTCAAGACATGATGAGATTTCGCGCTAAATTGTAATCATTTTGTTTCCATCAAAGACCAAGAAAAAGAAGGCGACAATGAGAAATTTCGGAGAAAGTAGATAGATGAGATAGCCTATTAATGCCCAGTTTATTTAATGTAAGAAACTGATGTACTGATAGCGATAAAAGTAAAAGAAAAAAAGAAAAGAAAGCGTAAAAATACGTCAATGATTTTTGGCTTTAAGAAGTCGAATGACACATCCACGGATCTCGTCGGCTTGAAAATACCCACAAGAAGAGATGAAACTAGCCTATTCTATATATAGAACGACTTTAGCCAGTGTCTCTCATACCGAAAATTCGCTGATAAATCAGAATCGTGTGATATCTATTAGCAGTTGCTTTAAATTAAAAAATTAAGAATTTTTCACAGAAATTTATACGAAGAATATTTTTTAGAATTAGTCGTTAAAAAATTTGTATCTATCTAACGTCTAAATATAGTATACATATATCTACAATTTATAATCAACAAAAAATTAAGAAATTTTATTAGCGTAATCAAATAATATTTAAACGTTACTCATCGAGATTTTTTTATCCATATGTGAGTGCGCAAGTAATCATAAATTTTTCTCAAAAAGTAAGAATACGATTTATCTATTCCCGTTAGAATGATGTAGACGTATTCTAGAAATGCATGCACTTGACAAACCATAATAGGAATTTACAAAAAATGATTGAATCATGATTTACTCGTGACATTCAGAGATATTTGTTTCTCGAATTGATAATATATTCTACTATCAATAAATTCTCTATAATCGGTATATTCTCTAATATATAATCAGTAAATTCTTTATAAACACACGACGACACTGCCTTTTTGTAATTGGATGATAATTTTAAGTCGATTACGTGATTTCTCTTGATTCAATTGGTGGTCATACAAGCGAAAGGCGGTGTTTTGGATATCCTTTGAAATCCTAATTTCTCTCGTAGACTCAATAATCATATCGTTTGTCACATACAAGCATTCTTACAAGAGAGATTCACCGTGTACAACTGGATCGAGTGTGAAATCAAGCCACGGTGCTGATAGTCAATGAAGTAAGCGCTTAATGAATATCCAGCGCTTGTTTACATAAGCGTTTCGCGCTGCAAAAACACCGTAAGAATGCTCAGGAATTTCCGTAATTGAAGATCAGCGGTCTTTCTTGTGTTGCAATTTCTTTGAGTGACTTTAGTCTGATTCACTTAATGCGAATTGTAACATTTCGTTAATCCTTTGCGATCTCAATTAATTTCAACAAATATTTCGTACTTATTTTAATGCTACCAGATTAAGATAAATGTAACAATGAATTTTTGTTATTTGGGAAGTTATTTATGAAGATAAAAATATAGTTTGCTAATTGTAATCATGTGTGACTCCAACTATTTGCAGAAGAATGTGCAAAATTACAGCATTATGTCGAGTCCAGTTCATTGTAGATTTGCAAAAAGTTAAAGTCCATAAATCCATAAAACGCGATTTCTTATTTTGAAACTTAGAATTATAAACTATTATATATTTCAAACAAAATTTAGTTCATCGACCTCGTAATACAAACTCATTTAGATAACTGATTGTTTTGATAATTGTTCAATTTTATGGTTGATCAACATCAATATTCAAAATGAGCATTGCTTAAATATATATATATATATATATATATATATATATTAATGAGAAAAAGTTAACAAAAAATGACAAAAATGAAATTTGGAAGTATATAATCGTAAAGGATTTAGAATAAAAGCTATACAACTAAAGGCAAGATGATATACCTTGATGCATAATTACAGCGTAGGAAGAAAATAACTTTTTATTCGAGCACGACATATACCTACATAACGCGACACTGAAGGATTAAATGGCTCACTCACGTGTGTGAATGACGATACACGTGTCTAATTCTGTTTGCATTTCTCGCTGAGACGATAGTTGTCTCGTGTTGCGGCGCGACCGTGTCCTTCCGATTGTGCCTCCGACTGCGTAAACAGGATGTCCAAATGACACTCATGGCGTACGCTGTGCAATTTTATTGTACTGTAGGCATGTGCTATATAGAAGCGACGGAAAATCGTATTATGCGCGACTCTTAATGCGAATTCATTAGATTTTTACTTATCCCGTCGAAGGGTACGCCTTTTGATTTTCTCTATTCAGTTTAAAAGCTGTTTGTGGAATAACATTCGACGATGTAGTTGGAGAAATTTTGGAAGTATTTATGACTCATAGAATTAAGTGCTACTGCATTTGTTCTTTTATATAAATAGGTATATAGCTATTAAAAGGTCTTCAAAAAGAAAGAGGTCTTTCATAAGTCATATCTTTTTATAATCAGTTCAGATTCGACATGTCAAGTTTAGCAGATCCTTAAAAAGAAATTTTTTCTTATCTCTACTGTATTTTTGAAAAAAAAAGGACAAAAATCTGGCGCCATTTGTATCAGACGCTCTTTTATTCAGTTCCATGATTTTGAAATCTTGCCAATATATATCACGATTATGTGTACTGATGTTGGATGAATTTTAGGCAAAATTGGCACCGTTAACGCTAACCGATCAGAATTTCCTTTTCATGAAAGAGGACAAAGAAAAGCTAGGAGTGAGTATACGCGTCGCACGAAATGGCCCGTGGCCAAATGGCGCACACGTGCGAATAAAGCTATTCCTGGACAATAAATAAAAGACCCCGCCATCGAAGGACATTGCCGTCGTTAAAGGCGCCTAAGTGTTGCCACTTGACCGTGAAAATTCTTGAAAATTCTTGAATTCAGCTAATTCGACGGTTTGAATGTTTAATTTGGAGAATATACAATTTATGACACTAATGTTCAAAATTAAAGTTTAAATAAATTTCAGAATTCACATTGTATTTTGATTTACATGATTTATCTGATTATTTTACGTTTTTTTCAGAATTTGTTTTTTTAATTTTTGTCATTATAAAACATGAATATTGTTTTAGACCACACGTGTCTTACATTAGCTAAAATATCTCAGAGAATTGGATGCTGATTTAATCTCTATGTTTTTATGACTGACACGATTGCGTTTTCTATCGTGAGGATAGGTCAGAGTTATTTATGTTAATAGATGCTTATCTGCGGGATCAATTCAGCGAACTTATGCCAATCTCGAATGCGGTCTGTCTAACAGAATAGGCACAAAATCGGTAATACTCTCTGACAATGATAATCAGTGCTCTTCGGTGCAATGACTGCGTCGCGACAACGCGATCGATTGCGTTTTAAGCGCTGACATTAAGTCGCGAGAGGCGATCGATAATCTACAACCATTGTATGTTAATAACGGGGCAAGTTAAAAGAAAGAAAACAGCGATTATTTTGTTAAAACTATGTCATTCGATGTGAGTTCGCATAGATCGACAACGAATGTTGCACTTATCTCACGTGAAAAATTTGAGCGCAATCGTAAATGGACTTTCCGTCCGATCTTCACATATAACTGTCATTGTTTTGCACACGCATGCATTAGAGTGTCATAAAGAACCCAGCGGGACCACAAATGCGCATCGTAATCGCAGGAAGACGGTCGTCGTTGTTAAGCGAACCTCAGCCGCGCGCATTCGCAATCGTGACTAACAATAAAAACAATTACTCTTTGAACTTGACGCGCGGAGATCGCAGGCGTAGGTGTTATTCTTCCGTCTACCTTTTTTATTTTCCCAAGAAGATGTTACCACACGTACGCTCACTAAATTACATCATTTTTCACTTAAACTGCATGTTTACTTCATATGCATAGACGCCGCCAAAATTTCTCACGTAATGTCCGAGAAAGGGAGAGGCAGAAAAGGAGAGAAGGAAAAAGGGAGAGATAAACGGCAAAGTTTTTTTTTGCAACTTGTTGAAATCTAATATTATTTTAATAGTGAAAATCATTACTAAAAATTTTTTTATACTTCGAGGTTTTTACTTATTCGGAAATGTGTATTTAAGAGCATCAAGTTTGAGTTTGTACTAAATATTATCAAGAAGGTAACCAACAATGCTTTTACGGTTTTTTGTCAAGTTATATCAGCAAAACCGCAATTTTATTGATTACTTGATACTTTAATTAATGAGAAATAATATTAAACGTGAGTTTTTACAATAAAAATAATTTTCACACTTTGATAATTTTGTTTAAAAATGTTCTTTAATGGTCCATTCTCTAATGTTAATTTCATTATTTATTTCCGGTCGGTATTGGAAGTTGGAAATATCACCATTCGATAGAGCATACCCGATTTACATATCAAAATTTTTGGGATTTTTAATAAAAACCATTTCCCTTGTTTTTAAATGGGTAGCGCGTGTGGTCTGGGATACCCTGTATTAACAAATATTAGATATATTGGATGCTGCAGTGAGAGAAAAACTTGACAAACTCTCTATGTATGCATACATATATCTTTCAAGTTTTTTGATTGAGATTCACACGTAACTCTTGATCAATATATAGAGCTATTTTATTAGATTACAATAATAATAATATACTTTGCATCGAAATGTTTAAGTCTTTTTTATTAATTATTGTCAAGTAATTTTTTTAATGTAAGACAATACAATCTCACTAATCCGGTATTATTTAAAATCAAGTAATGCTGGATTAATGGATTTTTTTACTACTAAAATGTTGGGAATATATAGGAAGTAAATAAATTAGTAAGTGAAGTTGTTATAGTATGTATAATATTAAACATATTATGTTAAACAAAAAGAAAATACACATTATAATTATGTATTGTATTGTACTTTTGTACACTATTATTTGGTATACAAAACAATTTATTATTTAGAAAAATAATTTTTAATATTTGTTTCTGTGCAACTAGTGCCGTATTATTGGATTTGCCAGATTAGCGAGATTGTACTGTACTTCTGAAATACAATTGAACCATTGTGCGACAATATTGATCCACAACAATAATTTCCGCAAATAGCACTTTTGAGTAAATCGCTGTTGACAAATCGCTGTGAGTTGTAGATTATTTCGAAATACTCAAAATCAGAAATTTATTCTCACTTTTTCTCACTATACTTTTTTTCAATACCGACGTTACCATTACAGAAACGCATAGAATTAAATATCTCGGATATTTGGAAGCAATTTTACATTCGATTAGTAACTGCGCGAACGGGTGACGACAAAGCAGACGGCTGGAATTGAATTGAAGTGTTTAGTAACACGTAAGAAACATAGTCCGGAGGGGAATTTCATTTCCATAAGATTGGCCGCTCCATGGAAACTGGACGCAGAGGGGTCACTCTTTTCCCTCCTCGCGTTAGGGGTTGCATAAAGGGCGTGTTGCGAACAATTGAATACCTTCTCTTTCGAAGCTTTATTGTATGACAAAACTTATACGAGAAGTGCTTTAACGTATAGCAAAATATATGCGAAAAATAATTTAAATAATGATAACATAGAAAACAGTATGTTAGGAATAATTTAGATATCGATATATATATATAAATTTAGCGAAATTGGGATTCTAATATTTTAAATCATATGTTTTGCGCAGAAAGGATTTTTCACAGGATTTTTCTGGTTGTATTTAACAAAAACCAACGCACTCTCTTCGCTTAAAAACTATTAGCGTTATATGAATCTCATAATATTACAATTATTTTTTACTTTTTTTCTTAGAATTATTTTTATCTTTATCAGAATTATATAAACACTCGATAATTGCTGAATGGTGATATAAAAGCGGGTACACACAGATAGATAGTCATGATAACAATCGATAACTGCTGGTCGTGCAAAGTCACTTAAACGTGACAGCGACTATCAAAGTGTTAACATAGCCATTTATCGTTTGCATGTTTCTTCACCTTTTCTTTTTCCCTAATCTTCTCTTATATTAAGACTATTTCCCTTTATTACGTATATTTTCTGTCTTTAGTCTTCATTTTTTCTTATATCAAATCAAAATATTTTGTATAGCTGCGTGCCTCTATCGATGATTTTTTCCAATATTTCTCAACTAATCTAATATATCTTTCTCTTTCTGTAGGGTCATTACCCTCTTACTTCTTCTCCCTTCCTCTCCATTTCTCTCTTCTTCCAACCTATCATGAGTTTATTCAAGCGTAACATGGGTGAGGACGAGAATGTCGGCCTGATAGTACAGTGACTGCCATAACACAGAATTCTGGGTGTGTTACTAACCGACATTGCAGCTAAGAATATTAATGATGTTTTTATATGATAGTATAACTATGTGACATAGTTATACTATCATAATTGTGATAGTATAATAGTAAAATATTTGCTAATTGCTTGGAAGGCGGAAATATAGAAAAATAATAGGCTTTTTTATGGAATTTTTGATCTGTAATTTTATTATGAACTTTATACAACATTTGAGAGAAATTCTCTTTTTCCCCTTTTTTCCAAAACTTAATTAAAATTTGACATTAGCAATAAGATCCACCTTGATGTTGACTTAAAGAAGATATGGATTCTAAATTATCTTTGAATCTTTTGATTTTGCGAAACGTACACACACGCAAAAAACAGCTGGTTTATTTTTATGCATTCTTTATTTAAGCTCGTTAGTGCAAGTGTACTTAGTAACCGGTCTATAATTGGTGAAATATGAAACGCTAATTGAGAAAGTGGAGCATGAAAGTAATGACGCGTGAGAGATAGAGTCGAATATTTTTCTCTCACGATTAATGCAGTATGAAGTTTCTTGGAGAAAGATGATAATTTTCATGGAAGTTCAATGCGCACAGTAATTCAATGTTGTGGTACAAAAACCAAAGAATTAGAACGTACTATTTGTAGAAAATTATATAGTAAAATATTTTCTGTAGCGTTCTTGGAAAAACTCTAATACGAAATGTGCCAATATTAAATTATTTTCTGGACATAAAATCGATCAATTATCAAGATTTTATTCAGTTTTGCATTATGCAAAACATATATTAGTTACATAACTTACTAAATAAATGTTTTTTTTTATTTTGATTAGGTATTTAACATAAAACTAAATTTTTTAAAAATCATTATTTTAGAAATGTTAATATGTTTATAATTGTAGAAAATTAGCCCAAGTAGAGGTATATAAATAATATATTCTTCTAACTATTATAAAACTTTTATTTTATCAATCCAAACTTTTACACTGGTGCTATTGGAACTGTATAAGAGTTTTAATTTAAAATAAAAGTTTATACCTGTGTATTAACGGACGTGGAGTAGCAAGATGAGTTCGAAGAGTTGTAAATTAAATTTCTTTTACTCCAGAATTGTTTATGATGTATATACATTGCCAGACAAAAGTTTTTAAACAAAAAATATAGTTGAATGTATGTACTTTAAAGTCGCTTAACTCAGCCAAAACAAATCATATAAACTTTTTTAAACACGTTTGGCAGGTAAAGAGTTGTTTTTACTTCACTTGTTTTCACTTGCCATAAATTTTTGAAAAAAAATTTATTATCAAGCTGCAATATTGAAGACACACCGTTTTATGACACACCTGGTTTCTTTTTCGACGCGTTTTTTGAAATTTTTGAATGCCGTTAAAATGTCTGATCGTTGTCGAAACAGTACCGTTTCCGTATACCGCGAAAAATCGTCTATAAACGTTGCGAAGTATCTTGCGCCGCCAAGAGATTCTGCGTTCATTGGACCACAAATGTCCGAGTATACGAGTCCAAATTTTTCCTTTTTGTGATGTTCAGAACTTTTATACGGAGGTAATTTTTATAAGGAGGTTGCTGAATTTTTCCTTTCGCGCAAACTATGCAATCCGCACTTACGTTTTTCGAATCTAAATTTAAACCATTAATCATGCCGTTCGTTTGTAAGCTTTTTAAGTCCGCAAAATTTAGGTGCCCGAAATGTTGCCATCTCACTGAATTATTGTGATTTGTACTTATTTGTAACGCGCGATCTTCAGTGACGTCCACAATATATAGATTGTTTCGTTTTTCAGCTATCATTGTCGTTGATCCGTTACTCCGTTTGATAACCGCGCAATTTTTACTAAAAACTACCTTGTGAAATCGTTTTTTGTTATCTGCGAAATCGATATTAGATTGTTTTTCAATTCCGGCAAAAATCGCATTTGTGAATTTCACTCGATTTGTTCTTTTATTGTTTAATGTTACGTTCAATTCGATTTCACTGACACCGGTGAAATTTCTGCATAACAAAACAAATCGTACTAATGAAAAAAAGCAGGTTGCTATAATTGTATTTATTTAATAATTTCTTGTCAATATTGGTAGATTCTGAAACAATTGGAACCGATAATCGTTCTGTAATTGTTTGTTTTTTATCAAACCAAAAATGTAACTGAACCAAAATTTCATAAAGTTTATAGCATCATAACTGGATCGATTAAATTATTTTTGGTTTACGATTTCTTTTCAGTTTCTTTTTCGATTCCTACTCTATTACTTTATTACTTATTAAAGTAATATTAAAAGCATTTATTTTAAAGCATTTATTCAGAAGTAATATATATACCTTTTATTTACCTGGATAAGATCAAAAAAATTTTTTAACGCAAATTATTTTTTGATAAATTATTCAACATTGTTGGATAACAACATCCCCCACCCCCCCTCTCCGCTCTCTCTCTCTTTCTCTCATACACAATTATTTTACGTTTTTAAAAAAAATGTTCAACGAGAAAATATTTGGTCGCCCTGAAAAGGGCAGATGTATTTTTGCATCGTTTTTATAAGAAATGCTCGAAATGGTCTCCGTCCATCGCAACGCAAGCTCTCAGGCGTCTTGTCATATTCAGTTGGACATTTTCCAACATATTGTCATTAATTCTCCAAATTGCTTCGTGAAATTTGGCGTTGAGTTCGTCAATAGATTCAGGAAGTTTTCTGTAAATAACTTCCTTGCAGTAACTCCATAAAAAAAAATCTAATGGATTGAGGTTCGGAGATCTTGCAGGCCAATGTATTGGATTATACCGGTTTATCCAGCGCCCAGGAAACTGTTGATTTAAATAATTGGTCACAACTCTGGCGTGGTGTGGCTCGGCTGACCCCCCGCAGGGGGGGCGGACCCCCTGTGTCTACGCAAAGCAAGGTCCATAATTATACTATTTTATATGGGTTTGCGACTTGCAATTAATGATTATCGGAAATATATTTTATACTTTGCGCACAATTCTGTTACATCGTATGCGCGCCTGACCGCAGCGTATGCTCACATCGCTATAATTCGTCAAAGTGACAGGTTTTTTAACCTGAAAAGTCGTCAACTTTGACGCTTAATATCTCGTCTCCTGAGACAGAGCGACAATTTAATGAAAGGAAAAAGTTTTTTTAAAAGAAAAAACGCATCGAATGAGACCAGTTGGGTCAAAATCGGAGGTGACGTGGGTATTCTGCATAATTACCGAAAATAAACATTATTTATGTAGCAAAGAAAATATTACTATTTTCTGAGAGGTGCCTCAACAACCCAGCCTATTTCTTATATAAAACGCTCCTGCGCCTGAGCTATAAATAATGTTTATTTTCATTAATACATAATATATATATATATATATATATATATATATATATATATATATATATATATATGGTATATATATATATTATGTATTAATGAAAATAAACATTATTTATGTAGTGAAGAAAATGTTACGATTTCCTGAGAGATGCTTAAACAATTCAGCCTATTTCTAATATAAAACGCTCCTGAACCAGAGCTATCGACGGCTCGGCCGCCAGCGGCCGGGCGGTAGTGGGGGAACAGGAGGCATGGTCTTCTGAATCGGCTTGAAATATGCAACTAATTCCGAGCGTTGGTCTATTAACAACTAAACAATTAAAACAATTAAACGTGCGTTGTCATAGCAGCGCGTGAACTAATAGAATAAGTATAGAGGATAGTATGTATTGGTTTACATCGAACTATTCTAACAGCATACAATTTTGAAGTAGATTTGTTTCCAAAAATAATTATTTGTTTTCTTTGTGACAAGAAATTATCCAAATGTTTTAAGTGTTATAATAGATGTTTAAAATATATTTTAACGGTAGAATTACATTTCTCAAGCCTGTTTTCTTTGTTTAAATAAAATATTAGAAATTGCGTATTAGTAGCATTTATATATTTATTTGCCTGTTGTAATACCAGTTATTAAATATCGAATACACTCATTTACTTATGTCTGTTATATATGTACATATATATTAGCATCCTTATCACAAAGAATTGAAACAAAACTTATACTAAAATTTAGTGCTATTTAGATGCTAATTTGGTGTTCTATTTTAATTTAGTATTCGAGCTGTTTAGCAAGAATTTACAATTAAAAGTGTTTTGTAGATATTTAGCTGGTACAAACTTTATTGTTTATATTGTTACGTATACTTTAATAATAAATATTTAATAGTTAATAATTTTTTTTAATTTTCCAGAGCTGTACATTATCCTAGACGTTTACGGAAATGAAAAACAAAACATATTAGATTGGATACTATTCTGGAAATAAACAAAATATCCTTATATATTTTTGTTAGCTCATATCTTTTAAACTATAACAGATAGGTTAATTTTATTTATAGCTTTTAAAAGCACTTCAAAAGCTGTAAATTGTGGTGTATTATTTTTAAAATTTTTTAATATTATTTAATGGTGCTAATTGTGGGGGTGATGCTAGATTAACGTTAATCTAGCATCACCACTTTTAATTGTAAACTTCTGCTAAACAGCTCGAGCACTAAAATTAAAAATAGAGCACCAAAATAGCATCTAAATAGCACTAAATTTTAGTATAAGTTTTATTATTTCAATTTTTTATAGTAAAGGTGCTAATTTAACAAACATTATATGTTTGATGTATTGTTTGAACTTTATACTGGGCGGTTTCTCTGATTGTGAGTAAAGGAATTTAATTGTTAAGAGTTAAATGTTTAATTGAACATATTGTATATTATATTCACAAAATTGTCACACGCAGTAATGCTTATGCATACATATATACATATTATTGCGTCTCTGATTGTTACAAGCTTATTCATAATAATATATACAAGCTTACTTATAGTAATATCACCTTGTATACTTTCACAATTTTATTCGATCCACAATTGCGAAACGGTGCCTCGTAAACCTAAATGAGGGAACAGTGATCTAAAATTAAATGATAACGTCACAATGTGCACCCGGCCGCGGTGACATCATCTTACAAGTCTCATGCGCTCATGCGTGCGTGCATGCGTGCATGCATGGATCTCGACTTCCTTTTTTTCCCTCTCATTCTACTATCTCTTTCCGTCAAGATAACTTTTTTTACCCAGATTAATTTTATAGTTTCTAAAAGCAATTAAAAAGCACTAAATTGTGGTGTATTTATTTTTTTATTTTTTATGTTATTTAATGGTACTAATTGTGGGGATGCTAGCTTAATATTAAGCATATGCACATCTCGTTAATGTTACATTTGTTAAAATAATATTCTTAATAAATTCTTAATATAATTTTTCAAGAAAAGAATTTGTGAAGATTTGGTAATATTAAAATTGATAATTATCAATAGAAATGGGAAAGAATTATAATTAGATAAATAAAATAAAATATATTTTTAAATTTTATTATATTGCAAATTGTTGTATATGAAAATTGTATTATTGCAAAGTTTTAGATTACTAGAATAAAGAGAGAGAGAGGGGGGGAGAGGGAAAGGGGAGAGAGAGAGAGAGGGGGGAGGGAGAGGGAGGGAGAATGCTATGTAAATTTATAAGTAATGATTGCTAAAGCTGCGATCAAGACATTGCGACACCACTATGTTATTTGAAAAGAAGCTTGTTAACGAATATTAATTTTTTCTTGCTCTACAATTTGAAATAATAGCTGCTAAACGGTGGTTGTAATGATGAATCTCAATGAGTCACGATTTCAAATTCAGTAGATCGTACACATCTTGCGCGCGCGCGCGCGCGCGTGTGTGTATGTATGTGGGTGTGTGTGCAAATGTCGCACTGTTTTAAGCTTACGCACTTAAGTGATAAGTCAACGGTAATTCGCCGAAGCTCAAGTACTTTAAACAGTTAATTCTTTTGTGTTTCGAGGATGCCTGCACTCGGCTATGGAGCACGTACAAGTATGTTTGACTTATGCACCGATAAAAATTTTTCATGTCACTTGTTTGCGACTCTTTTTTAAGATGTTTTTCAAATTTGCTGCTGTTAATGCTAAATATTCACGCTTTCGAAAACGCAATAGCTGCAAGCACATCGCATTTGTTGTCGCAAAAGTATAATCTTGCTAAATAACCGATATTGTATTTCTGAATTCTTTAATTTTACGTATGTTGTAAAATGTAAAAGCTAGTATCTCAGTTTCCTCGAATTTTAATAACTCTGTTATATTGGTGAATAAAAGGTTATGCAACAGATTTATTACATTATTATACAGGGTGTTTCATAATGTCCGTGCCAACGCTCGTGTGCGAATAGAGTGCGGTAAACTGAATAGAAAAGTCCTTTACCGTTTTGCAATTTTCGCAATAGTAATTGAGATATTAATTAAAAGGGATTGACGAATAATCGCGCGTTGCGCGTAGCTAGATCGTGGGCTGTACACTCTAAACGTGACAACAACGAGGATCGCATGGCAACGAAAAATAACACGTAGCGACGAGAGCAGGAGTGATATGCGTTGTTATTTTTCGTTGCCATGCGATTTTCATTGCTGTCACGCCTAGAGCGTACAGCCTACGATCTAGCTACGCGCAACGCGCGATTATTCGTCAATCCCTTTTAATTAATATCTCAATTACTATTGCGAAAATTGCAAAACGGTAAAGGACTTTTCTATTCAGTTTACCGCACTCTATTCGCACACGAGCGTTGACACGGACATTATGAAACACCCTGTATACTATATTTTAATAAATTATGTTTTTTTATTATCAAACTATTTGTTATCAAGCTTTATTGCTTCGTTTTAATAATTTCAATGAATATCGTGGATTCAGGAAAATTACTTTTATATAAAAAATCTTTATTTTTTATTTAATCTGAAATAATCCTTGTGCATTTTAATTCCAACTTGTAGTGTCAATTTTATTTCGTTTATCAAAAACTTGTAGTCTAATTTTTATTGAATACAATAATATGAAAACAAAATATTGCGCGCAATGCATTAGAATACATGAAGAAACCAATGTGGCAACAACACATTTGCAAGATATTTTTTGAGTTGAAAAAATAGTTTTTAACGTTCTCAGTGCTATTTTTTTCTAATTGTAAGTTACCGATTTGAATGTCTATTAGTTGACGTGACATAAGGTTTTACTTTAATATTAGTTTCCGTGTTCGCGACACACGCGACCGCATTTATGCCCGTATTTATACTAGATTACTATCGTTAACTTGAGTATTCCCGTAATCGACTTTCTCCAATCTTTTCATGTCACATGACTTTATCTTGGACATAGTCGCGTGCATTAACCCACTCCGGATGCAACTTTTATTTGGGGCTTTGTATATTTGTATCATTTCATAAAATATCAAAAGATAAAATTATTTTAGAAAAAGTGTTTTATCACATTCTCCATGCAATCCCGATCTGACGCCATTAATTTACCATACATTTGATTAATTAAAACAAGATCTGAAAGGATCTAAACTGCGGAGGATATGATAAAATGCTTTCCTGATGATAAACTTGATATTATACACACGGTGTGCAATTAAATAATTTCTCAAAATTTTTTCCGAAAAATCCAAAACTGTGAGACTATTTTTAAAGAACTCATTGTCAATGATTATATAGAATAAAAATAAAGAGAGAGGGAGAGAAAGAGAAAGATTGTTCGAATTTTTATACCAAATAAAAACCTTTAGAGTTTTATGTCTTTAAAACAATTTAATATTGATGAATCTTTTAATGCATTTTAGAGAGAGAGAGATGAAATCAATGAAGTAGTCATTTATCTTTAAAATGCATTAGGATTAATACAACATATAATGACATTTCTTTCAGTTTTAAGATATATAAGAATATTATATAATCTAATTTTGGAAATTTTTATATGTGTCTATTAATTTGTATGTATTTACATTTTTATCTTAGTAAATCTTTTACTCATACAAATAATTTTATTTGCATACTAAAGAAATTTTTTGTATGACTTATATAATTATGTACATTAAATAAAACTTAATAATTTATAATAGAAATTTTCTTTTTATAAATGAGTGCAATTGCTTGAAGTCATTATAAATTTGCTGCAACGAGTTCATTAATTCCATGAAATAGCATGTGATGAATCGAAAGTGCCTTATCTGCATGAAAGCGCAGTCTATTCACGCCAAGTTAAGTTGGCTTCTTACCAAAACATTCATGCCATTTTCTTTGATGAATGTAAAGAAATGAGTATATTACATTCTATCATCATAATTTTTATAAAATTGTAAATTGCAAAAATAATACTTTTTTAAATTTTATTATTTTTATATGGATATATTAATCTTTATAAACATAATTATAAAAAGAAGTGTTATTACCACAAATATCTTAAAATCAAGTTTAAAAGTTTAAAAATATTTATATTATAATTTATATTGTAACAAAATGAATAGATGTAATAGATATAATATATTTATGGATGTAATATATTTATAGAATACATCGATTGACTAATATAATTTTTAAGATTTGTTCACCGTATAGAGCGAATCGTAAAGAGTGATTCCTTATTTTGTGATAAAATCTTTTGGGCGATTATCTTACAAAAAGATACCGATTATTTCACGTGAAAGAACTATTTGATTAAAGCTGCTTATAATTTATGGCTTTATATCAAAACTGTGAAAAAATCTAGAAGTGACATATAGAACAATTTGTGAATAGCAAGAATTTATTCTTCCAGTAACAAAAAGATTTGTGACTAGTGAATAAACATTTATAATATATTAGCGTGAGAAGGCAAGTTTTATATGAGGTCATTTTTCTCATTTATGGCGTGAAATAAATTTCCTCAAATCCTTGGTCGTGGAATGCTAGATCGGGGAAAGAGCAGACATACAAATACGATGAGAAAGAAAAATTGCATCGCACGGGATGAATCGCGTGTTCGTCCAAAATTTGCTTTTTCATCGGACAATGGAGAAACGCTTTGAATTGAAAGCTCTCTCTTGTCAGTTCGTACAAAGGTCAGTGTCCGTGTAACAAGCAGTAGTCTGCTAGTAACCCCAGCGAACTTAATAAAAATTAGTTTCGTTCTTGATGCCGTTAAGACGTCATTTTATTGTTGCTGAGACGGCCACTCGGTTATCGAGGTAATTCGAAGAAACAAACAGTGTCTGTAGATCTTGAAATAAAATTATTGTCCTCGATTCTTCAATTAATGTCTTTAAGAATTTATTGTTATCCTAAAATCTTTCTTTTGCTCCTTGCGGTACAAAATATGTATTAATCACTGAGAAAAATGGTTTTATTATATTAACAAAATTCTTCTGGTTGACCGTATTTTAGTCGAACGAAACAGAATTTCTGGTTATCGTCACAAAATTTTACACCTTATATCAACACCGTTTGGTTAACTTTACTATAAGGATTTGAATAAGTGTTTTCTTGTTGGATCTACAAAACTTCTTGTTATATTTACATAAATCGCAGCGCTCTGCAACAGTTTCGTCATTACTCACTAAACGGTTGATCAACTGTTCGCCGCATTCATTTGTTACACTGCTACTGCGCCCTCGCTACTCGCGGCGTGTATCGCGCGCATTAGATCTTTCGCGAAGCAATGGCGTTAAGCAGTCGGAACAGTCTCAACTGAGCTCGCTAAAGTTTTACGTCGCGTCGTGGAATCCATTACGGAATATTAGTTAGGCCGATGGCAGAGAACGAGAAGTAAGCACTTATGTCTGTCGTAGACGTCTGTCGTGGACGTATGGTAAGGCAGAGAAAAACGTAAGTCGTGAAAGGTTATTAAATATGTGTGGAAACGACTACGACATACATAAGTTTTTACGTCTCGGTCTCTACCATCAGCCTTACATCCGAAAAGTTTTATGATCACGTGGTGTTTTTTTTTTTTTAATGAAATATATGTATACCAGTGATGTAATGTTTCCTACCGGGCTCGGGAGCCGGGAGCCCGGTAGGAAACATCACATCACTGAGTATACTTTAAACCAAAATATATTGTTAGTATTTTACAAAAACCACACCTATCCGAACTTGTTTTTTAACTACAAAGTTGTGTTAACCTAACAAAACGATATAGTAAAGTTAACAAGAAATTCTGGTAGAGTTTTGTAAATCTAACAACACAATGTGGTAAGGTTTACAAGAAATTCTGGTAGAGTTTTGTAAATCTAACAACACGATGTAGTAAGGTTTACAAGAAATTCTGATAGATTTAAACAGGATGAAATTTAACAAAATCTTCTGGTAATTCCAACAACAAATTTGTTTCGTCCATTTTTGAACAAACGTACTAGTAGAATCAACCAGAATTTCTTATAATACAACAAAACTTTTTTTCCAGTGATCAAATAAAATATTGATGCTTCTTGCTTGTTTTATTAATATTACATTCATTCATATTATATCGCGATATGTATATATATTAAATTGATAGACTAATCGTTAACTGTAAAAAAATAATTTATTAATGAGCTTAATTACTGCTGTAAAGGTTTCTCTTGAAAGAATGAAGACGTTATAACAAGTGTTGATTATACAGCTAAGAAGAATTGCGTTCAATGCACAACGTTTTCTGATGTGCAACGAGAGTGAATTTTATGCTTATCTCTTATCGTGATGGTGCGAAGTGTGAAGGAAAAAGTTGGCCAAGTTTCACTATTGCTTAAAACGGAATTTTTGCAAAGGGCAACTAGCGAAGCAAAAAAAAATGAAAGTAAAGTTTTCCATCATTGCCCCGAAATATACATCCGAAATACATGGACGTGAGGTTTCTTTTATCAAATATAAAAGGTTACAAAGCAAATTTGAATCAATGATTTCCCCATTGCTCGTGACCTATTAAATTTTAATTGTGAAACAATATACAGGGTGTCCGATAATTGCTGAATCACCTCTCGGGTGTAGGTAAAGCGGTTTAAACCGAGTAGAAAAGTCCTGTATCATTTTGCGATTTTCGCAATAATTAATGAGGAATTAATTAAAAAATATCGGCCAATTTGCGCAAGTTTAAGAGCGCGGCGAGAAGAGACCCGTGGCGATACAGCCCACTGTTATTTGGTTACTAGGCGCGCGATAAATCGTTGGGAGGAGCGCTCTACAAATGACAACGGCACATTCGAGCGGTGTGTAACGCTAGATCCTTGCGTCCTAGCAACTACGTAACAACGGGCTATCTCTTCTCGCCGCGCGCTTAGACTTGCGCAAATTGGCCGATCTTCTTTAATTAATTTCTCATTAATTATCGCGAAAATCGCAAAACGATAGAAGACTTTTCTACTCGGTTTAACCCGCTCTACCTGCACCCGAAAGGTCAGCAATTACCGGACACCCTATATATGTATAAAAGAAAGCCAATATCTATAAATTGAATTAAATCTAAAACTTTATATTACCTTAAATAATAATGCAAGGAAAACATTTGTCGAATTTTTATCTTTATATCTGGCTTGCATTATTATTCTACTTCAAATAGATCAGCGCTCAAAATTAGTTGCACATTTCGGGCCGATTCCCGAGACGATGCCTCCTGTTCCCCCACTACCGCCCGGCCGCTGGCGGCCGAGCCGCCGATAGCTCTGGCTCAGGAGCGTTTTAGATAAGAAATAGGCTGGGTTGTTGAGGCATTTCTCAGAAAATTGTAACATTTTCTTCGCTACATACATAATGTTTATTTTCATTAATAATTAAATATATATACATATATTATAAGGCTTTTCACATTATTCTTTCTGGATTCGCGGTTTTATCTTACGCATGTTATAGAACAAGAAACGTGGAAAAAATTGGTCGCTTTTACTATACGTGCATTCGATTCAATTAAGTTTATTGAACCTATTTATCAACGCATAAGTGTGCTTTGTCAAAGATATCGGATTACCGCTAATGGGATACATGCTTCTACAATGGACGGGATGCGAGCGATGACATCCGACAAAGAAACTCGACTTTCAATTGCCATTCATTTATTACCGACCGAGATGTGTTTGTGTGGCGCTATGCGAATCTCGTTTCCTTTATTCAAGTTTAGCCAATTGACATAGTACAGGGCTCGGAATTATTTCATCTTTTCGGCCGATTCTCGTGATATACGCCTCCTTTCCTCTCCTTACCGCGCGCGCAGCAGCCGCTAGGACCAGCGCCGCCGAGCGTTAGGAGCAGCGCTATCCGATAAATGTTGGGTTCTTCTCCCTTGATCATTAAAAATTAAAAAAATTTATTAAGAATATTTTTAAAATCAATAATATTCGAAAGGAGCGTAAAGAGCCAACAGCCGGATATTCGTGCGAAGGTTATCGTATATTAGTTTATAACCATTAAACATTTACATTAAAAACAAACGTTTCAGCCTGTCATCAGGCCTTCATCAGTATTATTACAGAAACCAATAAACCGCAACGCATTAAATAAATACAATATAAGAAGCAAATTAACATAATTAACCGAAGAGTAGTTCAACCACTTTAGAATTGTAGTAAAGCACTTGTAGAAAGCTCATCCACCCAAGATGGAACGAGGTAGGAGAGAAATCTTAGATCCATATTATATGATGGTTGAGATCTTAATTAAAAATATTTTTTTTATTTTGAAATTTATTATGTGGAAATATTTCAATAGATTTCCACGTCACCCATGAGGTACTATTGCTATTGAAGAAAAAAATATTCTTAATAAATTTTTTTAACATTAATCGGATAGCGCCGCTCCTAACGCTCGGCGGCGCTGGCTCTAGCGGCTGCCGCGCGCGCGGTAAGGAGAGGAGAGGTGGCGTATACCATGAGAATCGGCGGAAAAGATGAAATAATTCCGAGCCCTGACATAGTATATTGCCATAGTCAGCATTAATATAATGATAAATATTTTCTAACATTTATGCATTTAATTGTTACAGGCCTCCATGGATCTGCCACCGGACAAAGCGAAGCTTTTGAAGCAGTATGACAATGAGAAAAAGTGGGACATTATATGCGACCAAGTGAGTATCTATTACATTAAAAATACCCACATAAGTAACCAAGTATTTATATAAATTCAAATATACATGTGTATATACAATATATATATATATATATGGGTGCAGTTCCGAATAGGTGAAACGCCCGATTGTTTTGAAACTCCACTATTTTATGTAGTTTGGCGCGCTGATTACGAATATGATAATGAAAATCGCCGACTAGGTCATTTTCAAGGTCAAAACAAGGTCAGAAAAAGTGAAAAAATATCACTTTTGAGATTATTTCGAGAAATATTGATGTAACAAAAAAAAGTTTCAAATAAAAGTTGTAGTTTTTGTAAAAATACATCATTTATGTCCTATGCATTTTTTGTGTAAAACTGATAATTTTCGAGAAAATTGACGTTAAAGATTAAAAACTTTAGTAAGTAGGATGAAACACGGGGGGTTCGGGAGGCGGAGCCCCCCGAGAGGGAAATAGGTGCAGGCGGGGAGAGGGGTGCAGGGGGGAGGGGCGGAGCCTCTCCCCCCGCCTATTACATAGCTAGTGTCTATTATAGAAGTTGAAAATAACTTTCAAACACAATATGCTCTCTACCTTGCGTAGGGGTCTTGCTAATCTTTTCAGTATCAAATATTTTTAGTATATTGTAGACTCATCATACCTTTAGTAAGGCGAAGATTTAATTCATATAAACTTTCTGCGCACACACACCTTGCCTTGGGGTCTTGCTAATCTTTCCTGTATTTAAAATTTTTAGTATATAGTAGACTTATCATACTTTTAGTAAGGCAAAGATTTAATTCATATAAATTTTCTGCGCGCACACACCTTGCGTTGGGGTCTTGCTAATATTTTCAGTATCTAGTATTTTTAGTATATTGTAGACTCATTAGATTTTTAGCAAGGCAAAGATTTAATAAATATACATAAATTGTATACGCACACACGCCGCTACATTCTTGAACGGCATGCGCATGCAAGCTAAGGCCTACCTGTTTACCAAAGTTTTTAATCTTTAACGTCAATTTTCTCGAAAATTATCAGTTTTACACAAAAAATGCATAGAACATAAATAATGTATTTTTATAAGAACTACAACTTTTATTTGAGACATTTTTTCGTTACATCAATATCTCTCGAAATAATCTCAAAAAAGTGATATTTTTTCACTTTTTTTGGAGTTTTGACCTTGAAAATGATCTTGTCGGCGATTTTCATTATCATATTCGTAATCAGCGCGCCAAAATACATAAAATAGTGCAGTTTCAAAAAAATCGGGCTTTTACCTATTCAGAACTTTATCCAAATTTTTAAAGTAAATAACGTTCAAAATTATGTTGAGATATTCTTTACTTCAAAGGAGCGGGAATTCTTTTTAAGAAAGAGATTGGAAATTTGCTAACAAGATTACAAACTGTTATCAATAATGATGGCGATTATACGAAATGTCCCATCTTAAATGCATCAAATATCTCAGAAATTAAAAAAGAGGAAAAAGTGTTTCGAATAAAAGTTGTGGGAAAAATTGGATTTCAAGGGAGAGAAAGGATGGTAATATTTATTTGAAATGATTCTGTAATGACCTTCAAAAGTCTCGTCAAGGTGAACATTTAATATTTTCATGTTAAGAACTTTTAATTTTTTATCGCATATTATTGTAGCTCTTATAATACTTGTCGATTTCGGGATAGTAGCCACGCGGTTTTCATCGCATCAAGTTGGATGATTATGGATGATGTAACTTATAATTAGCTAAGAATTTATACGGATTTATTGTTAATATCTCCCCTTCTTTTCTTTTTCAATGTCAGTCTTTGTCTTTGGCGCTTCTACGATCTTCATCTATTTCGTTTCCTCTATTAATTTTGAAATTCATCGGTATGAATACAAATCTACGGCTTACGATTATCATTTTCTGTCTGTTTTAACACTTTCGCTGATTCTTGCGAATAATAAAAATTCTTGAGATAGTTTTATTATTATTATTATTATCTATGTTATATATTATTGTGTGTTTTTATTGAGATGAAAAAGTTCTGTCAGAAACTTATTTTAATTTCAATTTATTTTGATTACAAAAAGTAGTTTTTAATATTTACTGATTATTTAACAAAATGTGATGGAAATTCCAATGAAAAAATGCAAATATCCTCGAGACAGAAATAGTTGCGGTTCATCAATGGTCCTTCTCGAAGTTTTAATTGTATGGACATGTGTGTAACATGAGACGGATGTAATGCAAGCCGCGCTATTATATGGGCCACAAAAAATGTGCAGCATCTCTTTTTGCGACGGCATGCATGTATCCACAACGTTCCCTTCTTCAAATGTTACTAGTAATGCTCGTACAGTCTCATAAGATTAATATCTCGCACTCAAGGACTAATATGCAAAAATTTGTAAATATTGAGTTACCTTTGTTGCAAGAAGAAATGATCGATATTAACTTAATTGAGTTAAATCTCTAGAAAATTATCCACTTTTTATCACAATTAAAAACTTTGTTTGCAGGAAAGAGTACAAGCTAAAGATCCACCGTCCCATTATCTGGCAAAACTACGTACCTATCTGGATCCCAAAGCTTCACGAAGCCATCGAGTATGTTCTTTTATATATTTTTTCAAATGTGTATATCTTTTTATTTTATTTTTTTATTACACATGTTTGAATTACATATATATTGATAGAATTCATTTCTCGGAAAAAAAATCCGTGTGTTCTTTAGATACATTGTATTACACATTTCACGCTAAATATATTTGATATATACTCATAACATATATATTATATTATAAAATATATTCAAATATATTCAAATCAATCTCGTCAAATTTGGCGTTAAATATATGATGAAGATATTGATATACAGATACAAATACTGATCTAAATTGCAGTAATGGTTCATTCCACGTCAAGTGATCCAATGTGAATTACCTTACCTTACCATTTTCTTTCTTTTTTATTTTCTACACATATTTAGCTATTTCTAATATGGGAACGTGCGCACGCGCGCTTCTGAAATTTCTAGCTTTAATCCTTCATAACACGACTAAAAAGTAAGATATCGAAATAAAAAAATGCATTTTATAAGGGAACAATACATTCATGATTTCTGATCAGAATTTCAAGATAACATTAACCTTTCTTACAAAAAAATATCAAATATCGCAGAAAAACCTATTTTTTACATATTATACCTCAATTATTTTGGAAACCTGACGTGTTGGTGAAATTTGGTTTGCGGCATCGTTTTCAGCATTCAAAAATCTATAAGAAACACCTTGTCTGATTCAAAATAATTAAAAAAAAATTTTTTTTGTAAACTAGTGTTATGCACATCAATATATATACAGGGTGTCCCAGACTTACCGTATCACCCGTTAATGGCAGATTCCTGAGATCATTTGGAGACGAAAATCTTAATACCAAAATGTCGAGGCTACTATAGTATTTGAATGGGAAAGGCTTAAAGTTTACCAATCAGCTTGTCAGAATTTCGCGCGCTCAGGGACATCGCATCTCGAAAGGACCCTTGCACAACACTTTATTCAATACGTTTTATTTACTTCACTCAGCTCTTATTCACTTTATTCACTTTATTTACATTGTTCGCAATACTGACGAATTTACTAACGATAATAATTTCTAAATTGTATTAAAACACGATGCGCGTCGAACTGTCAAAGCAGTCGTGCCATTGACAAATGACGTTTCTCATGTCATGAGAGAAAATCAATACTATTGGTACGAAGTATGATTTGCTACATAAAATGTTGTGCAAGGGTCCTTTCGAGATGCGATGTATATATATATACCTTTTTTAAAAAAAGGTAAAAAAAAGGCGCCAAGTACAAGCTCTTATCACAACTAAAACAAAACAGTATTGTTTTACTTTTCAAAAAAATTGTCGTATATATTAAACCTTTCAAAAAAACCTGTCGTATAGGTATATTAAAATTTTCAAAAAAAGCTATTCTATATACTTCTTACAAAAAAATGTGGTATCAGGAAATGGCACCAAGTGGGACTAAAGAACTATGAAAAAACTTGAACACTATTTCTATAAAACTCTTGTACATAAAGCTCTCGTATATATAATTAATTATATTATACACTATATTTTATCATATTTTACATGTACTATACTATATATACTATATATATTATTAGATATACTATATATATTATAAAAAAATTTTTTAAATATTTAAAAAATAAAAATATTTATTAAAAAACGCAAAAAAACTTGGCGCTGCTACACCTCAAAGTAATGAAATTAACATGTAGTTTACTGTAGACTACGTTCTTGCGTGGTCTTGCCACGCAAGAACGTAGTCAAAAATTGATAGAGAGCAAACCTCTTTTCATTGATATAATAAACAGAATGAAATATTATAGCTTATTTATCTGTTTATTAATTTTAGTATTAATCTGTTTTCTAAACATAATTAATCATGCATTCTTTAGTTATTGATGTTATCTGGTGGAAAAAAAAACATACTTATTTTATCGATAATGATCGTAATCGCTGATTACTTAATCGAGAAATTTATCGTAACGATTCGTTGATATCGATAATAGTGAAAGATATAGTTGAAATTATATCAACGAGTCATTTAAATTATAGCTGTATTTGCTATAATTGCATTATGTTTATAATTGCATTATGTTTATAATTGCATTATGTTTATAATTGCATTATGTTTATAATTGTATTATATTTTAAAGGTAAAAGATTTTCCCTTCATTAAATCGTACGTTTGTAATATGCTATATCATTATCGTTCGTTACTGATATTACAATTAGAAGTTGTGTACGTCGTTAAGTAATGAAGTATCGTTAATTATTAGGTATAGCATTCTATTAAACAGCACATGTTTCAAGACTTTAGTGTATGATTTGTCTAAAATAAATAAAATTAATTATCAAGGTTCAATATTTCTGTTCTATGTATATACTAAATTAGTTCTAACAATATTTATCATTTCCAGTCAATTTCATTTTGTGTTTTACAAGATTTTTTGTTTAGTTTATGTTTATAATCTTTTTTCTATGGATAAATAAAATTCAATAATATACCTAAAATATGATATAAACATTTTTTTACACTTAATTCTCTGCCCACACTGTGATGTGGATAATTTTGTTGTCAATCATAGCGTTAACTACAGAAGACGACTTATGCTATATTTTTTAAAATATAAAATTGACTGAAAATTACAAATATTGTTGAAACTAATCTAGGATACTCAGAACAGAAATATTAAACTTTGAGCTATTCAATTTTATTTATTTTAGACAAATCATCCTCTAAAGTCTCGAATCATGTATGAATAACCTGCAAAATAAAAAATTTTCAAAGGTGTAGTAGATACTTACTAAGGCATTCACATTCACCAACATATCACTTATTTCATTTAATACGAATTTCTAACAAATTTGGTCACTCGCACTACACTGCTCTGGATTGATAAGCAGTCTTGAGTGTGCACCAAAGTAACAGAACAATGTAGTGCGAGTGACTAAATTTGTTAGACCGAATTCACTATTATTACTTTTTTATAACACTTTCTAATCTGAAAGGTTATGTAAAAATGTCAAATCTTAAGCGCACGCAGCGCGGCTTCTCAGCGCCATCAGCGCACCTAACGTCAGAAATCGGAAACTGGACATTTTAGCTGGACATTTTATCGTATTATTTTAGACATTTCGACTTTGGACTATTATAACTTTTTTTCTACAGCACCTACAGTAAAAACAAGCATACTTTTCTTATATAATTTGGGTATGCGCTATTGATTGAGCCTATTATCAACTCAATCGGCCCAGCCGTTATTGAGATCCGATAATCTCGGCTCGTCTCAACTTTCGGGCTCGCGTAAAGATACACGGTCGGTCTTGCGCTGCGCGTGAACTTGGCGCGAGACACTACCGTGTCTCTTGATATATGTTATATATATTATTATAATTGTGATATATATATATATATATATATACATATATATGTATATGATTAGACATGTACATTTCTTGAATCAAATTTAGTTATTTATATCAAATTGAAGTTCATGGAATTTTGAAAGAACTGGTTTTTATTGCAATGAAATATCTCAATTCTTGCCTGAGAAAAATGAGCTTTTGCGTAGAACTGCTCATTAAATTATTCATATTTGAAAAATATTAATCTCTTAAAAATAGGAAACTATAGGAGATAAAAACTCCAAATTGGAGATTTGCAGTCAGCTTTGACGGTTCGTTAAGATTACTGAGAAAAATGAATAAACAACCTTAGGCAAAATATTATTTAATAATTGGATCACTTGACATAGAATGACTAATTCAATTTTAGATGTTCGTATAAAATAAAACTTTTTTAAATTTTTTGTAACACAATTATATTATTATTATTGCGAATTTACCGGCAAGAAATTTTATCAGACGGATACTAATGATTACACACAGTCGTATCGTTTCCTTACATTCTTTCAGAAAAGGAAAATGGTTGGGGAGTCTACATCGACGCAAGTATTACGAGACTTGGAAATATCATTACGCACAAATCACATAGAGTAAGCGAATCCAATAATTATTCAGTCATCATAATAATTATTCATCTCGTTTATCTCCTATTTTTAACATTTGATTAAAAATCTCTTAAATCACCTTGTAATGTAATTGTATTAAACACAATTATGGTATTGATATTTTTTCTTCAAACATATTTTCAATGAATGTGTGATGCTAAATAAATATAAATTCTAATTACAATTTTACACTTCTAATTGTTAGTATTCGAAATAAGAAAGAAGAAACTACTATTTTATGTATTTTATATTATTATATAATTATATAACCAACTAATCATGCTAATCATTAATTATACAATTATACTAACGCGATTCATGTTTATTCATGATATTATCGTCTTTCCAAAGCCTGCATTCTGAGCTGAATATGTTACAGATGGGTAAGAGAGTTTTTAGACGAGGAAAATCAAGGCTTAGACGCCTTGATAGACTATCTTAACTTTAGATTATCGATGATGCGGCACGAGCAACGGCTTTTGGAATCTCACACAAGTTCCGAGGAAAAATTACAAACCGGTAAGAAGTCGATTAGCTTTACAAAATCAAAAAGAGAAAAACATCATCGTCGATTAGAATAGCAGCATAATATTATAAATTAGATATATATATGTATTGATTTGCTAGGAACGGCAACGTATATGAGATTTTTACCAGGGTTGGGAAGTAACTCGTTACTTGTAACGAAGTTACAGTTACAGTTATTTTTTTTTTTGGTAACTATAACTTAACTTTGTTCCTTTTTCTTCATCTATAACTGTAACTTAACTTAGTTACACATTTATGGTAACTAGTAACTAATTTAACAGTTAATTTAATATTCTATATACGGTTGTATTAATTGTAAGAATTAGGGCCTATCCAGACAAACTTGCATAGTCGCATAAACATATGCATAAGGAAAGGAACAAAATTGTCATAGAATTTATCATATTAAGTGTAGATTCGATATTTGTTAAATAAATAGACGGATAAACGTATAGATATTAATTATGAAATTCAACAAAAATAAACAAATTTTCATTTAAAGAATGCACTGCCACCCAGTAATAAATTATCTTTGAGGATTATTATCATATAAGCATAAAGTTGAGATTTTAAGAAGAACTGAAACATTAGTCTACGATTTTTCAGAAAGTTACGACTGTTTGTGTGAAATTTGTGAATTTTTAAACTGAAAAATCTTAATCCTATAATTTTTATTCTAAGTGTATAATAATTTATTTTAAATTATTTATTAATTTAATATTTTAAATGTATTTTTATTTTAAGTTTAAAACAATTGTGATTTATTACATATAAAATAATATAACACAAAATTAAGTACCTATATAGTATATAATAAGTTAATAATCTTGAAATGTAAGATTCTTATATTTAAAATAGTAGTGCACATTTATTGCAAAAAAGTAACTGAAAAGTAACGACTCGTTACTTTTTGAGTAACTATAACTATAACGTGTTACTTTTCAGAGTCGGTAACTTGTAACTGTAACTAGTTCTTTTTCAGTGAAAAGAAATGTAACTTTAACTAGATACTTTTACAAAATAACTTTCCAACCCTGATTTTTACTTACAACAAACTATAGAGTTTGTGAACGAACAGATAATTTGTTGCGTGCTAAATTTCATGTTTATATAAAAAATAAATGTGCGTATATGGGTACGCACGTGCGCAGGTAATCGTTTCATTTAATTATTGTTATAATAATGCTAATATAAAATCGACTACGTTTGACAATAAAAAATTTTTTTGGATAAATTTACTATATTTTTGTATAAGAGAGATTGGTCATTTTATTGTACATAAAAAAAGAATTAATAATAATATTAACGTAGCGGGCACGGGTGATATGTCACCGTTAAACAACGGATGCTTGAGACCGCCTCTTCACGATTTCAAAGATAGTCCTGGTGTTAAACGGAGGTCCCGGCACGTGGCGCGTCTAAATATGGGTGAAGCAAAAGATGACATTCATGTTTGCATACTGTGCATGCGTGCCATCATGAATAACAAGGTGAATAGTAAATTTGGCGCAAGCAGTCATTTGAGATTTAATTCTGTGTCGGAAAAATTAATGCCAATGAGTCCATAATTATCATTTATTATTTTAACGTATTTTTTACGAATGTATTCAGAAAAAGTTTTATAGATTATATATTATTTGTATTTTTTTGATCTGATTCTTTTATACTCTTCTGTTTAATTTATCTAACATATCTTATGATTTGAATATTTATAAATTATTATTGATAAAATAGGTTTTTAAACTAGTTTTTTTTGTTTTTTAAATAAATAATTTTGTACAAAATAAATATATTTATATATATATTTTTAATATTAATATACTATATACACATATTTGCGCGCTTGAAAAAACATATACATATATTTTCCTAGGTGTGCAATACAATATATATTTTATATTCCTTTTTTACAGTACGGGTTTAATATGGTTATTCAACACAGAGAAGCGATTAATTGCATTGCATTGAGCTTAATCCATAAAAGTCTGAGGTGAGTCATGTATTGTCTATTATCTATGATTATTATACATACATGTATGTGTCTTACAAAGATAATGATGTCATAAACGTATCAAATAGCATCTGCAATGCACTAACTTACAAAAAGTATATTCAAGTGTCTTTCTCTGATTTCAACGAGCTTTATAAAACTATTTTTTATCTATCACCGTTTCAATAATATTTACTTAAGCATATACGTCGATTTTCCAAGGAAATGTTTTAATTTCTTAATATGTAATTAAATAATTGAAAAAAATATCTCTTATTTTGTAGTATCACTGTCTCTATCAAAATCAGAGAGAAACATTTGAATATATTTATTTATCAGTTATTTACTTTATTTTTTCAAATTAATGCCAACTTTTACCTGATTATATTCTTTCAACGATTATTGTTTAAAGATAATCTGTTTATGCATCATATTATTTCGAACAATCATACTCATAATAGTGTAATTACTGCTAATAAAAGATGTATTTTCAGAACGAAAGCTTTAGTATTAGAACTTCTTGCTGCAATATGTTTGGTAAAAGGAGGTCACGAGATCATTTTATCAGCATTCGATAATTTCAAAGAGATGTGCTCCGAAAGAAGAAGATTTACGACACTTATGGCATATTTCACCCAGTACGACAGCTTTCATATAGAATTTATGGTCGCTTGTATGCAATTTGTCAATATTGTCGTACATTCGGTTGAGGACATGAACTTCAGGGTACATTTGCAATACGAGTTTACGAAGCTTGGATTAGATGAATACCTTGAGAAACTTAGGCACACAGAGAGCGAAGATTTGCAGGTCAGTGAATTAAACGCAATTATATAAAAATTTTGCACACATTTTCTTAATCAACATAATAAGTGAATGTTTTTTGTTAATCATATATCTCTCTTTAATTTATTGGAGAGCTGAAAAAACATGGCGACAGAAATTTGTATCTTTTTATGAAACTTAATTTTTCCACTTTACAATATCAAGCAATTTATAAAGTTTTCTTTATTATATTACATAGAATTATTATAGAAAATCATAGTTTTATCAAAAGAGAATAATTGATCAATAGCAGTTAATTTCCATTTTATGTGGCTGTTGAGCTGTTTTTTGTGCAATTATATTTAATTATTTATATTTCATCAATAAAAATAATCTTCATTCTTAATTTATTATGTATATATTTAGGATTATTCAAATATCAATATATCGCTATATTTTATTCGAGTGTTTGTTTAATAAAAATGTTTATTATTTACATACGATAAATTATTGTACATTTTATAGCAAATTACTGCACTAATACATAACTAAAAAATGAATTTATATATAAGAATGAAAGATAAAAGGTTGTATCAATTTTATGTAATATTGTTGTGACTGCCATACTATGTTTGACTACAACACAAACACAATCCATATTATCTACTACTTTTTATGGATTATTATATGTCATCTCGTCCTTTTATTTCTTTTTCTTTTATTTTTTTAGGTTCAAATCTCGGCTTATCTAGACAATGTGTTTGATGTAGCTGCCTTGATGGAGGACAGCGAAACAAAGACTGCAGCACTAGAAAAAGTAGCGGAATTAGAGGACGAACTTGGTCATGTAAGCGATATAAATTTTTTTTTATATTATATTATACTATATGAAAAAGAGAGAGTTTTAACATTAACACATTCAGTGTGGACATATTCATATGATTACAAGGCAGTTTCCCGATTACGGCTGTAGTCATACGATTATGATTTCGTGCTCACAAATTATCTGCTTTTTCGTCTCCGCCCTGGTGAAAAAACATCTCATAATTTCCTAGAAAATTTTAAGAATTTTTTATAATTTTATTTTATGAAAAATTCTAAGAAAAAATTTCTTATTTATTCATATTTTTAAAACATTTTTTAGAAAATTATTTAAAAAAAAAAAAAAAAATTATTAGCCGGGATTTTTAAGATTACGGAATCTGATGTAATAATGTTCGATAGCTGTATAGCTGCAAGCGTTATAATAATAATTATTATGAAAATTATTTTTGCCAATAATATGTTATAATTACAATTTATATTTCATAAGCGGTTTTTATATTTATTATGTATGAAATGTAATAAATTCAATATTTGTAATTATTATATATTTTTTATAGAATTTTTAAATGTATATGTATGCGAGTATGTGTTGTAACAAGGTACATTTTTCTGTATTCTATTTAACGGAATATTTCTAAAAAAAATTTACGATTTATCAGCTTCCATATTTTGCCCTGCCTTTGAGTACATTTCATTTAACGGTACAAATTAACGCAAGTATATATTTCTATTCTATCTTTTTCATTGGATGTCAAACACAGAATAAAACATGTATTAACATGTATGTTAACGTGACATTCTATGTTCGATATCTACTAGACAATAAATATAGAATGACACGTTTTTACATTGCTAAATGAAATGCATTCAAAGATAAGGTAGAAAAATAAAAGCTGATAAATCGTATATTTTTCAACTTGTAAAAATATTTGATATTTCTAAAGGCCTGTGTCCACGATGCAAGAAATTGGTCCAAGTTCTTGGTCCGAGAAATGTATAGCCAATTAAATTGAAGTTCTTATGGAAAAACAGCAAGTTGATTGGTTACACATTTCTTGAAGCAATCCAACCATTTTGGGCCAAGAACTCGAACCAATTTCTTGCATCGTGGACACGGGCTTTAATATATACAGATCTGGAAAATTGAGAAATAATGAATTTATTCATATATTTTCATATATTTTCATTTCTTTTCTGAACTTTTCTGAAAAGTGTGCCAATTCATATAACAAATCTTAAAATTTTCTGAAAAAGTTATAAAATTTTTGTAAAAAATCTGAAAATTTTTATGAAAAATTCTGAGAATATTTTTCACCAGGGCGTAGAGCAAAAATGTAACTTAAAAAATTGCTCCTTTGTCAAATAAAAAAAAATTCTGTCAGATGGGAAAATTGAGGTTGAATTTCCGCATTGAATGTTTATTAAGCATTTAATGTGTATACAAATTCTGTTTATATTTTCGATTTTACACCTAAAATACGTCAAATTATAAATATAATCTACTTTTACTGTAAATATTTGCTCCATATATACATATACAATATATTTTAGTAACGAACATAATTAAGGTACGATATACATATCAACAAATTTATCACACACATTTTAATGTATTAGTCTTTTGATTATCTAATCATATTTTACAGGCGCATGATCGTATGGCAGAACTAGAAAGAGAATCATTGGCGAAATTGGCGGAGCTGGAGACGGAATTAGGCGCATTAAAAGTGGAATACGCCGACGCCTTAGAGGCGCGTAGATTAGTAGAAGAAGAACTCGCGGCTTTAAAGAGGCAGAGGCAGGATTCCGCCCGAAGACAGAGTGTACTGGAGAACAAGATTATCGAATTGGAAACTCTCACGGGAACACTCACGAAGAGATCGTCAAGTACCTTACTCTCTATAAGATAAAAGTGTTTACAATGTGCAATCAATGATAAACATAACATAAATGCTTGTTAATCTTTCAGCGATTAGTTTACGAAACGGAATCGCGATGAGTCCTGTAAGTAATTCGGATATTACATCCGAAACGTTCGCCTTGACACCGTCACCGACGTCGGACCAAGTGCCTCCACCGACACCGGCACCACCGCCTCCGCCACCGCCACCATGCCCACCACCGCCTCCCATGGCGCCTCTCTCTCTGGGAGATCACAAGTTACCACCACCTGTCCCAATACCACCGCCACCTGCCGGCATGATGCAAGCGCCTGACGGAGCGATGACTATTAAACGAAAAGTATATATTTCATTAATAGTGCATTCAATCGCTGACATGTTGTAACAATATTCGTCAATGAATATAATACTTTAACATCAAGTGCACATAAAGTCGATTAAGGTCATTGAGATTATCGAGTTAATGAAGTACAGCATAAAAACGACAGTTTCTTCATGATCAAATGATTAATTGTGTAATAAATGATAAAGGTCGTTAAAAATATTTGTTTATTTAATTTTTGTTTATTTAATTTTTACTTTTTTAAAAGTTTTATTAGTAAGAAAATTATTGCGGAAGTTTTGCCAAACAAGTGCCTGAAGATCTCGATTGTACCCCTTTAATATTCTCCCGTTATTATCTTGACCATGGAATTGCATTCTTATCCAGGTTCAAACAAAGTACAAACTTCCTACGCTTAATTGGATCGCTCTGAAACCTAACCAAGTGCGGGGTACTATTTTCAATGAACTGGATGACGATCGTCTACATAATTATATCGACTTTTCCGATTTTGAAGAACGATTTAAAATCGGCATGAGCGGGCATGTGGCTAATGGTAATAGTGAGATCGACGGACTTCAAAGCTTTCCTAGTAAACGATTCAAGAAACCCGAAAATATATCACTTTTGGAACACACAAGATTACGAAATATTGGTAAGTAAATCTTTATCTTCGCTCAAGTAACACATTGAAATAAATTCATCGTAATTTCTTATTTTTGGTTTTTATTTTAGCCATATCGCGCCGAAAAATGGAAATGCCAGTTGAGAAAGTAATTATGGCGGTAAATGCTCTTGACTTGAAAGTACTTTCGCTTGAAAATGTGGAATTGCTCCAACGTATGGTACCTACCGATCAAGAGGTACGCTTCTGTTTTACTTGTGTGAACATGAATAATATTGTGAAATTATGAATATAAATTTTTAACAGCACTAATATAAATGATGTATTTTTCAGATAAAGGCTTACCGCGAATACATTATAGAAAAGAAGAACGTTAACTTATTGACAGAAGAAGATAAATTTTTGATGCAACTTGGTAAAGTAGAGAGAATATCTACCAAACTGTCCATTATGAACTATATAGGAAACTTTTTCGACAATTTACACCTCATTACGCCACAAATACATGCTGTGATATCTGCATCCAGTTCAGTTAAAAGTTCAAAAAAGCTAAGAGCAGTATTAGAAATTATTCTTGCCTTTGGTAATTACTTAAACAGTAGCAAACGAGGCCCTGCGTACGGCTTCAAATTACAAAGCTTGGATACATTATTGGATACAAAATCGACCGATAAAAGGATGTGCCTTTTGCATTATATCGTTGCAACAATACGAGTTAAATTCCCGGAACTGATTAATTTTGAATCTGAGTTAATGTACATCGACAAAGCTGCAACAGGTATGTTTACTTTATATTCTGTATGTATTAATTTTTAGATTAATTTTCAACGTTATTTTTAGTTAGCTAATAGAATTTCAGTGTAATACTTGGTGAATAAGATTAGATGACAAATCAGCCTAGAAACAAGAAAACCTATTTTGTGTGTGTAGAAAGAATGATTTTCTGATAATTAAAAGTGTTGGTAAAATTAAAACAAAAGTTAATAAAAAAAATTTACTACTACTACTACTACTACTCACATTTTATTCGCTTGTTATTTTTAATATTTTATTTGTTTGCACCATAAAACTGTATGTGTGTTAATTTTAGTTTCTCTGGAAAACATAACGACTGATGTTCACGAATTGGAGAAAGGCATGGATCTTGTGCGAAAAGAATTCGAATTGCGTGGCAAAGAAAAACACAATACGGTATTACGTGACTTTTTGAATAACTCTGAGGAAAAATTACGCCGGTTGAAACTTGACGCACGCACCGCCGGTGAAGCATTCCGAGAGTGTGTCGAATTCTTTGGAGAAAGCCCGAGACAAGCTGATGCCAACACCTTTTTCTCCCTTCTTGTCAGATTCGCGAGAGCATTTAAGGTATGTTTGTAATCCTGTTCTATTATATATGTATCAAAGTTTTTAACTTGTAACATTAGACTACACTTTGTTAAAAATGCAATAACACAAATCAAATGAAACATTACTCAAACTTTCAGGCAGCGGATCAAGAAAATGAACAACGTCGTAGATTAGAGGCTGCTGCAGCAGAAGCTTTGAATACTTCGGAAGAAGTTATAAAACGCAATAAATTAAATCAGAAGAAGCAACAGGTATGTCAAGCTTCTTTAATGTTTTGTCCCGTTTACATGCGTGAACTTGTATCGAGGATTACGGAAATTAATGAGATCGAAGCAAGCACTTATTCTTTTTCTTAAAGTGTTCACACATATATATATATAATATATATAGCATGCCACGCTTAAAATATCAATTTGGAAACATTTTGTTTTTAATGCAATTTCTATGGTCTTTGATTGTTATGTTATTATAATATTATAAACTAACAATAACAGTAATAATTTTTTAGCGAAAGAATATTTTGTAAAGCGTTTAATATGTTGATTATTTATATTATGCATTTGTGTTTTTTTCTTTTATGTATAATTTTGTTGCAATTATAATTACTTACATATTATTTTGCACATATTAAACCCATTGATAGTGACTCTGACCTTACGTAATTTGACTTTTTATTATTTATTATTACTTTAAATCTCTTTATTTTTTTAAATAAAAAAAAAGATTTCAGATAGTAATACTTTTCTCCTTTTAAACCTGTTTACTCTAATGCTACCTGCCACTGAAGTTGCATCATAATTACATTTATCACAATTCTTATTAGTCATATTGTATATGTTGCATCTCTTATTCATACATCTCTGAGCTTTATATAACTTTCACGCAACATCAATGCTAGACTCATTAAAAATTAATATTCAATACACGTCATATAACACATTACAATTACAATTTATATATAAGGAAACAGATGAATAATGAATAATGATATATGTATAGGGACAGGAAGATACATTATACATTTTTAGGTGTAAATACAAATTTGATATACAGGATGATTCAAAACAATCTGATGTCCTTGAAATATCATATTCTTAAGCGAATTCTGAGACGGTTTTTCCTTTTGCAAAATTTTGTCCGAAGTAGTTTAGTTTTCGAGTTATAATTGAAAATAGCTACTTACGAGGCCGATATAGCGGGCAGGCAAGGACGCGGGCAACGTGTCATGATATTAACATAACACTAGACAGGCTCATTATGCGTTGCGCGTCCCTGCCTGCCCGCTGTACCGAACTCGTAAGTAGTTAACTAGTATTTTCAATTATTAAGCTTCGGACAAAATTTTGTAAAAGGAAAAATCGTCTCAGAATTCGCTTAAGAATATGACATTTCAAGGATATCAGGTTGTTTTGAATCACCCTGTATGTATAACTCGATAAATTTACACAGATATATTATTTTTTTAAATTAGTTATTTTGTCTTTTATGTTAAAGAAAAATTTTGCTTTCCAAGCTATGCTTATTCTTTCTTCGGTTGATTTTATCCGTTTGATGCATGGATACTTTCTTAATTTTTCCTTCAAGAAGCTACATATATTATTTTAATAATTAAGTCTTTTTATTATCTGCACATTCTGATGTATAATAAAGATTATTATATGTATATGTTACAATATATGTAGCTAATATACAGGGTTGAGAAGTAACGCGTTATTTGTAACGCCGTTACCGTTACAATTACTTTTTTTCGGCAACTGTAACGGTAAAGGCGTTACAAATTTTTTTTGTAACAAAAAAAGTAACTTCGTTTTTCGGTAACGAGTAACGAATTTAACAGTTACTTTTATCGTTACATTTTTCAAATTTACTCTATATATCTACAAATTTATAGAAAAACTAACAATAAAAAAACTTTAATTTATATTTACAGCATCTAAAAATTTTTAAGAAAGCTTGTTTACAACTTATTAAAAATATCTTATTATTAAAATTACTTTTATTATATATTATTAAAATTATTACACTTTATATTAATAGCAATATCATTATTAAAATTATATTATTTTTGTTACTTTAATGAAAAATAATGTTTAAAAATTTTTAATGTTTACTGTAAATTTGTAGTGTTTAATTTAATCTTGTATTAGAAAAAAATGTGCATAAAATTTGTATTATATATAAAAAAAGTAACGGAAATTGTAACGATTCGTTACTTTTTGAGTAACGGTAACAAGTTCCTTTTTAAAATTGATAACGAGTAACGATAACGAGTTACTTTTTAGAAAAAAGAACGGTAACGGTAACGAGTTACTTTTATAAAGTAACTTTCCCAATCTTGCTAATATATTACAAGTATACTATATGTATATATAAGGATTTTTATCTATATACTGAAACAATTATATTAATTTGATGAACAAATAAATGTAGAAACAATTTAGATTTCTGCATGTTGTGAAATAGCATGAAGGGATAAATTGAAGGGATCAATGATTATATTAATTCTGATTATTTAATGCATTTATTTTTAGTAATTTCATTCTTTAAGCACTATACATTTCATAAACATCTGTTTTCTTATTTGTTACATATTTATTTGGATTTAAAGTCACCGAAATTTTGCTGTAACTCGAACAAGAGTCTGTTACACCGCCATCTTAATGAACTGGAGCTCAGAACATAACAATATAGAAACAATTCACAATGTAAGTCTGTCCTCATTCACTTCCTATATTGACATATAAATAATACCCGCACATACACCGTATTGTGTATATATAAACCTATTATCACTATAAACAATTTTTTCTGTATTCTACATAAAGTCTCTTGTGTTTTTACACGTACCTTGCACATTAAAGCTAAAAAAATTATTAATTCTATAGAAAAGTTTATATATATGAATTTCTGACTTGAAAAAAAGAAAAAAAGATACCATTATATACAAGCAAAGAAAAATTAAATAATCACATATTTGACTGTGAATAAGGGTGGACTTCCGAAAAGCTATCACCCCCGATTTGGCTGATATTCAGCTTGAATATTTATTTTATCTAGTAAATAATATTCCTAAATGAATTTTTGGCGCAAATGTCCCCTCTGCCCCCCAGCCCTCTTCAAAGATAAAACTGTTTTTGTTAATTATTTCAGAAAGTATTCATTGTACGGAAAAAGTTATTAAACAAAAAATGAAGCTCATAATAAGCTCTACAAATAAGATCCTATACATATTTTACCTAATTCCAATATTTTAGTTGTTATTATTAAAAAACCTTGTAAAAGTCCCCGTAGGAGGGGCGGCACTCACTGCATCCACGCATACACTTTACAACGCGAAGCGAGGTTCCACATGGATTTACGACTTTCTACGCAAAGCGAGATTCAATCCAGACCCTATGTGTATAATTTTGTGATGGTGGAGCCCCCCGCAGGGAGACGGAACACACTGCTTCCAGTTTTTTGATAATAACGGCTAAAATATTGGAGTTAGGTAAAATATGTATAAGACCTTATTTATAGAGCATTTTATGATCTTCATTTTTTGCTTAACAACTTTTTCCGTACAATAAATACTTTTTGAAATAATTAACAAAAACAGTTTTACCTTTGAGGGGGGTTGGGGGGCGGAGGGGGCATTTGCGCCAAAAATCCATTTTGGAATATTATTTACTACATAAAATAAGTAATTTCGCTAAAAATCAGCAAAATCGGGGGTAATAGCTTTTCAAAAGTTTATCCGTGAATAACATTTGTAATGATAATCATCACTATTTAAAAAAACATTCATGCCATAGATACATACACACACAACACACGTACACACGTACATACACATATACATACATACGTACATATGTACATACGTCAGGGCTGCGTTTGTAAAATTTGCGCCCAGGGGCTTATGATTTTCGAGCGCCTCAGTCTAGCCTTCTTCCCCCAATGAGTAAACAGTAAATAATTAACATTTTAAATATTAATTAAATTTTACCGAAACACACTTAAGAACAAGGAGATAATTGAAAATGGAACATTTTTTTAAGAATATATAGAAGCTGCGGCGCCCAGGGGCTCAAGCCCCAAAAGCCCATAGGTAAACGCGCTACTGACATACGTACATACATACACACACACACACGCGCGCGCGCGCGCATACGTACATACATACATACATACCTGTTACGTAAATATCACATCTTTTATATCACATTTGTACTAACCACAATGCATCAAAATATGCATTAGCATGTTTAAGCTCGCATTGATGTTGCTTGAAAGAATTTTTTCATCACCTTTTGCTCTACTGCCACATAATTTCATGTATTATATCATATAAATGAGTAATACAATCTGTATAAACGTAATTGTAGATTGATACAATATAGCTTTCCTTAATTTAAAAAATTAGATAATGTAATCTTAGTTTTGTGTTTTCTTACATTTTTTTTCTCTAAAGTGTACATAATATATAATTTTAATATTGAAAATTCTTTACGTAGCAGTAATTCTTGAATAACATATATGACAGTCTGAAATATCTTCCATAATGTCATTCCATCATTAGGATGCTGTTATAAACGAATTGAAGAACAAGACAAGATTAGTGCAAGAGAAGAAGCTGTTGCAGCAAGACGAAGTGTACAATGGTGCCCTGGAGGATATTCTTCTAGGTCTTAGATCGGAACCATATCGCAGAGCAGATGCTGTAAGACGTAGCCAACGACGACGTATCGATCATCACAGACTCTCACGCACTGCCGAAGAGCTCGAGCTCTAAGTTTTTTACATTTTCAACTTGAATAGCTTCATCGTAATTTAGCTTTATATAAATGCGACAACATTAACAAAGAACACCAATAGTTTGAGAATACTTTTGCGAATGTTAAGAGCGCACAGGTAAATAGTTACTTGTACATTCAACACTTTCCCCTTTTTGAAAGCTTTACACTTTATTACGAGTATATATACAAATTTAGAGAACTGAATGACAATATTCAGTACGTCCAATTACAATGGGCTTTTGTGTAGTCGTATAGTGATGCTGAAGATTCAATTGTTATAAATTTAAAATTATAAAAAATTATAGCTTTAGAGAGGATGTAAAATTTTTGCGCGCTATTAACCGCAGAACAATCGGTCTCGAAATATACGCTTGATATGCATTAATGCATTAATGACCTTTCTATGCATACGCGAATCTCAATTAAGGACGTATAAGTCTCAAGCTAGCATAATATTATATTAATTAGAGTACTATTCACATCTGCATTTCTGAGCATATTCCTGTTTAACATTGTTGCGGAATTGTGCCGATTACGTGACTTTCTTTCGTTTTCCCCTATTCAATACATAAGGATATGCAAACGTAAAAATTATTTAAATTTAGTTGTTGTTGGTTGTTATACATATTGAAAATATTTATAATTTTCATATCAAATATCTAAATGTCTATTAATTAAATTGTTTATACCCTATACTTTATAATTGCTTAATTAAATAGGCAACATAATTCTTAATATAAGAATTTATGTGTAGAGTCAGACTAGTAGGTATTAAGTTTTAATAAATTTATGATATATAGTATATCTGTGACATTCCAACAACGTGTAATAAGCTGAGAAAGCTTGTTACAGAATTATTTATAAGTATTACAAACTCGAAAACACATGCACAAGATTCCAAATAAATGTTTACACTTTTGTATTATAAAAGGTTGCAAAAGCGTAATTTCTTGCAACAAAAATAAAATTAAAATCATATATAAGAGTGATAGCATTGACTATATGTAGTATTTTACAGAATTTTTCACGATTTAATATAGCGTAATGCGTAATTATTATGATATAAACAAAAGTGAGATTTAAGTTGCCTCAAATTCCTTAAATATTTTTCAGAAATATTTTTGCAGTATGCTTATGACATTCCTTCCATCTCATATTCTGCCAAGAATAATTATATGCAAATAAAAGCACTAAAACTATAGGAAAAATATACAAAAATATATAAATCAAAAGTTCGAATATTAATCATAATGTCATTCTCTAAAATTCTCATTATGCAACATTACAGCGAAATTGCAGTTCTATGAGCCTTTTCCTGATTGACAACATATCTCAAGCTTTTTGAAGAATGGAATTATATATATATTTTTACTTTTATACACATTTTGATATATATATATACATATATATATTATTGGAAGGAGAAAAGTGTATATATATATATATATATATATATATATATATATATATATATATATATATATATATATTGGCTGTAATATATAAAATACTTATATGATTATACAATAATGTAATTACCACTAATTATAGATCAATTGCCAATGTGATGTTTAGATTAAACATTTTTTGTGTTGTAAGTATCACTTATTATTAGTGTATAATTGTCCATTAACAATTTATGTGATTAAAAAAGAAAAGTTACTTCGAACCTTCAAGATTGACGCTGAAGCATTTTTTGCAAACATGTAAATAATGTGCATTTTATTGTGGAAGTTATGCAAATTAACGATATGCTCTTTGTATAGAAACATATAAATAAATGCAGTAATTAATACATTAACTAACAGGATGTATTCATTTATTATAACATAAATGAATATTAATCATTAATGTTCATTAATCGTTCTCTTAAAATTCTCATCATGCAATCTTGTGATATTCACAAGAATTCTAATGGACATACAATCTTGTGAATATCACAAAATTGCTGTTTCGCAAAAATGTTGAAAGTATATATTTGGCAGTGTAAAATATTGTTTGTTAAAGTCTTATAAGGTAAAATAAAATTTAGCACGTTTTATTTTAATCATTTAATTCACTTACGCACTAGGATGTCAGATATTAAAAATTGAAAAATAATGAAAATTATTATGATGCAAACTGTTTAATTGAAAATATTTTATAATACAAACATCTGTTTGATTTAAAAAGATCAAAAAAACTGGAAATACGTAAATTGATAAATTAGTATCATTTATACTTTTCAAAGGTATTTAAATATTGTTCGTAGAGATAAACTATACATTACAATTAATAATTCGTGTGTAAAATATTTTATATAATAAATGAATTAATATCACTTATATTTCTCAAAGTTGTTTATTGTTCGTACGAATAAACTACATTGTAACTAATAATTCGTATGTGTAAAATATTTCTTATATACAAATATACAATATACAAAAGGCACAATATATCTACATTCTTTAGATCATGTACAATAAAAATACAGGATAATATAAAGTAAAATTCTGAAATGCAGAGTGTATACATAATAGATATTACAAAAATTTGTTATAAGTAATGGTTTCATAATGCAATAGAGCTACCATTAAGAAAATCAAATATATCAATCTGTTTTTGAACTGTACAGATTATATTTTGTATCAATATCCTTTCTGTACATTTAACTAATACATTTTCACATGATATACAATGTATGTAGTAGGACAGTATAGCTAAAAAGATACATTACATTGTTACAAAACACACAAGATACATACACGATTTACAGATGTATTCTATTTTGATGAACTATATATACAGGATATTCCATTAAACAATTTAGAATAGATTTGGAATTTTAATTTTTAACGGAAATGTCGAGGCACTGATAGTCTTTCTGTTACAAACAATTCAAAATCCAAGAATTTTTGGTAATTAAATTTAAAAAATAAAAAAATTAGTATATTATGGAAAATTTTATTTTATCCCATAAATAAATTTTAATAAAAGTTATATTTAAAGCTTGTCTTAAAATATTTAATATTAAATATTTAACATATTAAAATATAAAAAGTTGTAAAAAACGGTAATTTTTCAATTTATTATTATGTGTGTGAAGAAAAAGATTGATTTTAACTTATTAGAAGTTTTTTTATGGAAGAATTTATTAATTCCATAAAAATCTATAAATATTATCTGGTAATTTTAAAACAACCTGTATATTAAATTAAAACGTTGCATTTGTCCGTTTATGTGCTTATAATTTATCTATTATGTTACTGACAATATGTGATAACTCCCCAAGCAATGTTCTAAATATCTAGTTTATTGTTATGCGTAAGTCTACCAACATTAATGTCAAAAAATATTGCAAAGTTCCATGAATACATTTGTTTATTTTTTCAAATTATTTAAATTTCAAACAGAAAATATATCAAATAAAAAATTAATATAGATTACAATGTTAAAAATAATGTAAATTTTCGAAATTAATAACTTTAACTAGTACGTACATAAACATATACGATCCAGTGTTTCCTCATGTAATATTTTTTCAATTCTTTCACTCATAGCATGAAAAAAAAACAAATATATACTTTTTTAAAATTTATGTATGCATTTATGAATGTAGTTATGAATATAATTATGAATAAAAAATAAATGATAATGGTCATTTCCGATAATACTTAGTTTAAATACATTTTATACAATCTTTTGTTACGACTCGAAACATGCTAGATAAATTGAACATATTAAAATCAATTTTGAAATTTGAAAAATATTTTTGAACTTTTTAAAACATATTATCACATAGTCATACTCTCACAATCTATATTACAATAAAATGTCAAGTATACAGTCTGCATATGTATCATTACGTGTATATATTTTGTTCCATTTATAGATAGTTTAATAGAAAATATTTATGATACAGCTATCACATTCGTATATTAAAAATGTAGTCAAATAAAATAATCGCAGCGTACTATGTATAAGCGGACCGAATCAAGTACATTTTCAACATAACTCAACTTTTTAATAATCGTAACAAATTACTTATAGCTTGGCAAATTATTAAAAGAATTGTCTATTAACCCAGGTTGTTGGCAGCACATTGCAGATGAACTACAATTTTATATGTATATATGTCTATGTTTAATGCGAAAATAATCAATGTTATTTTTTTCGGTAAAAACAAGTTACATTGGTAGAATAATAAGTTCCAACAAGTATGATCCCTCACAGAACAGTTAATTTCATAATTGAAAATAAAATACAATTTAGACTTGTTTTTTTTTTTTTTTTTTTTTTTTTTTTTTTTTTTTCAAAAAAGCTAACTCTTTTATAAGAAATTATACCTGCTAGAATTTATTATGCAGCATACTTTGATCAGAAAGTGACATCATTTTTGCATTGAGCCAAACCACACACACACACACAACACGCGCGCGCGCGCACACACACACACACACACACACACACACACACACACACACACACTTCAATAATATTTATTATCGTGACGTATAGTATAATATACAAGGTATCTCAGAATAACGACAATACTTGTGAGCGAGCAGAGTACAGTAAGCCGAACAGAAAAGTTCTTTATTGTTTGGAAATTTCGCAATAATTATGAAGAAATTAATGAAAAAAGATTGGTCGCTTAGTTAAAAAGTTTGGTTCGCTCGACGAAGTCAGGGATAATACGTGAGCAGCGAGCAGACAGAAGCTTTACTTTTCGTTGCTGTGCGACACTTGTCGCTGGCATGCCTGTAGTATATTTTTTATGATATAGCCGCGCGAAACACGCGCTCATTCGCCAATCCTCTTTTAATTAATTTCTCCATAATTATTGTGAAAATTGCAAAACTTTTCGGTCCGACTTACTGTATTCTACCCGCTCACGAGTGTGTCATGACACGTTATTCTCTGAGACGCCATGTATATAATTTTTTAAAATCTATAAATTCAAGTATAAAAATCATAGACGTTCCCTGTAGTGAGCATAAATATCTTAATCCATACTTAAATGATATATAACTAGTATAAAAACATGCATCTCAAAACAAGGTATATTTCTGAGAAAGTATATTATTTTTATAAAAATGATATAAAATTTGCAAATATAAAAGTATCAAGTTAGATCTGATTATTTTTGTAGGAATGTAGAAAATTTCATTTACAATATATACCGATTATCAATTATTCTTATTTTATGTGTCATGCGAGACAATGTAAGAGCTTAAATATTATATATAATTTCCATAATCTTAATCCAGATTTAAACTTGATATATAAATGTAGTTTAGTACATAAAAATTAGTACTGTTCAGGTTAATAAAATGCACATTTTACAAATTTACTTGTCGTTAGTAAACTTATATTGCTTTGCATTAAATTTCTATAAATTAAAAATGGCAAAGATTTTATGTAATAGATGAGCTAAAATCAAAATATAACGTGTAACGCGCAATATAATTGCGACGAAATTTCGAAAAATATATCTAACATAATATGCTTATCCAAATTGAATTGTATAAAAATAAATTATTAAATAAATTAAATATAAAAATTTCTGGTCCTACATAAAATTCTTTGGTTTAATCAACATCATTACATAAAATCTTTCGATGTAATTTATGTACGTATAACTTTTTTGTTGCCACGGAAAATTGAACACTAATTTTATGTTGCACAAAATAGATTTTTTATTTTTCTGAGAATTTTTGTGATATATTGCAATGGTTCAATCTCGAAAATTGTCCAGATCTTTCAATTCATATTTATTTTCAAATCATAAGATAACAAAATTGATAAGCAAGTATATACGCATAAAATTATATTCATAATAAGCTAAATTAGACATAAATTACATACAAATTGCTATTTCTTCGATCTAATCTTTTTGTAAATGATATGAAAAATCAGAAACCTTAATTTACACAATATAGAAGAAAATAATGCTGATTATTTCATTGAAATTTTTTTACTCAAATGCACAATAATTCCTAATGGACCAGTTATCAAGTTTATAGAGTGAACAAATAAAACTGGTTACATAACAATTACATTAAAATTTTATGTAACTGTTCTTATAGTACTGCTCTTTTAAAATGTATATATGATTTTGTATAACATTTTATACAAATAAAAAAGAAGTTTTAGTTAATATCATTATCATAATATTTAATTTGTGATAACAAGTAGCAGCTTAGAAAGTGATAGTCACAGAATTTAAGATACCAAAGTTTGAATATGTAGCATTACATTAAATATAGCATTGCTTCTTTGAAAGAAAATATGTGAATACTATTTTCCACAGTAATTTGAACACAAACTGGTTAGCTTTATTTGGTTTATATGGCGTGGATCTAGTATTTGGTTTTCTTGTTACTTACTATATTTAATATTAAGGGTTATTAATCTTAAGAAAGGAATAAATTATTCATAGTTTTATGAACTCTGGTTTAACAACAACTAGCCATAACTTTATATATTATATTATGGGAAAAGCATTGAATCACATATACCTGTACAAACATAAAAATATAAACTGAATTATTTGCATCTGATCCTTCTTTTTATACAAATAATGTCAATCCATTATCATAGAAATTATTGACAATATGTAGAATACAAGTTGTTATGTACAATAGTTTGTATAATAATTTCCTTACAACCATTCAATATTTATCAAAAGCACAATGAAAATATAGCTTTATATACATACATACATATATACATACATATATATGTGTGTGTGTATGTATGTATATCAAGCATGTGTATAATGTATATAGTCAAAATTCTCAATATATCTTTACATTAGGCAGTTTTTTCTCTTTCTCTATTATAAACGTATCTATATATACGGCGGTAAATATTCACATACATACATACATACATATATATGTATATATGGCTGTGTATATTCGTTTGTGTGTATGTATGTATGTGTGTGTGTGTGTGTGTGTGTGTGTGTATATATATATGTCTTATCAAAATGATTTGACCTAGTCTGAATTGCAATATTCCTCGAAAATTACAGATGAAATTAATAGATACTAAATGTTAAATGTCTGCCGCGTACCTTTGAGTTTTATTAGTTGCTTTATGTGCTTAATTTTTCTGCTTTTACATCGTTATTGAAGCATGAGGGATTCCAAGTTTCGATGCAGAATAGTATCCTTCACAGCATTAAAGACAACTTTAATATTCTCCGTGTCCACAGCAGTAGTAAAGTGATGAAACAATGGCTTTCTTGGGTCTCTCTTGACTGAGACAAACATATCGAGAATGAAATTTTGCACGTCCTTCATGGAATGTGGATCACCCGTAAATTGCGGAAAGTACAAACGGACATTTGTATCTTGCGACCTCACTTTTTTATCGAGCAAATCCGTTTTGTTTAAAAATAAAATAATAGAGACACCACAAAATGTCCTGTTATTCACGATTGTATCAAATATGTTTCTGGATTCTTCCAATCTGTTAGTTTTCCTGTAAGAGATTAATTCAAATACAATCGTTAGCATTATATTTTATTTTGAAATGTACATACATGTATAGAATTAACGGAGATAATATACCTATCTTCCAACAAGCCTTGATCAAATTCTGACGATGATACGAGAAAAAGTATAGAAGTCACACAATCAAAGCATTGGTACCATTTTTGCCTTTGAGATCTTTGGCCACCAACATCAACAAAGAGGAATGGAATATTGTTAATTGGTATTACAAATTCGGAAATTCCTTTTGTTGCCTTTCTACAATGCAAAATATCTTGATGTGTAGGTGTATAGTCCTGAAAAAAAATGTATCTTTACACTCAGTGAATAACGGTAAAGTTTAAATAAAAAATAGCATATTGCACAAGTATATGTATAGTATAATACTTTTCTATTTCATTAAATTAAAATGTGCATTACGGATTAGTTAGTTTTAATTATAAATTATCAAAACCATTACCACTCTCGCAATCCTGTCGAGATTATCCAAAAAGTATTGAACAGAATCAATCTGAAAATATCAAATTGCATATATAAATTTAATGTGTAAAATTAAGAAATAATAAAATAAGAAAAAAATAATTGTACACATAAAATTTACGTAACGTTCGTCTCATAAACATATAAAAACAATATTAATCTAAAATAAATATAGAAAAAAAGCTCTTACTATTTGAAACTCTCTTCGCCTGTCAAATGCTCTTCTAATAGATGCATCTTTCCATAAACTTTGCAATGCTGGTACATAATGCAAAAATAATCTAGCATCCAGCACCATCGTATTTTCGACTTTGAGTAATTGAAAACCAATATCATAATTTTTAGGATTCTCCCAGGGAATATTTAGCTTATCGCGAGCGTCCAATAAAACTTGCATTCCCTTAATTATGTTTTGATAGATGACATGCTTATATTCCTTAATTAATTCAGGCTGGAAAAAATATAATTGTATATCAGTATCAGAAATTCTCTAAAGGGTTTTTATTAATGAAATATTATTTGTTACATAAACATATTTTGCTACATAAAACATTATTTATCAAAGGAGATACGCATAATGATTAGATTTACTTTCCATAACTAATAGATTTAATTAAAAATGTAATTAATGACAAGCGTTATGTATATCTACTAATTGATTGTAAGATAATTCTCAATTTTGCAACTTTATTATATTTTTATGTAAAATAATATTCTTTTATACACAGAATTTTTTTTTATAAAAGCAATTTTCTACACACAGTACATCTATAATATCTATTATATATTTTCTCTGTATAATTTTAAGCATTAATAAATAATTATACATTTGTAAAAAAACTCATTATTATGGATACGTTTGATACTTATATTTTTCCATACTAAATTTATAAATTTTGTATAAAACTAGAAAGAAATAATTTACTCTAAATAGCTAAACTAATAGTAAAAAATAAAAATAAACACACACACACGTGCGCGTGCACGCGCATGCACGCACAACCGATCAAGTTGAGTACACTAAATTTTATTTAAAGTAATGTAAAAACTGTCAATCACACAAATTTATAAAGTGCAAAACAAAAAAGTTTATTTGAATAAAAATTACATTTGTACATACATTTTATTCATTTAAAACGTTATTTTTTAAACTCAAAATATTCTCTACGAACTTTAATGACTATTCGACAAATACGGGACATTTTTGCCAGCAATTTATTGACATATTCGGTTAAAATAGATTTCCATTCATTTAATAACATTCTTCAAAACTGTTTTATATTCATTAAAGTAAAATTTTGTATTTTTCTGTCCAATTTATCTGAACTATATTTCAATCGAATATATCAATAAATTGCTAGCAGAAATGTCCTGCACTTGTCAAATAGTCATTAAAGTTCGTAGAGAATATTTTGAGTTTATGAACGTTATTTTTCAAATAAACATTTTTGTTTTATATTTTATTATGTGTGATTGACAGCTCTTACATTACTCCAAATAAAACTAATTCAAACTTTTGATCGGTAGTGTGTATATACATATCCCAAACCGAAAGCACCGTATTCAAATGGCACATTCTTGAGATTATTTTGAAAGAAAAATACTTAATACCAAAATGTCGAGACTATATAATTTTTAAAAAGAAGCATTTAAAAGCATTTAAAGTCCATCAATCAAGTGTCTCCAAATTTACGCGCTTAGGCATGATACATCGTATAGTAATAAGAGTATCTTCAAATATCGATTTGCTTTTAAATACAGATATAGGCTCGTATTAAGAACATGCTTAGTGTGTCGAACATCGAAATCTTACCGCTTGTATTGGTCAGATTTCGATTTGTTAGCGCGCTAACACTGTTATAAGCGCATTCTGAGTACGGATTACTTTACGAACAACAAAAAATAAAAACAGATCGATATCTGAAGATATCTTACTGTGCGATGCAATCGCACAGTTTGAGTGGTGAATTTGGAGCAACATGATTAATCAACTTTAAACGCTTCCCATTTAAAAACTATTATAGCCTCGACATTTTGGTATTAAAATTTTCATCTCAAAATGAACTCAGAAACGTGTCACTTCAGTACGATGCATTCTAGGACACTTTGTATATGCATGGTAAACGAGATAACATGTTTAAAATGTATTGTTAAAATTGAATTAAAATTACTCTTGGAGAAGTATGTATATTATGACTTAGTTCACACTATACATCTTATATACATATATTAAATTTATACTATATTGTTATTATAAATTATTTAAATCGCTTTACAAGTCCTTTACAATCCTGTACAATTTTAATACAAACATGACATTTGCTATACGTATATATCAAAATAATCGGTGCAAACAAGGCCAATAATGGATATTAAGTATAAAAAAATAAACTTGCAGTATTTTTTTAAAACACAAATTTTATTTCTTATGCATTTTACTCCGCTAAGAAATAAAACAGACGTATTGTATGCATTTAACGTCTTTTAAATTTTTCATTCTGAACTATCTTTTTGACCATATTCTACTCTTCATCGTAATGTCAATTACATTAAATGACAAAATCAAGTAATTTTTTTGTCATAAGCATTGTATTACATAAATCTAATACTTTCATTTATGCTGAATTTAAATGTTTTTTTAGTTTTCTTTCATCATGCAATATTTTCAAGAGACTGTAATGTTATAATCACTGTTACAGTTAAAAAAAATAGTGTTATCTGCATTTTTACATAATTTGCTTGTATTATTTAAAAATGTAGTTGTATTAATTTATTTATTTTTTAGATCTTTAACACTGTGATACTTAAAAATTACACGATGAAAAATGTAATGGCACAGATTCACAAATTTAACATAAAAGATATACCACTACTTGGTTTACTTAATGTAATGCTGAAAAAAATTATATTGTATATAGTGTTATTAATATTAAAACAAAGTTGAGTTTAAATAGTCAACTAATTGAATGCAGGCCAAGTTGCAAAGTGTTCTGCATGATACAGCACCAAGAAATACAAAAATAGTCTCTAAGGTGAAAATTTCCTTAAAGTTTGCAATAACGAGGACCTTGAGTTTTGCAATCATTGCTGTGATCCTGACAGTTCAAGAACACGCGGAGAGAGCGTGTTTTCAGATCTTACCTCAAATTTGATCCCGTGTATGATACGCATCTGTTTGAGGAATGTTGATTTACCGCTCTCGCCCGCACCGAGTAACAGCAGCTTGACCTGCCGGCGAAACGTCTGCCGGTCCTTTTCTAGCATCCGGTCGATCTCCTGGCTCTTGTAACGTTGTTCGATCTCTTCCGGACTGAATTTGAAGCGTAGGCAACACGACCATGTTAAGGAGCTCGCCATCTTGCTACCCTGCTACTCCCCCTCTCAATCTTTTTTTCTCTGTTCTGTTTCTCTCTCTTTTCCTCTCGTTCTCCACTCCCTTCCTTCCTTCCTTCCTTCCTTCCTTCCTTCCTTCCTTACCCAAGTTCTGTTCTTCCGGTATTCTGCCTTGCGTGATACAGATTGTCTTTCCGCGTGAAAACACTACAACCAGTGCACAACTACTAATTTCATCTTGACGGATTAATTTCAAACTGATGAGACACACCAAGGAAACAAACAACGCAGAGAATCGCAACGACACGCGTATAAGCCCCCCCCCCTTCCCACCAAACCAACTCGTCCCGCGAAAGCGTGCACGGGCAAGCCGATCGGGAATCGCCGATTCAGAACCGCATTTCTCAGCCAGGCGTAACCGGCCGGAATGCGCGATATCACCACCACACCGCTGGGCGGGTATTATGCACGCACACACGGAGCTTTTGATCGATTTTAGCCGAGCTGTGAATATTCGCACGTAAACCGTTACGATGATCACTTACATGTATATACACAGCGAAGGAATATAGCATTGAAGGTGAGGATCGAGAAACAGAAAAGTTTATGCTGTGATTGCTGTTGCAGCCGATGTCACTGCTACTTGCCCACAATCCTCACAATCATCTTTAGTAACCCGCGAATTAGGCATGATTAAATAATTACCGGACGGCACTCCTCGTCGCCTCGCGTCCGCGTTTTGTGTGTCACGATCACCCGTCGCTGACGTTTGTGATCTGTGATGATTTGCGACACATACGTCTCAGTCACTACTCGATTCTCTTTCTCACTCTAAGTACCGACAAGTCAACTACTCGTTCTTACGCGTTAACGCGCGTCGCGACACCTCTCCCGTCCACTGCACATCTAGCACCGATCGCATACATGTATGTCAACAGCTGTCATGCTGATGATGTTGACGCAAACAATGCAATCAATGCAACCGAGATGCTACATGATAATAATGTCGAAGAAACAAATGCGTAAAGTGATACAAATCAAACAAGAGAAACCCGTTCTTCACTTAAGGGTCTACTGGAGTAACAGTCCAAATATGGAATGATCTTAGAGACCTCCTATGGGAAAAGTGCGAAACTTCTAAATCAAAATTGATAAAAGCCCAATGTCGATAAAAAGTTGTCCAATTTATGTATAAATTGTCTGTGAATCAATAGGTTTGTCGCGTTGCTTGCCCCATTTGCTCCAATATGCTCCATCTATAGTATACGTAATGCCCGTATTTGACTACATAGTGTAGATTAAGATTGAAGATTGAAGATTGAAATTTGACCAATCAAAACAAAGAACTTTTAGCTCCTTTTGTATTGATTGGTCAAATTTCAATCTTTAGGGTAAAGTCCCATAGAGCTACCGTATGGCGTACCCATTGAGATATATAACATACTGGAGAGCACCTTCTCATAAGAGCCAATGTAGTTTTTGGTACAAGGCATGGGAGTGAGACAAGATCTATAGAGAGAAGGTTACCTCATGCGCAAAGAGGGACAAGCGGCAAGAGGGGCTAATGCTGTGCGGGGCGAGCGGCAAGAGGGGCAAATGCTGAGCGGGACGAGCGGCAAGAGGAGCAAATGCTGAACAGGGCGAGCGGCAAGAGGGGCAATGATCTCATCGTCAAACAGTAGCTGTCTCTCTCGCACGCTTTAGTGTTTTCTCTCTCGCTCCTTGAATATAGAAATGCTTTGAGTTTTTATCGAAAAAATACTTTTATTTTGTAAAATATTGATAGCACTGAAAATTGCGTAATAAAAATTGAAAAGTAAATTAGAAAGGCGCTATAAATTACATATATTGCAAATTATAGCGCTAAATATTTAACGTTTATAATGTTAAATATCGCTGCAACAGATGCATTTGTAATACAAATTGCTTTGTACTCGTATTTAGACTGTAATATCAATGAAAATAAAATATAATTTGGGGATATACACAAAAAACATCATTTGTAAAGTAGTAAAATAAAAGAAAAAATAGTACATATTTAAAAATTATTTTTAAAATAATATTTACTGTTTATATGCATTATTTACAAAAGAAATACTATAAAGAAATTTATTTTTTATATTTAATTGTGAAAACCTCAAAAATTGTCAAGAAATTGTAACTGAAATTCATAAATGTAAGTACAATTTTAGGATAATATAAAAAGCATCATACACAAATTTATTATGATACAAACTTAAATAATGAAATTGTAATATATGTTTCAATATTGCAAATGTGAATATTTATATGATAAAATTTACAAAGTGTTAACAATTTTCAAATATTTGCTAATAAAATATTATTGAAATGTTTCTGTTAAAATCTTAAAATAATTCTTTAAAACAAATATGATGGGGTATATATTAGAGATCATTAAATATGCGGCAACATTGTGATTATAAAATTTTATACGTATCTATAATAAAAACTAAGTATAATAAATATAATAAGTATATAAGTATAATAATAAAATTTTTATAAGTATCTATAATAATAAAAATACATATATGTTGTATTAATCTGTTAATATAAAGAAATTTATTTGCGTTAAATTAATTAATAATTTTTTTATATTAATAGATTAATACAACATATATGTATTTTTATTATTATAGATACTTATAAAAATTTTATTATTATATTTATATACTTATTATATTTATTATACTTAATTTTTATTATAGATACTTATAAAATTTTATAATCACAATGTTGCATATTTAATGATCCCTAATATATACCCCATCATATTTGTTTTAAAGAATTATTTTAAGATTTCAACAGAAACATTTCAATAATATTTTATTAGCAAATATTTGAAAATTGTTAACACTTTGTAAATTTTATCATATAAATATTCACATTTGCAATGTTGAAACATATATTACAATTTCGTTATTTAAGTTTGTATCATAATAAATTTGTGTATGATGCTTTTTATATTATCCTAGAATTGTACTTACATTTATGAATTTCAGTTACAATTTCTTGACAATTTTTGAGTTTTCACAATTAAATATAAAAAATAAATTTCTTTATAGTATTTCTTTTGTAAATAATGCATATAAACAGTAAATATTATTTTAAAAATAATTTTTAAATATGTACTATTTTTTCTTTTATTTTACTACTTTACAAATGATGTTTTTTGTGTATATCCCCAAATTATATTTTATTTTTATTGATATTACAGTCTAAATACGAGTACAAAGCAATTTGTATTACAAATGCATCTGTTGCAGCGATATTTAACATTATAAACGTTAAATATTTAGCGCTATAATTTGCAATATATGTAATTTATAGCGCCTTTCTAATTTACTTTTCAATTTTTATTACGCAATTTTCAGTGCTATCAATATTTTACAAAATAAAAATATTTTTTCGATTAAAACTCAAAGCATTTCTATATTAAAGGAGCGAGAGAGAAAACACTAAAGCGTGCGAGAGAGACAGCTACTGTTTGACGATGAGATCATCATGCTCTCCCCTTCCTTTGTCGCCTCTCGCCAACAAGCTGTTTCTAGCTCCCCCCTTACTTCGTCGCCTCTCGCCTACAAGCTGTTCTAGCTCCCCCTTACTTCATCGTCCCTCGCCCACAACCGGTTTGCCTGAGGTAACCTTCTCTCTATAGATCTTGGGTATCAATATCGTTATGTTATCGTTGCGCAGATAGATCGTAAAAAAGGTAATGTACCATCGCTAAGAGATACAGACTCCCGCTACAGGAACTATATCTCTTCTAATAATCATCACTCGTCCTAAAATCCACAGATTTTTTGAAAAATGAACGTAACGGAGAAGCAGAAACAACTTCTTGTTAATTTTATGCGGTCTTATCCTGATTTTGGAAAAGGTAGATTGCGGTATAACCGCGAAAATAAAAAAAAATTAGTAAGTAATTTTGTAAGTTGTTTTATTATTAATATCAAATAAAATTTTATTTTTACTAACACTATAAATTATAAAAATAAAAAATTGCAAATAAAAATTACAAATGAATATAATGTAATATACTTTTTTATAGGACGAATTATGGGAAGAATTAGCAACAATTCTCAATTGTGCAGGTTGCGGTCCTCAAAAATTGCCAATAAAAGCATCATCCTCTTCATCAAGTAATAAAATAGCAGCCATGTACATAGCCATTTTTCGAGCTTTTGAGAATTCAAACAAAATAATGATAATAAAATAAATAAAATAATAATAAAAATAAAATAAAATGATATTTATACTTTAAATATACTTACAATAAAAAAGCTACTTAACCTTAAAATTATAAACAGATACAATTATAAACAGTTACAAATCACATCTATGAAATTGTCACGACGCTATGGTTTCTCTCTCGTTTCTCAGTCTTTTTCACTCGAATCTCACCATTTGACAAGAAATTTCTTGCCGAACAAACTCCCGTGAGATAGCACACATTTTCACTATGATGAAAGTTACTGAATCGCGCGAGCTACTCACTTTTCGCATTTTCACTATATTTTAGATACAGGGTTTGTTCGTTTTAGCTACACTGGGGCTGCTCTGGGTCTGCTCTACACAGGATAATACAGGACAGATAAATAGTTTGTCCTGTATTATATTAGGTCTGTTTTTTATAGCTGAACTGGCTGCACTAGTTCAGAGTTTATCTTTTTCCCTCCACATTAGAAGGAAAAAGATAAACTCTGAACTAGTACAGCCAGTTCAACTATAAAGAACAGACCTCTTGTTTAGAGCAGACCCAGAGCTGCCCCAGTGCAGCTAAAACGAATAAGCCTACAGAATCGACCCCCTGGTCTGTTTGAGCCATCAGTGTACACTTTCTGAACTAGTGCAACTAGTTCAGCTAAAAAGAACAAACTTATTGTGTGATATTCAGTGTGTGGACTTGCGGAGCCCTGTAATCGAAATAGCATCACTGGGTATCACCCTACTTCGGAAGGACTCCTCTCAGGCTTCTTTGTACATGACAGTTGAATTCGCCATTAGCGTGTGAAGTGTGTTATGAAGCGATAAGTGACGTCGCAGTCAGCTGATCGTGCGAAGTTGCCTGCGAATGGCAGTCAGTCCTCTTTTGTCGTAGAACAACTTTCTCGTAGCAATTTTCATTAGTGTTTCTTGCACGGCAAGGTTTTGTTTCAGTTTTCTCGTCGAAATCTTTATTTAGTTTTTCCCGAAGCACTTTTCCACGATTGCTTGTGTGACGAAAAAATCTCGTCATGGGGCTCGTTTGCTCAACAGCTCAAGTAAGATGATTCAGACACTATATTCGATTCATTCTTTTTATATAGATATTTCTCCGTCTCTCGCTGAAAAGAACTACGCATTTTTTAAGATTACTAATAGTTGATCATAATTACACCATGATTGCAGCTGTGTTCCATTATTGATTTCAGAAATAGTCACTAGTTATTTTCGTTTTATTGCGCGTTTTCTATGAATAAAGAAGCCTTATATTTAATCCTTTTCTTAGAATATGTTTAAGCAAATTTTAATTTTACGTTACTACATATGATAAAAAATTGTACGGATTAACAAATTATCAAATATCTATAACATCAACATTAATTAAACTAACATCAATTCATTAATTGTATGTGTATATATTAGAAATCGAAGGATGTGCAAATACTATTTAAAAAATTTTTTTAGTATAATGGAAATAATATAATATAAAAATAAATAACATATTTGGAATGTTTATTATTGTATATTTTTGTTTTACTTATTTATAAATTTCATGAAATTTGCGTACTACATATAATATTTTTTTTTATCAGCTTGCGTGTTTATGCGGAAGCACAGCTTGTAGCTTCTGTTGCTCTCAATGTCCATCATGCAGGAACAGTACAAGTACTCGCATCATGTATGCGTTGCTTTTGTTGTTGGGAACTATTGCAGCCTGTATTACTTTAGCTCCTGGTCTTCAGAATGCTCTTAAAAAGGTAATGTTAAAAATAATCTTAGTAATTATAATCATATTAATATTCTCATATTTGAACAGGTTCCATTCTGTGCAAATAGTTCCAATTATGTTCCATCAGATTTTACCTTTGATTGTGACTCTGCAGTTGGTTACTTAGCAGTCTACAGAATATGTTTCATTCTCTCTTTGTACTTTTTCTTGATGTCTGTAATAATGATCAGAGTTAAAAGTTCACGAGATCCGCGAGCAGCCATACAAAATGGGTAAGTTAAATTATCATATTAGGGATAGCTCAATCTAATCAATCATTAATTAAAATTATTACATTTACATAAAATTTTCAGATTCTGGGCAATCAAGTATCTTTTGATAATTGGAGGAATTGTTGGTGCTTTCTTTATTCCGGAAGGGTCGTTTGGACCTACTTGGATGTATTTTGGGATGTTAGGAGGTTTACTTTTTATAATTATTCAATTAATTCTCATTGTTGATTTTGCTCATTCTTGGGCTGATGCATGGGTAGGAAATTATGAAGAAACTGAATCAAAAGGATGGTAAGAATTCTTTTTATTATAACGCAAATATGATTATGCATTAGATTATGTTGTTTGATTATCTTGTTATTGATACATGAAATATTTGTAGGTATTTTGCACTGCTGGCTACAACTCTCTTGAATTATAGTATTTCTATTGCTGGAGCGGTATTACTTTATATATATTATACACATGTAAGACAACTAATTATATTTATTATTATCTTTATAATAGATTTACATACATTTGCTTTAACATAAAATTTAACTATTTATTTGTTTTTTGATTATAGGCAAATACATGTGCTCTCAACAAATTTTTCATTTCATTTAATTTGATTTTGTGCGTCATCACTAGTATTATATCAGTTTTACCAACTGTACAAGAACATCAACCAAGATCTGGGCTTCTTCAGTCTTCCGTAGTAACATTATATGTGCTATACTTAACATGGAGTGGTATATCAAATAGTCCAGGTAGATATATTCAAGAAGATAAATTATTAAGTTATAATGATATAATGTTTCATATTTTTTTAACTGTTATTTCTTTAACTTATAGATCACGAGTGTAATCCTGGCATGCTTGGTATACTTTCTCGTAAAGATCATGTCGCATTTGATAAAGAAAGTATTATTGGACTTATAATCTGGTTTAGTTGCGTTCTATACAGCTCTTTGCGTACAGCATCTAAATCATCGAAAATTACAATGTCTGAAAATATATTGGTTCAGGACAATGGAGCTGGTAAATATAAATTTAATAATAATACATATCTGCGTACTGCATGATTTACACATTTTTGGAACCGTATTTTTTTGAATATTTTAGTTTATAGGATTATTTTTTGTGTCTATTGATATCAGTACTTTTTTATGTTGTCCATATACATATACAGGGATGTTCCATAATTTGCGAATCAAGATGTAGCATAAAAATTCTCAAAATAAAAATAAAAAAGTGTTTTACTATTTTTTAAACCAAGTAACAATTTTTGAAATATAAGAGTTTAAACATTGGCCAATTAAGCTCTATGGTTAAGTGGTTGTTTATTCTTAAATCACATCAATACTGTCATATAATACAGGGAACAAGCTGTTTAACTATACAGTCTGATTGGTCAGTTTTAAATCTTCATATTTCAAATACTGTTGCTTGGATTGGAAAATCGTAGAATTTTTTAATTTTGTTTTTTGAGAACTTTAATGCTATAACATCTTGATTTGTGAATTATATACGGGACACTTTGTATATTTAATCTGATAAAAAATAGGGTGGTTTTATTAAATATGAATTTTTCTATAGTCAAGAATGCAGGAGAGCAGTCTCTTATCAGCAATGAAGGTAGGCACACACTATATGAGTAAAATTCATCTTAATCATAAACTCTCGATTATTTACATTTATCAAGTTAAGAAATATTTATTTATTAAATAGATTCTGTTAAATAGATCTATTATCATCTATTACAGTGCTCGGAATTAGTCTGAACATTTCAGTCGATTTCCGTGGTATACGCCTCCTTTCCTCTCCTTACCGCGCGCGCCGCAGCCGCTAGGGCCAGCGCCGCCGAGCGTTAGGAGCGGCACTATCTGATTAGGTTCTATGAGTAGGTTCTTCTCCCTATTTATTAAAATTTAAAAAAATTTATTAAAATTTATTAAAAATAAATTTTTTTTTTAAATTTATTAAGTGGAAATATTTCAATAGATTTCTACGTCACCCATAAGGTACTAATACTGACACGTTTTTCAAAAAGTGGTTTCTATCTACATTATTGCATCAATTGTTCATTCTCATAAAAGGCCAAGAAAATCTAATTAAGAAAATTTCTTTTATATATATTTTTTTTTAAATTAAGAATTTATTTTTATCTTTAGTGGAATAGATCTACGGGGGAAACCACTTAAAAAAAAACGCGTCAGCATTAGTATCTCATGGGTGACGTGGAAATCTATTGAAATATTTCCACTTAATAAATTTAAAAATAAAAAATTTATTTTTAATAAATTTTAATACATTTTTTAAAATTTTAATAAATAGGGAGAAGAACCCACTCATAATCAGATAGTGTCGCTCTTAACGCTCGGCAGCGCTGGCCCTAGCGGCTGCGGCGCGCGCGGTAAGGAGAGGAAAGGAGGCGTATACCACGGAAATCGGCTGAAATGTTCAGACTAATTCCGAGCACTGATCTATTAAATAGATTCTATTTGTATATTTATGCAAATTTATTAATTAATTTAAAACTCACAATAGAAATTTATTTTATATTTATAATTATGTAATATCCAATAGATTTACTTAGTAGTTAGTGTGTGTTTGCCTTTATTTTTTTTTGCTTATATTACATTTGTTGTGTTGAATTGTTTTTATTTTTCATTGTTAAATATTAAAACAATTTTTTTATTTACATTGTATGTGTAAATATAGTTTTTATAATAACTAAGATGTTATTTTTACAATATTAAAATTAAATATTGGATGGTACAAATAAATTATCATACTTATTATTTCATATACTAGGTGCGCAATTAAGTTTCCGGGTTTTTTTTTATCAATGCAAAATGGAAAATTTCAAGAGAAATACAAAAAACGGTTTATTCAAAGTATCGTCCCTCGCTAGCTACACATTTTTGCCATCTCTCTGGCAATACATGAATACCGCGACGATAAAACGACGCGTCTTTGCATCGAAACCATTTATCCAATCAGTTTTGCACTTCTTCGAAATTGGCCAAGTGTAGACCAGCTAAGCCATGTGCCATCGACCGGAACAAGTGATAATTGGAAGGGGCCAGGTCTGGTGAATACAGCGGGTGCGGTAGCAGATCCCATTTCAGCGTTTTGATGGTGTCCTGGACGATGGAAGTGCGATGGCACGGAACGTTGTCGTGCTGCAATATCACTCGTTCGTGTCTCGTGTCCCATTCTGGCCGTTTTTCGAGCAATGCATGGTTCAAATTTATCAGTTGTTGTTGTCTTGTGTTTGCGTATCATTTTCATCCAATAACGCTTGCAGATCGGCGTCCTCAAATGTTTTTGGTCTTCCGGAGCGCTCCTTGTCCTCAGTGTCGAAATCGCCATTTCTAAAGCGTTTAAACCAATCTTCACAAGTAGTTTTCGATTGTGCATGTTCGCCGTAGGCTTTCTCAAGCAAACGGCGTGCTTCAGCTGCATTTTCTTTCAAGTTGAAGCAGAAAAGCAAAGCTTCCCGCAAATGCTGTTTATTTGGCACAAAACTCGACATCTTTATTGTTAGAAAAAATATTTTTGCGTTGCAATATGTGTTGGTATTATGACTGGTTATTGTTGACAGATGTCCAAGTTAATAAAAAAACACAACTTTAGACATGTATATCGACTACATGTATCGTTAGCGCCATTCATGTGTGAAACCCGGAAACTTAGTTGCGCACCTAGTATAATAAAATTCTGAATAAAATGTATACATCTATATATGCACTTCACAGTAAATTATTGTTAAGAGACACACGAGTAGAAAACAATATTTGCTTAACTCTTTTATTTGCATTTTAGTAGTTTTTTTTTGTTATTTCTTTTCCTGAACGTAACTAGATTATACTACAGTAGAAGGACGCAATCCTGATGCAGAGAATGGAAGTGATGCCAAAGTTTGGGATAATGAGGAAGACAAAGTGGCATACAATTGGAGTTTTTTCCATCTCATGTTTGCTCTCGCTACTTTATATGTTATGATGACTCTTACAAACTGGTATAAGTGCGTATCTATACTATGCTGTTAATTTATACTACGCGCATTATCTCAAGATTCATTATTTGTGTTAATATTTTTATAGGCCAAACTCTTCTTTGGAAACCTTAAACGCAAATGCTGCTTCAATGTGGGTAAAGATCCTTTCTTCATGGATGTGTTTGGGTCTTTATGTATGGTCATTAGTAGCACCTGCTGTTTTCCCGAATAGGGATTTCTCTTAAATAAGTGGATTTACTGTAAAATATCCAACAATCTATGTGAAACAGGTATTTATCATACGATGTCATAATGTAAAATTATGGAAAAGATAAACAAATCTATATCTATATTATACTACGTATAATTATATGTATAAAATTATACAACAATACGATACCAAAAACACGTGTTAGTATGCTTCTCTAGTATGAAGTTTATGATTATTTCAGCATTTATTTGATTTTTGTACTATGCAGAATGTTGCATGTAATTCCAATAATATTACTGTGTACCACTGGTGCATTTACATACCCACATATAATATATATATGTATATTCATGATAACGCTCGTGTGCGGGTAGAGTGCGGTAAACTGAACAGAAAAGTCTTTTACTGTTTTGCAATTTTTGCAATAATAATTATAATTGAGATATTAATTAAAAAGAATTGACAAGTGATAGCGCAGCTAGATCGTGGGCTGTAAAATCTAGGTGGATCAGCAGTGTGTCGCATAACGAAAAATAACAGCGGTACAGAGATCCAGCCTCATGCGTCGTTTTTGCTTCCTGCTCGTGTATTTTTCGAACTTTGCATTATCAGAATTATAACAAAAATTAAGTCGGTTTTGGAAACTATAACTGTAACTGTAACTTTTGTTGCATGAAGTTTTTTATAGTTTCTAAAAGTTTCCACTTAATTTTTTTGTTATAATTTTGACGGTGTGCACTTTGAAAATATACACCACTAATATTAGCAAAGTTTGATATTTTTTTTATAAACGTTTATTTAATGATAAAAATATTTCTGATTGTCTTTAGTTTATATGTAAATAAAACTACAAAATGTCTTCTGTTAGAATATATTATACTTTTCTTATTCTCTGTGCGTTTAAAAATGACAGCTTATTAGTTATAAGTTTCAGCAACTTCTCTTGGAACACCCTATATAAGAATTGCAATTTATTGATTTACACTTATTGATTTTTTCCCTTTTAATTGTATTTTCTCATATTTTTATTTTCAGCTAAGACAACCCCAATAGAATTTTGTTGTAATATCAGTCTATTGTCGAACATACGTAACTACAACTATAAAAGAAGTTAATTGGAACCAGTATCATTCAATATGTAAGACAGTTGTCATATATGTTATTTGCATTTCATTCTATGACATATATATAGAAATTATTTTTTGAAATCATTTCTCTTATATTTAACATACATGTATTTGGTATAAAAGTATGAATACACTCTCTCTTTAGAACATTTAAATAATTCAAATTATTATTTTCTGCATTTATCTATTCTTAAAACAATAAAAGAAAGATTCATATATAGATATACTTCACTTTTATAGATATAGCTATGTAAAATATACTTAAGTTGTAATAGTCATGGGCAAGTATAAAGTAATTGTAATATTAACTAAAAATGCATTTGATTTATTGGAAAAGACGTTACAGTAATTACATTATTTACATGTGACGAATGTTATGTACCGCAAGATTATGTTTTCCAGCGGCGCTCGAAACATACAGAATGTCCTCTAATTCGCGAATAAAAATATTATAACATGAAAGTTTATTCTCAAAAAACAAAATAAAACAGTTCTTTATGATTCTTCAATCCAAGAAATAGTTTTTAAAATATATTAAAACTGGTCAATATTAGACTGTACAGTTAAACAGTCGTTTATTCCTTAAATTGTGCGTATGACAGTATTAGTGACTCACGGATAAGCGACCGCTTAACCATAGAGCTTGATTGCCCAATTTTAAACACTTATATTTCAAATATTGTTGCTTGGATTGAAAAGTCATAAAGAACTTTTTTATTTCGTTTTTGAAGAACTTTCATGTTATAATGTTTTGATGTGCAAATTACGGGACACCTTGTATATTATGAAAAATTTTAATATATTTAAGTTCTACCATGTATTTATGTACATTTTATTGTGATATAATCAAAACATATGTCTTTTATTCTTTATGCCCTGTGCGATAGCTGACAATTATATTCAGAGAGATTATATGTAAGTTGTATTTCTTGAACGATGTAATACATAAAAATTAAGAACAAAATAAAACAATTATGTGTGAAAAGTGTATTTAATATTGTTGATAATGATTACATTACATTGTTCGAAGCTTCTTGAGCGAAATACTCAAAAGACATTTGTATATATTTTAATTTTATAAAATATGCTAAGTGTAAGATGCTATTATGTTATGTAAGATGTTATTATGCTATTGTGCATATCTTACTTCTCTCATCGTTGGCTGTGTAGTAAAATATACTACTCAATTTGATTGATTAAGTATTGAACGTACTATGTATTTATATTCCAAATTACACAGGCCTGCGCGATGAGGGTGTTAAAAGTTGTTTGAGAATTATAGATGGTTTTGAAAGCATAGGAGTATAGCCCTTTAATAGACTGAAGGAATTGGGCACTAGTACAGGTAAAAATTGAATATATTTCAAACAGTTTTGGAATTTCTGATTTTAAATCTGGTGTTAAATTTACGAAATCCAAAATGGCAGATCCAATAGGACAGACCCCTTTTAAATTTTAGATAATTATCTAAAATTTTAAAAGTTCATAACTTCTAACTGGTATATCTCGGCGAGAAAATCGCACGTTGGCAAATAAAAATTGATTGATTGAAGAAGAAGGATACTATAGTATTATATGAAGCCATCGGTTAAAATATAGGAAATAATTTGCTTTCTCTGTAATACTTTCATAAATATAGCCAAAATCGTCATTTTTGGACCATTTTACTTCATTTACTTCAAACCTGACGTGATAGACAATTTCTGCGGCCAGATTCATATTCAGCGCAAAAAATTACATAGGAAACCACCTATAATTCTCAAATAACGAAACCTCGCAGATCTGTGTTATTTATTTATACATTAATTACATTTTTATTTGATTTATCTGCACAAAAACTTGTGCGTTGATTATCCATTATTGACTTTTTTTTAGTATTAATTAAAAAAAATTTTTACGTTATATAAATATAAATATATGACACATTACATATCTTATTTTTGTGCGTGCACATACGGGGGTGCGTGCTAATTTTAAATACTGGATCAAACAATTAGAGGAGCGCTTTAAAACTTGCGAATTATGCTGATTTTCAAAAGACTGTATTTTAGCTTTGGAGGATCGTAAGACAATTTTTTGGGTGCGTTTTAAAGGGTGAAACCTCGACTTTAAGGTGGGTATGGTGATACTATTCATCTCATCAAACTATTATTTTTTTAATGATTCAAATTAGATCGTGCAAAAAGCCTGGATATTTTCTGACTTTGTGACCTTCCACAGGAAAAACAAGGCGAAAAATGTTCCCACATAGGTTTTGAAGTCGGAAACTACTTTTTTAGAATGGTTAAAGAAACATTGTTTTACCATGCCTAGGAGCTGAGTTATCGGGTTTCAAAGTTATCCCTGCATTTTGCAAGGTTTTAGATAATATCGGTATTCGCGTTACTCAATGAGCACCACGGGGAGATTGCTCGGTCGAATTTTGCACATAATGTGTGTGGTATATGTGTGATGCGTATGCATGTGTGCGGGGGCGTTGCGACCGTCCTAAGCGCCCCTACGCTGAAAGAGGCTTGCGCGCCCCAAGCGCGAGGCAAAAAGAAAAGGTTTCTAAAATTCCTACTTTTAGCGCTACCCAGAACCACGACGAGGACGTAGTAGGATAACGGTTCCGTTTTTTTTGCTTTTTTATATTTTTTGATATTTTTTTATTATTTTTATATTATATTATATTTTTTATAATTTTTATTTTTATATTTTTTATATTTTTAAATTTATATATATGAATAATAATAATAAAAGAATTTAAAAATTATGTTTTCTGGCCTTAGCCCTTGCGAATATTTCTATAATGTCCTTATAATTGAGATTATTGGCCACTTCCTTTTCAATTGATATGATTGCTAAATCGGATAACCGTGTTTGCGTCATTGTACTTCTCAAATAATTTTTTATTAATTTTAATTTTGAAAAACTGGCCTCATCAGTTGCCACAGATATTAGCATAGTTAGTAATATCCGAAATGCTATTGTTAAATTCGGAAATATTTCCAGAAAGCCATTTTGAGCTATTTTATTTAAAATATCAATTGGCGATTGCAAAATGTTTTGTTGTACATCTGAAAATGTTGTTTTATATAAATTTATCTCATCAAAAAGTTCAATGGCATTTATATCAGAACAATTTGTGTTTTTGTTGTAAAGTTTTAATTCTAAAGTTTTGCATTGATTTAATGTAACATCGGAAGTATTTATGTCATACAGAAATTTGAAAGCATGATTATGGTAGTTAAGCTGCTCAAATCGTTCTTCTAACGAATTTAGAGCTACGTCAATAATATAATTAAAAAATTCTACTTTAAATTTCTGTCTGGCATCTGCAATTACTTCATTTTTATTACTAAATTGTGTCCGTTTTCTTAATTGAAATTGCGATACGGATGGAAATTCTGGAGAAACGTTCATTTGAGCTGCAAGATCTTTGGCATTGGTTTCAATATTTATAAAACCATTTTCACGATAGTCTCTTAAAAACTCAGTTACATTTTCAATTAAAGATAAGCATTGCGGTATATTAATTTGATGCGACTGTAAAGATTTTGACACAATATTGATTCTTTGTAAAATATCATACCAGCAAAGCACAGATAATATAAATTTATAATTTGAAATTTTTTCGGCAATACTATGAGCTGTATTCTTTATAGTTTTATCATCTGTATTTTCAAAAATCTCTAAAAGACTGTCATAAATAATTGGTAAATTATTACGCAAAGCTTTTACTGCATTCACACGCGATGACCATCGTGTAGCTGATACATTTTTTGGTGTTAAACCATAACTGTCTGAATTTCCGAAATGTTTTTTTAAAATATCCCATCGATTTGTAGATCGGGAAAAAAAGTTATAAATTTCTTGTATCAATGAAAAAAATGAAAACGATTCTAATGATGCATCAGCTGCATCATTTACTATTAAATTTAAAGAGTGGCATGCGCAAGGAACAAAAAAGGCTAAAGGATTCTTATTTAAAATATGTTGTTGTACTCCATTGTTTTTTCCTTTCATATTTGAAACGTTATCATAACCTTGACCTCTCAGATTTTGTATATCTAAATTATTCGTTAATAGAAATTCTAAAATAGCACTTGCAATGGCTGCACCTGTTTTATTATTTTCTTTAATAAAACCAAGAAAGTGTTCATGAATTTTAAATTGATTATTTTTATATGAAACAAAACGCACTACTATTGTTAATTGCTCCTGATGAGAAATATCTGGTGTTGAATCCGCAATAATCGCAAAATATTTACTTGAATTAATTGAAGAAATTATTGAATCGGAAATTAATTTAGACATAGATGATAATAGCTTATTTTGAATAGTATTACTTAAATAATGATGTCCTTCTTTTTTTTCTAAAAATCGACGCAAGTGTTCAGCCATGACTGAGTCAAATTCGGCTATTGTCTGCACAAGTTGCAAGAAATTACCATTATTTGGGGTATATAAAGAATTAGATTTACCTCGAAAAGCTAAATTTTGTTGAGCAAGATATTTAACAATTAGAATTAATCGTTTAAAGACATTCCTCCAATGTGTTTGTTCAATATTTAAAACTTTTTCATTATGAAAGTTTATAGTGTGCTGAGAGGTCATTCGATTAGCGAAGAGTTGCCAAGATTTAAAAGTTTCAAGATGTTTCTTGGTTTGCTCATGATCTTTAACGACACGATGTATATTCGACCAATCAGAATAGCCACAGGGACTTGAAAATTTATTTTCATTTCGTTTATATAAAGAACAAGAGAAACAAAAAACAGCATTTTTAGATTTTGAATAAATTAACCAATTTCTGAGTAATTTTTCACCGTTAGCCATTATACGAGTATATAAAGTTGTTGAAAAACATCTATTATTTGAATCTAATGGAAAGTTAAAATCTATAATTTGATTGGGAATACCATGATCAATCATCTGAGTCAAGAAATCGTGAGAAATTATATCAGGCCAAAGACCTGGATCTTCAAATTGATCGATTTGAACTAATCGAGAAACATTTATATCAGTATCGTCAACATTGGTATCAGTATGAATTAAAGCAGAAAGTGAAATCGAATTTGGAAGAGTTCTAGAAGATGAAACATCTACGGTCGACGTTGATGGTATTGAGTCTGAAAAAGTAGACATTAAAGGGAGAGCGCAAGAAGATGTGCTTGCCCAAGGAGAACAGAAAATCACAATACTATCAAAATGACATCATAATGACTATTAAAAGTCATATTTTGATCATGACAGAAAATTGATCAAATTATGATTTTGAAATTTAGCCTCGTATTTGGCTTCGTTCACGATAATTTGAACTTAGATTATTTTCGATATTCATAATTGTATGTTAGGACTTAAATATGATGGATATAAAAATTCTTTTTAGCAAAAATGATATTATCATGATAAGAATATGACTTGCATGATGAATTGCGCATGCGCAATGTCTTTCGCGCAATTTATTGTTATTCGTGTCAAAGTACGTCGTTTCAGTGTAAATATACGGCTCGAACAACGAAAGTAGCATCTCAAAGTGCCTTAAAAAAGTGAAAAAAAATCTTTATATATTTTGCATCATGATTGTGCGAGTGAATAAACAGTTATCATGAATAAACCAGTAAGTATAACATTTATGATATTTAACACTTATAAATGATTTATATTTTTAAGGTTAGAATATGTTTACGCTTATATACCGGCAAAATATATATATATATTAGCAAAGAATTAGCAAAGACAAATATATATATTTTGCTAATTAATAAATAGATAATTAAAAAATCTATCCAGTAAATACAGAACACATTGTAACAACAAAATTGATTTATATGATTAGCTTAGATATATATTCTAAAGAGCTGAAACAATTAATCTTGTGTGTATTTTATATAGTTTTTTAAATGTTTTGTTCAATATTAATTATCCTCTTGCAGTCATCTTTTTTGAAAAAGAAAGTTTCTCGTAAGTATAAAATCAGGGCAAAAAATAGAATTTATGAAGCTTTTATCCGTTCAAAGGCAAAAAATATTGATGTACATCAAGAGCTTGAGTTTGATGCAAATCAAGGGCTTCAATGTAATGAAACTGGAACGAGCTTTTCAATATGTGATCCTTCCAATGATGGTGTTAATGTCATTCCCCAACAGTATTCTATGAATATCAATGATGAAATGTTTTGTAATGATAACATTGAATATAGTAGGAATGTTAACAATAATAATGCATGGATCAATTATGACAACCACGAAAACATTAATTGCAATGAATTTGAAAATGAGATTGTAACTCAAAATGTTTTTCAAAATGAAGAAGAGATAAAGACATATATTTTGACAGGACTCAAAAAATGGGGACTTTATAATGTGCCTAAGAGAAAAGTAGATGAAATTTTGAAATTATTTAAACCTATTTTACATTTTCTTCCCAAATCATATAAAACTCTTCTCAAAACTCCACGTAAAGTTTCTTTGCAAGTTGTTGGGACAGGACAGATGTGGTACAAAGGTATCAGGCATAACATTGAACAGAGAATAAATCATCAGTATCTAATTAATAATGGCCAGATTATCATGGATGTGAATATAGATGGAATACCCCTTCAAAAAGATTCCAGTAAGCAATTTTGGCCAATACTCGGAAGATTTGCACATCAAAAATATCCATTTATTATCGGTGTCTTTTTTGGTACAGGAAAGCCAAATAATTTAGATCTTTATCTCCATAATTACATTGTTGAAGTAGCAGAACTTACAGAAAGTGGTTTTGAATGTAATGGAACAGTATTTCCATTTTGTATTAGAAATTATATTTTGGATGCACAAGCTCGTAGCTTTATAAAGCAATGCGTGCCACATAATTCTCCATTTGCATGTGAGAAATGTAGAAGGTGAATGGTTTCATAATAGGATTATATTTGAGAATGTGAACTGTGAGTTGCGAACAGATGACAGTTTTAGAAGAAGAGAAAATCCAGGTCATCATAATGGCAATTCTTCTCTGGAAAATATTAATACTGGAATGGTATCTCAGTTTCGATTAGATCCTATGCACCTTGTATATTTAGGAGTTTTTAAACGGTTTTTATCTTATCTAATTGAGAGACGAACCCACTGCAGACTTCCAAGAGATAATGTAATGAGGATTAATAATAATTTAAATGAAATTGCTCAGTATTTTCCTAAAGAATTCAATCGCAAACCTAGAAGTCTGGGGAATCGTGATAGTAGAACAAAGTGGAAAGGTACAGAATTTAGACGGTGTCTACTTTATGATGGTATTAAAGTATTTAAAGACCAGTTTCCTCAAAATATTTATCACATCTTTTTATTGCTTCATTCAGCTATATATATATATATTATCAAGTTCTATTTTTAATCATAATTTAAATCATGTTGCTGATTATCTATTAAAAGAATTTATCAGTCATGCTGCTCGTACCTTGGGTCGTGATTTTCTTGTTTACAATGTACATTCTATTGGTCATCTTGCTGAAGAATGTAAAAACTATGGTACTCTAGAATCGTTTAGTGCTTTCCCATATGAAAATTATTTGGGTGTCATTAAAGGAGTACTTCGATCAAATTATAAACCACTTCAGCAACTAGCCAATCGTGATTCCGAAACAGGAGGTGTATTAGTTGAAAATATTTTATCCAACTCATATAAACCTGTCTTAAAAGGCCGTTATGAAAAAAGATCAGAAATTTTTGAGGGTGAACAATTCACAGAACTAATATGGAAAGAAATGACCTTCAACAGTAATGAGCCAAATAATTGTTTTACTACTATTTTTGGAGAAGTTGTGTTCTTATCAAATATTATAAGTACCGTGCGAGGTGTAATCTTGGTAGGAAAAAAATTCAAACAGTTAGAAAATTTTTATGATTTTCCCCTGCCATCATCTTCTCTTGGCATATATAAAGTTAAAGAGAAAGAGAGAAGATGTCAATATTGGAATTTATCGCATGTAAAAGCCAAATGTGTGACCATTCCTCTTCTAGAGGGAATTCTGTGTATTCCTATGGTTGATTTTGATTGATGAAAATTAAAATATTTTTTAAATATTGTATTTATATTTTATATTTTTTTGTAAAAAGATTTATAAATTTTTTTTTCATTAAATTTATAAATTTTATTTATTAAATTATTGGAAGCAATTTGTTTATTTTACTAACAATAAATTGCAATAAATTAAAATAAAGAAGCAAATATTATTTTTTACTGGAGAGGTAATAAAATGTTAAAAATATAATTTTATATTTTTCACATTGTTTTATTGCATTTTTCTGAAATATATAAAATGTTCAATTAATTTTCAGTATGTTGTTGTAAAATTTAATGGAGAAGAAGAAACTGTGGCAGTTGTGCCCTTTTCATGGATTAGTGAAGATAAATTATCGTGCAAATGGCCGCCTAAGAAATTCTCTACTGAAAAAATTACAAGATTAATTATGGGTTTGTCAAAACCTACCTCTGAATTTAATAATTATCCAGTCACAGTTATGTATGCATATGGTATGTCATAGTTTTTAAAAAAGAACAATAATGTTTCGACTAAATTTGGATAAACTCTTTAAGTTATAATTATATTTGTTCTGTCTTTTTAGATAAATATCACAGTGCCCGCAGAGCATGTAAATTAGCTGAAGATAATAGTAATCTTGACACTGCAGCAGGAGAGACTGATTTGGAAGGGCCTAGAAAAAAACGTAAGACAAAACGTTTGTACGATTCAGAGGAGTCTGATGAATCTCCACAAGTAATAAAAAAGAAATTAAGCAGAATTACGAATTCTGATAGTGATGAGGATGAAATATCAAACGTACAAAAAATTAAAGAGACAGTTAGGACTCTTGTACAGAAGAAAAAAAATTACCCTGCCCTTCAGCATCAAACAAGCTTTCTTTCTTTAAAACACTCATCGAAGAACAGAATTGTTAAATTAGCGAAGCAGCCTACTAATACAAATGTTTCATGTTCTCGCACGTATCCCATTATTCATATAATTTAGAATCTAATTGTAATTTCTTTGTTATTTCTTTTTTATTAATAATTAGTTTTTTATATTGCAGAAGTGAGCAATCAGAATTTAACATATTTATTTAGAAATGGTAAGAATATTAATATTATTAGTCACTGTTGTGCTTTATAATCAGTAATGGACTAGTCTTTATTTAAATCTATATTTATACAATATTATTATTTTCAATTTGCTAATTATTTATTTATATCTAATTCTTTGATACATTTAATTGCAGAAGTCGATAGTGCAATAGATTCCAGTGCAATTGATTCCAGTGAAATAGATTCTAGTGTTGTTACAAAAGATATTGCATTATCTACTGATTCATTGTCTATTAATTCATCTTCTATAAGTGACAGAGATGAGTTTTCTAACACAAGTGTATTAACACAAAACACATTGTTTGAGAATGGTGGGTACATTTCAATTCATTAATTCTTGATAATTAGGATTAAATATTTCTCAATATTTCTGTTATTTTATTTAGATTCAAATGATGGAATTATTTTACCTAAGGCTGGAATTCTTAAAACTGATTGCGATACTTCTAAAAAAACTTTGTGCGCTAAGACATTATTATCTCAGACATCTATACCAACAATGAATGGTCAGTTATTTATTTTCGTTTACTACATGAACGCTATATTTTTAAACTGTAATTCTTTTAATTATCATTTTTTGAAAAATTATAACAATTTAGATAAAAAATGTGAAATTTTGCTACAAGTTTTAATAGAGCAAATAGAGGAAGTAAGTGGAAAATTAGATCATGTTAATATGTCACTTACAAGAGTATATGCAAAATTATTGCCTGAGGATCCAGCACCCATAAAACCTAAAGATTTACCTAATTTACCCCTTAAAAATGAAGAGGCCTTTTATGCTTTTGATAATTTTTTGAAAAATGATGATAATTTTCTTGCAACGGTATGTACTCTTATTTGTATTTACGTAAAGTATGTTAAAACATAAACATATAAACATATAATATGTTGAATAATAAAATGTTCAGTTAATATCAATTAAGAAATTAATAAATATATATATAGGAAATTAAAAAAATGCTTATGCGTAAGAAGTTAAAAATCTGTTTTTCCTTGTTTCAATAAATTCCAATTGCACATGTTACATTCAGGTATAGATCATATTGTAACGTGTGCAAAGTAAAACAATATTTTTTGTTTTATTATTCACTTGTATAATAAATTATGAAATTTGTACTTAAAATGCATTTGTACTTATAATTGACTTATTTCAGATTGACTATTTTGTTCTTTTGATGCCGACTGGAAAAACTAAGGAAACAATACCTGTAGGAAAATTACTAGCTAAAATATTCTTAAATTCACTTGCAAGAATTGTTAATTATTCAGGTTCTGGGTCTGTAAAAATAAAACTCCAAGACACGAACATTCTCACAGCTATTCAATGTAAATTTTGAATGAATTTTATATATATATATATAAAATCTTGTTTTTAGTAATATACTTGAAACTAATTTATTATATAGAAACTAATTTATTATTTTTTTCAGGTGCTATTGTTAAAAAGATTCCGTCGTGTAATATTACACATGTTCAATCAAAAATTTCACGTTGGTTCAGTACAAGTAACCAAAGAAAAATGAATACAGTTGATATGATTTAAAAATATTTTTTTTAAATAAGCATGTGAAGATTGTTTTTTTATTTTTTTCTAAGAACAATTATCTTATTTTCTAAACCTTTGAATTTTATTATAATCTGGATTTATTTTTATTTTTTGCTGATTTTTTGCTCATATAAGATCAACGTAGCCATCAACTTCACTGCTGCGCATCATATATAAGTCTAGATCAAAATATCAGTTCTTTGAAGAAATTTTTATTTTTATCTTTTGATTTCTTGTGATAAATAATGATTACATATTGTGTGTACACAATTACACACAGCACTGAATAGCTGCATACGATTTCGCGTTCTTTCGTTTTTGCTTTGTCGTGTCGTACAAAAACTCGCGTCGAAAGAGTAATACGGAGAAATGAGGTAATGTTTTATTTTAAATTAAAGAAGATAATTTTATTTTTTATGTACTCAAGATTGTCATTCAAGAAAAAAAGTAATAAATTATTAATTATTATTTTTATTAATTATATTTATTTACTTCCTATTTATATATACTACTCAATAAGTTTCTCGAAAATCTATATAGTAGCATTATTGAATTATATATTTTCATTTTTTGTATGTATATATATATATAATCCATTGTTTACAATATTTCGCAGGTATTTTTTTATGAATATGTGAAAATATTTTGAAGTATTTATATATATTTCGACTTTTTTATTCACAATTTTATATATACATTATATACAATACTTTGTGAGATTTGTGTTCTTGAGCTTTTATATTTTGTATTTTATGAATGAAAAGTCAAGATTTATTATTGCTTCAAAAATCAAATATTTTCACAAATTCGTAAAATATAATAATATACCGTGAGTTTTGATTATTTTGCACAAACACGATTTGCATTTTCTCAACAAAAAGTCAAAATACAGTCATTAAAAAGTCAAATTATGTTTCATTAAAAATGTTAAATGATATCATCTTGACTTTCTAGAAATGATTACTTTTTGACTACTTTTTGATGTCATCTAGATTTTTAAATGACTTTTTGTTCTACTTGGGTGTCACCAATGAACTCGTTGAATGAACGGAAGCATTTGTAGTTTTTAAAAATTTAGTCAATGAACCCGATAATTTTTTACTTTTTTTTTCTTTTGTCTTTCTCTCTTGACGAAATTGAAAACCAAAAGGTTTTTTATTACTCATGGTTTCGTATAATTTCGTATAAGTATCGTGTAAATATTTGCATATTTTTTACCTATATATGCAATAAATGAATATTTATTTTATGAACCAAAAAAAAAAGAAAAATAAGTAATAATAAACCAGAAAAAAAGAAATGAAAAAAAATGAAAAGTATAGTTTATTGTGTTTATTTTCCAATAACAAAATTATCTGAAAGGCCGAACTCAAGTCAAATGACAATAATCATATATTCTACATTATCCGCTTGCGCGTTTTGCCGCTCTATATAGTTTATAACGTAGGCAAACTCTGTAGCGAGAACTTTTTTCATCGCTACGCCGCCACGTGATTAAATGAGATACTACAAGCGGGCGGCATCGTATTGAGTCATTTTTTTCGCTGCTGCGCCGCCACGCGATTAAACAGTTTTATAAGCAAGCACATCGAGCCGGGTAGGAGCGGATCCTCGCAGACCGAGGGCCGAGTAGTCAATTTTTATACACTTAAAAAATTATTGGCATTTATAAAATTTTGCTCCTCCAAATGTTGCGCCTCTCCAAATTTTGCGCCCTACGCTGGAGCGTATATTGCGTACTATATTGCAACGCCCCCGCATGTGTGTGTCTGAAGTGTGATTTGTGTGAAATTGTGTTGGGTGATATTTCTTCGGCGTATGTGGATCAGTTAATGTTAAGTGTTTGGATGTGATTTATCGTGTGTGTGTGTGTGTATGTGTCATTTTAAATTAATAGCGCGCGCATAATAATTATTCACATTCAACATCCAACACATAACATTAATCGACTCATATACGCTGAAAAAGAACACACATGCATACGCATCACACATTAATACATACATACAGCTTGCCCAAAAAGACCCGGAACAATTAAATATCTCGAAAATAAAACATTTTTAAGAAAAATGTTCTATGTGAAAGTTGTTGGGTTTTAAGTAGCGCATTACATAGCAATGTTAGTGTGATCTTGGATAGCGTTATTAAGATCACGTAAAAATCACTTTATAATTTTTTAACCAAAACCCCTATTTTTGATTGCATATTCTTGTAGCGGGTGGACTTCCGAAAAGCTATCACATCCGATTTGGCTGATATTCAGCTTAAATACTTATTTTATCTAATAAATAATATTCCCAAATGGATTTTTGACGCAAATGTCCCCTCCGCCCCCCTCAAAGGTAAACCTGTTTTTGTTAATTATTTCAGAAAGTATTTATTGTACGGAAAAGATTCTCAAACAAAAAATGAAGCTCATAAAACGCTCTACAAATAAGATCCTATACATATTTTACCTAATTCCAATATTTTAGTTGTTATTATCAAAAAACTTGTAAAAGCCCCCATAGGAAAGGCGGCACCCACTGCATCCACGCATACACTTTACAACGCAAAGCGAGGTCCCACATGGGTTTACGACTTTCTACGCAAAGCGAGATTCAATCCAGACCCTATGTGTATAATTTTGTGATGGTGGAGCCCCCCGCAGGGAGACGGAACACACTGCCTCCAGATTTTTGATAATAACGGCTAAAATATTGGAGTTAGGTAAAATATGTATAAGATTTTATTTATAGAGCATTTTATGGGCTTTATTTTTTGTTTGACAACTTTTTCCGTACAATGAATACTTTCTAAAATAATTAACAAAAACAGTTTTACCTTTGAGGAGGGGCTGGGGAGCGGAGAGGGCATTTGCGCCCAAAATCCATTTGGGAATATTATTTACTAGATAAAATAAGTATTTAGACTAAAAATGAGCCAAATCGGAGGTGATAGCTTTTCGGAAGTTTATCCCTTGTAGCTGACTACAAGAACTTTTCAAAACACTATAAGAAAATTCCTTTCCATTAAGTATTTTCGGAGTTATGAGGCTTGAGAGGTACAGTACCGTCAGCATTAGTATTATCCGATGCGCACCAAGGGGAGGTTGCCTGGTCGGATTTTGTGCATCGCGTGCGTGCATGTGTGTGTGTGTGTGTGTGTGTGTGTGTGCGTATGTGTGCGTGTGTGTGTGTGCGTGTGTGTGTTGGCAAAGGTAAGAACCTCACGGTTCGTCACTCCCGCGTACATACTTCCACGTATGCACGAGTGTAAATTTCACAAGTCAATTCAAAGGTGTCTTGACATTTGTTGACGAATTCATGTGTTAAAGCATTCCTGTGACCGTGTGTACATACCCCTACGTACGAGCCTTCTCCCTGTGTGTACATCTCTTTCATTCGATTTCCGTGTGAGCCGTATCTTCATTCTGGCATCACTGGACAACCTCATTCGGGCACCTTTGCGGCTGCAAGGAGCTAATAAAGCTAAGAAAAACAAGTACAAACCAACAGTGCGAATTGTATTACCTTGTTTCTTCCTTCAAGAAATACAATATTGTTGTTATTTAAGAAGCTGTTTGAAGCTATTCGTCTCCCGATCCTTGGTTCCTACATTATTTTGATACATTTTTTGATACAATTAATTAAAAATGTATTTAACTGAGAGAGAAAGAATAACAGTTTTGACCCATTCCAACTTATCAGTTTGGCAAGATCATTTGAGATCAATTTAGACAAAATATTCCCTGTCACACTGCGTTCTGAGGGAATAGATGTGCCAACAGCGCTAGCACATTTAGAATGAAGCAGATCTCGCTGTTAAGGAACGTAAAGTGATTATTATAATTAGTAAATTTTATATACATTATATACATATTAATTAACATCACATGAAACATACCATAGCTTCATAATTAATGCAACTTGCTGCTAAAAACGTTTCCGTTTTTAGAAAGTCCTTCCTTGTTTTCAATGGAATAGAAGGAATATTAAAGGTATCATGGATTTAGCATGATCTGGATTGACAGACCGAATGATGATTGCCTGATTAATCAGCACTGAATCCAACTTTTTGCTAATTTCTAGAAGTACTGTGCTGTTCAGCTTAATTTCATTGTAACAATATTTGCATCCACAATAACCTGAGAAATGAGAAACATATCTACTAACAACCGGCAAAGAATGTCAAAACCATAACTACCTAAACCATAAACATCTGAATTATTAATCATAAACCATAAAAATACCTTTATCTTTAAAATTGTAGAAATAACGAGGCTTCTCTTGTAACTTTGTTTTTTTCTCATCTACTTTGTAAAAAGTTGAACAACTTTCATTTTGATCAGCCTCTGAAGTTGACGAAGAACGTCCTTCAAAGCTTGCACCAGAAGTGATGATTTGTACCAACAAACATGATGGATTTTGAGACGAACATGAAGATCCCTTATCAGAACTATTTATCCGTAATGATGGAAATAAAAGTTGTGTGTCTTCAGGAGCGTCATCACCTGATATAAAATCAGATGTTGGGGAGTTAAGGGGGGGAGTGTTAGAAATCTCAGAGATTTTGCTACTTGTTACTTTGTCCATCATGAGAGAAAAAATTGTAGAAGCTTCACTATTAAAAAATGTTGTTACATGCTTTTTGCTTGGCATTGTTACTGATACAAATTTTTTTTGCTTGGCATCCATTTTCCGCTGTTTTTCATACGTCTTAATAATATTACTTTGGGATGGGCTACCACAAACTTTTTGCAGTTGTCTTTGCTTTCGCTCACTGCCTTGACTGTAATTGTCTTGAAATTTCTGAAGAACTTTGATATTTTTCTCGAGAGGTTGCTTTTCCGGCACTTTCTCTTTATCTTGTTGATTAACTTGATAGATACTTTCTTTAATTGCATTTAAACATCAGAGTTCACCAGAGGCAAAATCTTGCTATCGCTTTCATCATTACTTTCGCTAAGTTTTCTAACTTTTTCTCCTTATCTTCACTATCTTTATCGGAGTCTATATATCGCCTTGGTAGCTTCCTTCTTCATGGAGCATTATCTGCCTCTGTTTCAAGCAATGTGTCATCCTCAGCTTTTTTCAAACCTCTAACTGCATCATCATACTCACCTGCAGTAAGAAATATAAAAGCGATAATAGTTCCAATAGATTTCCAATTATAGCCGTATTAAAGAATAGTTATTTAGTTGCAATAGAAATATTGAAAAATTAAAACTTAAAGCATCAGCTTAAACTTATAAGTATTACATGAAAGAAATACAATAAATCTGAATATTTCATATTTATTGCACAAAACTTTATTCAATGACGAATGGATAGAAAGAAATTGATATATCATATTTGACAAACTCACGGTATAAGTGAAGAACTGATCCTTTATGCAGAGGCCAATAAATGTCAGGATCAATACAATTTTTAACAGCTCTTTTTATATGTACAAGTCTCAACTTTTTCTCAGGCCAATTTTTTGGAGGCCAGAACATATCAGTAATCTCATCATCAGGCTTATCAATCCATTTAACAGGAACAACTGCGATTGTTTCTCCTTTTTTCTCTTCTTCCTCTCCCGTAAAGGCCACGACAGCATACTGAAAAAACAACAATACATTATAAAACCTAAAGAAAAACACAATTTAAAACCTAAATTCATATTAACTAAAAATAATGGAAAAATGTCGAAGTACTATGATGTTCAAGAAAGAAATGACATATATTACACAGAAATGATAAGTGCATATAGAGATAATTTCTACTCGGTTCAAATATTTAATATTTTAAAGAAATATTTGAGTTGCAGTAACACTCTTGAATCAATGCTTCATATAACTAAGATTCTTGCTACATCAATAAACTGATTTTTAAAAAAAGAAAGTCCAAGACAAACAAATTATATACAAACAATGTTAATCTTTACAAAAACATAAATCTTTACAAAAAACATAAATATTCGTTTACAACTGCGCGCGCACACGCACGCACGCACGCACGCACGCACGCACGCACGCACGCACGCACGCACGCACGCACGCACGCACGCACGCACGCACGCACGCACGCACGCACGCACGCACGCACGCACGCACGCACGCACGCACGCACGCACGCACGCACGCACGCACGCACGCACGCACGCACGCACGCACGCACGCACGCACGCACGCACGCACGCACGCACGCACGCACGCACGCACGCACGCACGCACGCACGCACGCACGCACGCACGCACGCACGCACGCACGCACGCACGCACGCACGCACGCACGCACGCACGCACGCACGCACGCACGCACGCACGCACGCACGCACGCACACTGCAATAAACTTTGATGAACACACACTGAAAACATGAAATATGAGTACAGTAAATTTTTGATAGAAATGCTACTTTATCTCCACAAGTATTGTTTCACTTCTCAGAGAAACCGTAATCATAAGTGAAAAAATAAAAATTTAAACCATATTATCACAAGAATAAATTTGATTAATAACCAATGTAGCTATATGAGATAGTAGAAAAAAATCAACAATCATGTAGTATATTACAATACAAGTAACATAGACAATAACGAACAAATCTTATCGTTATCTTACTGTTATCAATAGTCATAATATACCAGAGGAACTATGCGCAAGAGGAATACATAAATATGATCTTTTATTTTCAGGAATAAGGACACATTTCATTATTGCATCATTCATCTTCCAAGATCTAACTGTTTCATCCAATTGTGAAACAAGAAGAATGCCAATCAAGGATGAGTCCATTGGGTATTGATAATAATTATTATGTGTCTGAAATCGCTGTCCACGTAGAATCATTACATTGTCTTCAGAATAAACAATATTTCGCAACAAAACCACTGATCTGTCTTCAGTTTTAAAGCAATGATCAGGAGCAATACATTTCAATGTAAACTTATTGCTTGTAAGCATTTTATAGCACTTCCCTTGAACAGTTTCATTGGGATCAATATGATTTCCTGTCAACTGTATACCCTCAATAATATTCTTCGACTCTGATAGTCGCCCATTCGTTTCAGCATCCCTTTTTGCTAATTGTTGCAAATTGATTGATGATATCCTGATCTTAATGATTGCTTGATTGTCTTCAGATAGTTTTCATATGGAAAAGCACTAAATGAGTCCAAGGATCCATGCTCATCGCATTCATCAACTAGATGAGTAAGTCCATGCACATTAGACACAACAAAGTCACGGCTGAAGATATGACTACTAGATTGCACGAATAAGTTCAAAAATACTCTAGCAGCATTTCTCATTGCAATATTCTGCACAAGTAAAGGAGAAGCTAAGATGTAAATGCTACAGTGGAAAAACAAGAAAGTGCAATATATTCTGTTAGGAGTATGATCCTTCATTACTTTAATACCATCATATAGTAAAAATCTTCTCAATTCTGTAGCCTTAAGATGAGAAACCTTCTTAAATTTATAAGGCTTTCGATTGAATTCTCTGGGAATAAACTGACCAATCCATGCTGAAGTATTTTTAAAAGCTTTTATGTTTTCATCCATTAATTTACCTCGATTTCTTATTTCCAGTAATCGCATCAAAAACTTCTTCATCACACCAATGCACACAAGATGAAGATATTCAAGCCTGAATTGGGATACCATTCCAATATTAAGTCGCTCTTCTAATGGTGATAATCCTTGATGATGTTCAGGATTTTTTCTGTCAATAAATGATTGATCCGCGCGCGCGTACGCTTCTGTCCATTATTCAAATAAACCATCCTATTATGGTACCATTCACCTTCAATCTCACACTTTTCACAGGAGAACAATCCATTATGTCCAATAATGCATTTTACAAACAATCTTGCCGGAGTATCACAAATAAAGTTATATATAGACACATCATAAATATGATCATTAAATTGGAAACCGTTTAAGGAAAGTTCCTCCATCTCATTAATAAATTCTTGTAAAAATTGTTCTAGTGTTGAGGGCTTTCATTCTATACCAAAATAAACACTAATAATAAAAAGCTCACAAGTCTTGTCAGCCAAAGATCCTAGAATGGGCCAAAAATTCAACTTTCCACAATTATCCAAAGGCAATCCATCTATGCTAATATTCAGTCGTATTCGTCCATGAGTATCTAAATATTCTTGAGTAAAAAAAAATATCGAGATTTCTTTTTATTCCCTTGTGTCACATATGACCATTATCAATCTCAAACACTGTCGTAGTCTTAGGTGTATTCAGTAAGAATACATATGTCTTAGGAAGTTCTGGATGCACTTTGTGTAAAAGACTCAACAAACTGTTCGCTTTCCTTTTTGAGACACCATGAGAAGCCCATTCTGTCAGGGCCATACGTAAGTAGACACCCTCATTAAACTCATCTGATTTACTATCAGTAATATCCTCTATGGAATCCCGTGTATTTTCTGTTGACTAATCATTATTATCATCTGAAATATCGTCTTCAGATTGACTGTCATCTTCTATTTGCTCTTGTGTAAATTGTTCTTGTATTTGCATATTGACATCCGCATCTGATTCTTCCAAGTCTAGAACTTCTTCTTCGTATACACTTGAATGATGAGATGCATCATATGATTTACTTGATTCTTCATATTCATGCAATTGTAATCTTAATCTACGTCTACGTTCCATTTCAGCTAATCTTCTTAGAATCCGTTCATGACGATTTTACATATGAAAGAATCAAATTGCATTATCAAGAATCAAGATGTCTTATTCACTTAGGTTGATAGCAGAGAACGAAGTGTAAGCACTTAATCGTGGACATATGTTAAGGCAGAGAAAAACGTATACGTAATACATAAGTCGTGAAAGGTTATTATATGTGAATGCGATACGCGTATTACGTATACGGCTGATGACAGAGAACAAGAAGTAAGCGTTTTTGTCTATCGTAGTAATCATAATCATGGACGTATGGTAAGACACAGAAAAACGTATACGTAAAACATAACATAACCGCATTTACATGGGAAGAACGCCGGTTAACCAAACTTAACCTCAATTTATCAAGGCCGCCAAATAATTATTTTATGCTAAAAAAATAAAGAAAATATTATACAAACAATTCATACTTACTTGTCTTTTATCCATGTTGATCCGATGTAAATCGATTGAAAGTTATTTTTTTATATCGGCTATCACCCACACGGAACAAAAACCTCTAATAGATATCCACTAGATGTCCATCATGGAGATTCGAAACCTCTATTAGATATTTATGTAATCTCCTATAGATGTCTACTAGACATCCATAGTTCCGTATTACATACCTCCCTTCGACATCCATTAAATATATTCATATGGAGCAATCATGTTCCATAGATATTTCATAGAGCTTTGATGGATTGTAGTTTCAATTCGTCATTAATAAAATTATTTGGAAGTAAAGTCACAAATATGATTGCGAGATAGTCTTGTTTATGTAGGTGTTAACAGAATGTCACGACTATGAGACAGTCGAGAACTGTGAGACAGTCGAGAACATGGTGACATTCTGTTAACACCTACATAAACAAGACTATCTCGCAATCACATTTGTGACTTTACTTCCAAATAATTTTATTAATGACGAATTGAAACCACAATCTTTCTACTAAACAGATTTGTAACGTTAGCACTAAAGATGGCTGAATGATCAGCCGAAACGTTTGACATCAACGATGCCCTAACAATATTCGTTACTATATGGATACTGATACTTCTATCAAACATCGATAACAGATGTCTAATAGACATTTATGATGAATTTATATCGTCATTTATCATGGAAATAATATGGATTTCTAATAGAAACCTATCCAATATCCATCGTAGAGATTTATACCGTGTTTATATCTGTTGATCGTACGTGCGATCTTTGCTTTGCTGCGGATATTTTGTTAATATGTGTACGCGTATATACGAAGACTTGTTCATCCCCTATATGTTGCATCGCGTTAATTTATGACTTGTATACAGTGTAACAAGTATACGTGGCATATAAATAGGTTAATATTTATAGTTGGAGTCAACCGGCATTAAAGACGTGCACTCTGTATTCCTTCCGTTCCTATAGTGGATCTATCCTTGACAAGTTTCATTCATTTAATAGTTTAATGGTTTCGTGCATGAACTCAATGCTTCTCTTTTGAACGTCATCTCTGCCGTTCGCATGCAAGCCAGTCATATCTTACAATGAGAGAATTAGATTTTTGAATATCTGAGAGTATCTTCTACAAAAACCGTGATTCCGATAAGATACGTATTATGGAGATTCCAACAAAGTTCATATGTAAGTATACAAAAATGTTTATTCCAAAATTGTGAATTACTTTATTTCTTACAAGAAATGAAGTAAACTTTTGTGTAATATAGATATATTTGTATTAAAAAATTTAAGAGCATACATTTTTATTCCAGTTATGCAGAATAACTATTGGTATAAATAGGAGAATAATAGAAAAAAAAAATTGAATACAGGAATATATTATTTATTCACGGTTGTTTTAAGCGGAGAAGGAATACATCTGTTCTTATTACCTCTTACGTCTTGCTTCAGGTATAATGAACTAGCTAATAAAAAATTTTTATATACATATTTGCACAAATATAAGTATGTGTAATAATATTTCAAATCTTGCTTAATTTTTTATTTAGTTGTAATTGTGGGTTTCTCCTTGCAGAAGAGTTTCTTATTCATCAATGAAACTTATAAAGTTCAAAACAAATATAAAATATCATGTGTGGACTACGAATACACGCTTCTGTTCTTATTACCTCTGCGATAACAAGAACATATGTATTTGTTATCTCCAACTGATATTTTGTATTCATTTTTTTGTATAGTATCATCAATAATGAAAACCTGCAAGGAGTATAACTAATTAAAAAATTAAACATTTAAAATTATTACACAAACACACATTTGTGCGCATTTATGTAATTTTATAGATTTTATAATGTAAAATGTAGATAATTATCATTTTGGCTTGTCTAAAAAATAGACAAATCATCTATAATAATATACACTCACCCGAAAAAAAAGCGGTACACTGAAAATGTGGGAAAAATTCATCAAATTTCAACTGACGATAACTTCGTAAATAATAAAGATAGAAAGTTCTATAAAATATGGAAATAAAGCTAAAAATCTCTACTTTAAGAATCAATTTATTTCAATGTTGCAAAATAAATTTATTGAAAATGGCGGATGACAAAGCGCGAGCATGCAAAATTGAAAAATAATGGTTCGAGTTTGCGACGGTGCACGGTATAAACAAAAAATTGTAGCTTATTGGGATCAAAAGCGTACGAAAGTACAGAGTCTCCTCTTTAAAATGCTTTTTTATGCATCTCGATACGATGATTTTTCGCCGAGAGATTCGCATTTGAAGAAAAAGGCAGATTCTTACTTCAAATGCGAATCTCTCGGCGAAAAATCATCGTATCAAGATGCATAAAAAAGCATTTTAAAGAGGAGACTCTGTACTTTCGTACGCTTTTGATCCCAATAAGCTACAATTTTTTGTTTATACCGTGCACCGTCGCAAACTCGAACCATTATTTTTCAATTTCGCATGCTTTTGCTTTGTCATCCGCCATTTTGGAGAAAGTTATCACACATTATTGCGTTATGAATTTTCGAACACTAGACATCCAAACTTTTAAAATGGTTTTTAAAAAATCCTGCTAGCTGTATTACGTGCCGAGATATTCAATTTTGAACCAGACCGAATTGCAAGAATAAGAATTCTGTGGTTATCAGCTCCGCGGTATTTTAAAACTCCAAACTCTCCTTACGGTTATAAGTGTCAATTCTGCTCTTGGCGTTACCCAGGATCAACGGCGTGGACGTGGCAGAAATCTGATCCCGTGTGCACATGTTGGCACGTGTGTATGTGTGTGTGTGTGTGTGTGTGTGTGCGTGCGTGTGTCCGTGCGCCCGTGTGTGTGTATGTGTGTGTGCGTGCGCGTGCGTGCGTGCGTGCGTGCGCGTGCATGCGTGTGTGTGCGCGTGCACCACTGGGATAAGGACCTCATGGCTTGTTAGATCCACGATATTTTACGACTCCAAACCCTCCCGGTGGTGCGTGTACAATTGTGTGTGCGCGCGCGTATATTAATAATGGGTATGACCTCCTCGTGCGCGTATTACCTCATTCATGCGACGAGGCATACTTCTTATTAGTGTTTTAATTTCAGTCTGCGTAATGTCATTCCACTCTATTTCAAGAACTCTTCGAAGTTCTGGCAATGACTGAGGAGCAGGTATATGATTTCGTACTTTTCTGTTAATATTGTCCCATAGGTGTTCAATGGGATTTAAATCTGGACTCATTGCTGGCCATTCGAGTCGATTTATGCCAACTTCATCGCAGAAATCAAGCACTTTTCTCGCAACGTGCGGTCGAGCATTGTCTTGCATAAACAAAAAGTCCTCTCCGATGAAGTGCGCATACGGAACAACGTACGGTATGAGTACGTCTTCCACGTATACATCTGCGTTCATGTTTGCGTCAAAAAAGTGGAGATCTGTGTGAGCATTCGCAGAAATTCCTGCCCAAACCATTACAGAGCCACCATTGTAGCTAGGCCTCTCACTTACAGTACAGTCTGCAAATCGTTCTCCAACGCGACGGTATACTCGTTCTCGTCCGTCTGAAGAATACAGACAAAAACGAGATTCGTCGCTAAAAAGAACGGTACTCCATTCTGCATATGTCCAGCCTGCATGCTCGACAGCAAAATTGAGTCGAGTTACGCGATGGCGACGCATAAGCGAAGGTACATTTGCTGGCCTGCGCGGAAAAAGACCGTGTTCCGCTAATCTGTTTCGAATAGTGTCAACGGATACATTACATTCGCGGACATCTCTTAAATTGTTTCGAATTTGAACAGCCGTTCGATGTCTGTCTCTTAATGAATTTAAAACAATAAATCGGTCATCGTTTTCATTCGTACAACGAGGACGTCCCGAACCAGGTCTTCTTTGGACAGAATTAGTCTCCAAGTACCTAGCATAAGCACGTTGCACGGTTGACACTGATAAATCAAGTGCCTCAGCAACGTACCTTCGACTTCTCCCATCTTCAATTAACGCTACAACTTGAGCAGCTTTTTCAGGACTTATCGTCGCCATAATTGACCAATAATTTCAATGCGAAAAGATTAATTATTGTTTACTTTGACGAAGTCGTACGAATAAGTAACGCGTCTCGAAAGAAAAAGATCAAGAGAAATCAAGCACTCTTCTCGCAATGTGCGGTCGAGCATAAACAAAAAGTCAGGGCGGAAAAATCACAAAAGATCTGCAGACATCTCCTTCGGATGCAAAACAATTGATTGAAAAATAATGGTTCGAGTTTGCGACGGTGCACGGTATAAACAAAAAATTGTAGCTTATTGGGATCAAAAGCGTACGAAAGTACAGAGTCTCCTCTTTAAAATGCTTTTTTATGCATCTCGATACGATGATTTTTCGCTGAGAGATTCGCATTTGAAGTAAGAATCTGCCTTTTTCTTCAAATGCGAATCTCTCGGCGAAAAATCATCGTATCGAGATGCATAAAAAAGCATTTTAAAGAGGAGACTCTGTACTTTCGTACGCTTTTGATCCCAATAAGCTACAATTTTTTGTTTATACCGTGCACCGTCGCAAACTCGAACCATTATTTTTCAATTTTGCATGCTCGCGCTTTGTCATCCGCCATTTTCAATAAATTTATTTTGCAACATTGAAATAAATTGATTCTTAAAGTAGAGATTTTTAGCTTCATTTCCATATTTTATAGAACTTTCTATCTTTATTATTTACGAAGTTATCGTCAGTTGAAATTTGATGAATTTTTCCCACATTTTCAGTGTACCGCTTTTTTTTCGGGTGAGTGTATATATACATGTACTGTGGAGATTAGTGGAGGAACACAGTAGCATATTAAAACTGCAGTCAAATAAATGTAGATTGGTAATTTTATTAATACTATTAATAAGTAGTGGTCTTCCGCACCACCTTTGAGGTTCCACTTATGGCGCGTTTGATTTTTTTTTAAGTGGATCGTCGCCTGGAGCCCTATTGTACCACTTTTTTTTACACCTGTTATTTACAGGTTAAAATAATTTACAGTAGTTGACACTGTATTTTTGTATCTATATACTTACTGTACTTTGTATACTCACTGTACTTGTACTTTTGCGCGTTGCGCGTATATTGGCGAGTTGGGAAAATTACTTACTTTATAATTTTTTATAAATACAAAATATATTTTGTATTTATTATGCCTGCAATGCTATCAAGAGTAATGAGAAATACAAGGTGTCCCATTTTAAACAATCCACTCAAATATCTCAGAAACACCGAGTTAAATAATAAAATTTTTTAAATAAAAGTTGTAAGATTTGGAGAGGGAAAAAATATAGGGATATTTGTTTGACCTTGGATGGAAGCGCTTCTGAGATTTGAAGGTCATTTTTATTTTTTTAAATGGAACCACTTTAATTTTTTTATATAAATCGATTTCTTATAATATTTGTCGTAAAAAGTTATAAAACTAGGATGGCCAAAAATTGAATGGTTTACAAGATATTTTATACTTTAATTTGACATAATTTTACATAAACTATAAAATATCTCGTTAAATATTCATTTTTCAATTATCTTACTTTAACACTTTTATGCACAAAATAATGAGAGGAATTAATTGGTGTAAAAAAATACATAGTTGACTTTAAGAAAAAAGTATATATATTTAAGAAGAAAGTATATTATATCATATCTGCTAAATATAGCTTAAATATAGCTCTGCTAGATTTTTTCTTAAAGACAACCATGTGTTTTTTTTATACCAATTGATTCCTCTCATTATTTTGTGCATAAAAGTGTTGATGTAAGATAATTGAAAAATGAATATTTAACGAGATATTTTATAGTTTATGTAAAATTATGTCAAATTAAAGTATAAAATATCTTGTAAACCATTCAATTTTTGGTCATCCTAGTCTTATAGCTTTTTACGACAAATATTACGAGAAATCGATTTATATAAAAAAAATTAGTGTCCTTCCATTTGAAAAAATAAAGATGACCTTTAAATATTAGAAACGCTTTCATTCAAGATCAAACTAATATCCCTATCTTCTTTCCCCCTCCAAATCCTACAACTTTTATTTAAAAAATTTTTTGTTTTAACGCGGTATTTCAGAGATATTTAAGTGGATTATTTAAAATGGGACACCTTGTATAAAAATAAAAACATAATTTGCAAAAATTATTTTTTATTTTTTAATAAAAAGTACAATTTTTATAAATATTTTAATAAATAATGTTTCCTAGGCCTTCTCGGCCACCTTGGCCTCCTCGGCCTCCTCGGCCCCCTCGGCCCCCTCGGCCTCCTCGGCCCCCTCGGCCTCCTCGGCCCCCTCGGCCTCCTCGGCCTCCTTGGTCTCCTCTACCCCCTCGACCTCCTCTATCCCCTCGACCTCCTCGGCCCCCTCGGCTCCTTCGGCCCCCTCGGCCCCTTCGGCCCCCTCGACCTCCACGGTCACTTTGGCCACCACGGTCCCTTCGGCCACCTCGGCTGTCCTGGCCACCTCGGTCACCTCGGCCACCCTGGTTAGCGGTCCGCTCGTCCTGTTCTTTGTTTGTATCTGAAAAATAAACATAAGTAATTAAAAAGTGCAAAATTGTATTATTTATTGCCGGTTATTATTACACTATAAATTATTGTTCAAATTATTATTATAAGACAGAAATATTAATTTTAACGAATCTAATCTAAATATAAAACACTTTTAGTATAAATAGACAAATACCGTTTTCATTCAATTGTTCTTGCAACTCTTTTTGATGTTGCTACTGCTGCTGCTGCTGCAAGTACATAGGTGGTACTGCAGCTGCTGTTGGTTTGCCATCATTTGATCTAATTGTTGCTGCTGTGCAGCGATTTTTTGCTCCAAATCTTCTGCAAAAATAAAAAGAATAAATATATAAATAAAATATAAAATAAAAATAAAAATAAAAGTCAAGTTAAATTATATAAATATAGTTAAGTTATATAAATTAAGTTAAGTTAATAAAGTTAAGTTATATAAATTTTTGACCGTATATAGAGAATATAGACCGAATATAGAGAAATTACTGAAAATAAATGTATAAAATATTTAATGTTATAAGTAATTAAATTTTCAATAATTTCTCTACATATTTTATTTCTCTATCTAAATAGCTAACAATCTTAATACACTTCTTCCGTCTGTTTCAAGGTTTTGCGTTTACTCACTCGCGTTTACGTCTCGCGGTCGACTCTGTACACATCAATAATATATAATGCCTAATATCATAACACATTGTTCACTTTTTAATAGTTACCGTCGGTTACGGTCGATTGAAAATCTTGGTTCTTATATATAAGCACATATATAAAATATTTTTCTAATACGAATAATTATAATTTTATTCTCTACTTACGGGACATTGTTCCACTGCGTGCTGCTGTTGAAACGAAACTGGCGTCTTGAAGAATTAATTCTGTCACCTTATACTGGCAAGTAAACATATTATATACACTCACCCGAAAAAAAGCGGTACACTGAAAATGTGGGAAAAATTCATCAAATTTCAACTGACGATAACTTCGTAAATAATAAAGATAGAAAGTTCTATAAAATATGGAAATGAAGCTAAAAATCTCTACTTTAAGAATCAATTTATTTCAATGTTGCAAAATAAATTTATTGAAAATGGCGGATGACAAAGCGCGAGCATGCAAAATTGAAAAATAATGGTTCGAGTTTGCGACGGTGCACGGTATAAACAAAAAATTGTAGCTTATTGGGATCAAAAGCGTACGAAAGTACAGAGTCTCCTCTTTAAAATGCTTTTTTATGCATCTCGATACGATGATTTTTCGCCGAGAGATTCGCATTTGAAGAAAAAGGCAGATTCTTACTTCTAGGCCTCTCACTTACAGTACAGTCTGCAAATCGTTCTCCAACGCGACGGTATACTCGTTCTCGTCCGTCTGAAGAATACAGACAAAAACGAGATTCGTCGCTAAAAAGAACGGTACTCCATTCTGCATATGTCCAGCCTGCATGCTCGACAGCAAAATTGAGTCGAGTTACGCGATGGCGACGCATAAGCGAAGGTACATTTGCTGGCCTGCGCGGAAAAAGACCGTGTTCCGCTAATCTGTTTCGAATAGTGTCAACGGATACATTACATTCGCGGACATCTCTTAAATTGTTTCGAATTTGAACAGCCGTTCGATGTCTGTCTCTTAATGAATTTAAAACAATAAATCGGTCATCGTTTTCATTCGTACAACGAGGACGTCCCGAACCAGGTCTTCTTTGGACAGAATTAGTCTCCAAGTACCTAGCATAAGCACGTTGCACGGTTGACACTGATAAATCAAGTGCCTCAGCAACGTACCTTCGACTTCTCCCATCTTCAATTAACGCTACAACTTGAGCAGCTTTTTCAGGACTTATCGTCGCCATAATTGACCAATAATTTCAATGCGAAAAGATTAATTATTGTTTACTTTGACGAAGTCGTACGAATAAGTAACGCGTCTCGAAAGAAAAAGATCAAGAGAAATCAAGCACTCTTCTCGCAATGTGCGGTCGAGCATAAACAAAAAGTCAGGGCGGAGAAATCACAAAAGATCTGCAGACATCTCCTTCGGATGCAAAACAATTGATTGAAAAATAATGGTTCGAGTTTGCGACGGTGCACGGTATAAACAAAAAATTGTAGCTTATTGGGATCAAAAGCGTACGAAAGTACAGAGTCTCCTCTTTAAAATGCTTTTTTATGCATCTCGATACGATGATTTTTCGCTGAGAGATTCGCATTTGAAGTAAGAATCTGCCTTTTTCTTCAAATGCGAATCTCTCGGCGAAAAATTATCGTATCGAGATGCATAAAAAAGCATTTTAAAGAGGAGACTCTGTACTTTCGTACGCTTTTGATCCCAATAAGCTACAATTTTTTGTTTATACCGTGCACCGTCGCAAACTCGAACCATTATTTTTCAATTTTGCATGCTCGCGCTTTGTCATCCGCCATTTTCAATAAATTTATTTTGCAACATTGAAATAAATTGATTCTTAAAGTAGAGATTTTTAGCTTCATTTCCATATTTTATAGAACTTTCTATCTTTATTATTTACGAAGTTATCGTCAGTTGAAATTTGATGAATTTTTCCCACATTTTCAGTGTACCGCTTTTTTTCGGGTGAGTGTAGTTACTGCAGTAACTCTTGCTAATATGCAGTAGTTTAAAATAAATAATTAAAAGCTTTGCAGGCGTGTAATCTTTTATGTTGATAAATGTAAAATAACAAGCATGGCTAAACGAGTAAGGCGAATGGCAAGAATATTAAAAATCTCGTGTTTGAAAACTGTGATTTTGTAACTTTTTTTCCTTTTTCGATATTTATTTTAAGTAAATTATTAGATAATGTTTTTGGCTAAAAAAAATTATTTTATCTTTATTAAAAATATTCGCATATGTTAAATTAGCACTTTGTTGCAACATTGTAAAATAACTTCATTTTTCTATTAACAATAGCAGATCTGTATTATTTCTAAAATTGTTAGTTTAATATATGCGAATATTAATAATAAATAGAAAATATTATTTTTTTGGGCAAAAAAATATTATCTAATAATTTACTATGTTAGAAACAAATGTGGTAAAAAGAAAAAAAAGTTGCACGAAGCAGGTCTCGAACAGGTGATCTCTAATATTCCAGCCACTCGCCTCAGAATTCCTTTTCTGAATCAGAAACGCTTGCTTTTAACATGCAAGTAGCATGCATTTATCGTCTGTTGTGTCGGCTCGGTGGAAGGGAGCGTTCGCTCTCTTCCATTGGTTGAACGGTCGAGCTCACACGGATACGTGACGTAGCGCTTCTGTAAGGTTGTGTGAGGCAGCGGAGCCGGGACCGCTGTGGGAAATATCGCATCACTGCCTGGGGGATTCCCACATAACCCTCGGGTTCTCCCCCGAGGCCCGAGGGTATCCATAAAGGATTTCCCCCGCCTTACCAAAAAAAAAAAAAAAAAAAAAAAAAAAGGACGACGATGCAGAAAGGAAAACAATTAAAGCAACAGCTAAGACAGTACGAGAGCATAAGGTACTAACAGCTGATGAGATAAATCATGCACACACTGAGCTCGATCTGATTTCACTACCCATGAATGAAGTGATTGACGATAAAATAAATATGTTGATCGACACAGGAGCTACCATGAGTCTAATAAAATTGAATAAATTGAAAGATGAAACCATAATATACGATAAAAAGATAACTATCATTGGCGCAACAGGGCACAAAGCGGATACTATAGGCGTAATGCAAGCAACTATTCCGTTAAAAACAAGAGATGTTAAACACGAGTTAAACGTGATAAAAGACGACTTTCCTATTGAATATGACGGAATCCTCGGAGCCGACTTCCTACAAAAATATCAAGCATCTTTGGGACTATACTACTAAAAAACTACGCATCGATAAAAATTTATTTACGCTTTTTCCATGCAAAAAATTTACTTTAGAAGCTTAAAGCGAAACTATTATAACAGCCATAACTAAAAAAAACACAGCAGGAATAATCCAAGCAGTAGAAACTAGACCAGGAATATTTATCGGAAATTGCCTAGTCGAGCCAAAAAATAATAGTTGCCCGATTAGCATAATAAATACTACCAAAACTAAAATAGAAATGCAAGCTCCAGTAGTAGAAATTGAAGAAGTAAAGACAGAAGAAAATGCCGAGATATTAATAGCTCAGACGTATATACCGAAGGAAATTCCCTTGTCACGCATGCAACGAATTAAAGAGGCGCTTCGTCTCGATCACTTAAATAACGAAGAGCGAAAAACCCTACTTAGAATCTGCGAAGATTTCGATGATGTATTTCATCTAGAAGGAGAACCACTGACGGCTACCGCGGCCGCGAAACATGAGATAGCGACGCGTGCCGATTCAGCACCGGTCAACACTCGACCTTATCGCCTGCCCGAGAAACATAAGACAGAGGTAAATCGACAAGTGCAGGAAATACTAAAAAATAAAATTATTCAGTCGAGCAATAGCCAATGGAATGCTCCATTGCTAGTGGTGCCAAAAAAGACAGACGCTTCAGGAAAGGCAAAATTACGTGTAGTCGTAGATTTCCGAAGATTAAACGACTTAACTATCGGAGATTCATTCCCATTACCTAACATTACGGATATACTCGATCAATTAGGAAATTCGAAATATTTTTCGACGTTAGACTTAGCGTCAGGGTATCACCAAATACCAATGGCCGACAAAGATAAAGAGAAAACTGCATTCTCTACACCACATGGGCACTATGAGTTTAATAGAATGCCCTTTGGATTAAAGAACGCGCCCGCAACTTTTCAACGCCTAATGAATACAATTCTAACAGGTGTACAAGGAATAAAGTGCCTAGTATATCTCGATGACATAGTGATATACGGAGCCAGTCTCCAAGAGCACAACCGTAGATTAGAAGACGTGTTGCGAAGAATACGAACCAGCAATCTCAAATTACAACCCGATAAATGCGAGTTCCTTAGGAAAGAAGTTACCTATCTGGGGCATGTAATAGCCGAGAATGGGATCATGCATGATCCAGAGAAATTAAAGGCGGTAAAAAATTTTCCGGTACCGCGGAAAGTAAAAGACATACAATCTTTTATCGGACTTGTGGGATATTATCGAAGATTTATCGAAGATTTATCGAAGATTTTTCTAAGATCGCTAAACCGCTAACCAAATTAACAAAAAAGAAAATAAAATTCGAATGGACAAACGAGCAACAAACCGCATTTGATATCCTTAGAGAAAAGTTAATAACAGCACCAATTCTTAAATATCCGGACTTTAACGAAGAATTTGTATTAACTACCGACGCATCAGATTACGCCTTGGGAGCTATACTATCACAAGGCCTGATAGGACACGACCGTCCTATAGCATACGCCAGCCGAATACTCTCTCGAGCTGAGCAAAATTATAATACGACAGAAAAAGAATTACTAGCTATAGTATGGGCAGTAAAACATTTCCGACCATACTTATACGGAACTAAATTCAAAATAGTTACCGATCACCACTTGTATGGCTATTTAATGTAACTGACCCGGGATCAAGATTAATCCGTTGGAGATTAAAATTAGAAGAATACGATTACGAAATCATTCATAAGTCAGGGAAATCTAATACCAATGCATTAAGTCGCAATGTGGCCGAGAAAATTTTTACGTTCCAAAAGGAAGAAGATAACGATGCACTTAAAATATATAGTGAAGAAGAAAAACGACGCATACTTTATGAATATCACGATGCACCTATAGGAGGGCATCAAGGAAAAGAAAGAACAATTAATCGCATACGCTTAAAGCATAATTGGAAGAGACTAACCAAAGATGTCGAAAATTACATAGCCAAATGTGGCCTATGCCAGAAAAATAAATTATCACGACGAACAAAGGCACCGTTAATAATCACTGATACGCCAAAGAAACCTTTTGAAAAATGCGCTCTTGATATAGTAGGACCACTGACGATTACTGATAACGGAAATAAATACATCCTAACTTTTCAAGATAATCTGACTAAATTTAGTAAAGCTATACCAATTATTAATCAAGAAGCTAACACAATAGCTAAAGAATTCGTGACGAAAATAATATTGGAATACGGAATACCCGAAAAAATTTTAACAGATCAAGGTACCAACTTTGTAAGCGAAATATTCAAAAACGTGTGCAAATTGCTAAAGATAGAAAAAATATAAACAACTGCATACCATTCGGAAAGCAACGGAGCACTCGAACGATCACATAGAACGTTAGCAGAATATTTACGACATTATATTAACTCCGATCAAACAGATTGGGATGAGTGGATACCTTACGCGATGTTCACGTATAATACAACACCGCACACCGCGACAACCTATACTCTGTACGAATTAATATACGGACATCAAGCAACGCTTCCAACAGCATTAACCTATCCACCGAAAACTAGCTATACGTACGATAATTACGCCGCGGAACTAAGAGAAAAATTAAGAGTCGCACACCAAGTGGCAAAAGAAAATTTAAAGGTGAAAAAGATTAAAGCTAAAGACTATTATGATAAAAAGACTCAAGTAAGCATATTTAAAGCAGGGGATAAAATATTATTATACGATGAAACACTAAGACGAGACGCTCGAAAAAACTTGACGCGTTATAGACAGGACCTTACATAGTAATTGAGAAAAAATCAAGCGTTAACTACATCATAAAAAAGGGGCGAAAAACAATGCTGGTGCATGCAAACCGCATTAAGCATTTTATTGAAAATTAAATCACACTTACCACATTATGGAGAATCAGGATAATCCTCGTTCTCGCTGGCCTCCTCCTGGAGCCAAAAAATCCGGTTCAGGGTGCAAGTCGTCTCAAGTATGACCAACATGGCACGTCGCCACTCTAAACACCCCACACGACGACGACGATGCCCACCAAATCGTCGAAACTGCCTCGACACCGCACTACGCAACCCTTCGATGAGTTCAAGGGTAAGGGCTGTTCTTTCGCAGCGAATATGATATCGCTCCACCGAACCCTGAACGTAAGCAGGAACTACGTCCTCCAATAGCTCCGCCGTGGTTAACTCACGCACAATCACTACTCGCTGGCCGGTCGTAGGCCGCACAACAATAATCAAATTTTCAAAAGAAGGATCCATCATTAGACACGATCTAACAAGAATTGACGCACAGTAGCACTCGCGCAAATCACAAGACCCTTTCAAAGGACGAAATGCAGAACACGCACATATAAAAAATTATCTTAACACCCTACACTACTGATATAATATAACACGTAGCATAAAACTTCCAGGTACGCTATACTGGAGGATAAACTAATCAAGGTGAGAACTGAAACGATATCCCCAGTCAAGATAGAATATTTCTCACGAGAACCAGGGCTATATTACGAACAAATAGGAGAACTAAATCTCATTGAAACAAAATGGAAACTAGTAATAAAATTAGATATTACGGCAATAAATATAAGATTTAAACGTATTAAGGAAAAAATACAAGATACGGATGAAATTTGTAATGAAATTAATAATAAATCCACAGAACAACCATGCCGAAAAATGAAGTTAATAATCGAGAAAAACATTAATCAATTGACGGAATCGATAAAACAAATAATAAATACCATTTATAAAAAACCTTCCGACAAACGACGCGGATTAATTAACGGAATAGGTAGTATCGCTAAAACTCTATTTGGAACCATGGACGCAGATGACGAGAAATATATTAATGAACAATTACATTTAATAAAAAATAACGAACAAATAACACATCACGCCGCGAAAACGCAAATAAAAATATTAAACACAACGCTTACACACATAAATAAACTAGAAGATACACTAGAACATAATAACGAATTATTAAAAAACGCTACAAAAAATATTTACAATCGAATCTCAGATGAAATTAAATGAGAAGATATATTAGAACATTTTCTAATAATAAACGCAATTTTAATTAATCTACAACGAGATATTCAAGATATTATTGACTTTCTGACACAAATACAAAACGGAATATTAAATCCAAAAATAACACCAATAGAAAAAATAATTTCTGAATTAAAAGAAGCGACGCCTCATTTGCCTCAAGGAACACAATTTCCTTTTGGGCTTAAAATAGAAGAATGGAATACCATCAAAAAATTAATTACCACAAGCGCATACTATGACAATACAAATATTTATACTATATTACAATTCCCTTTGATAACGTTTCCTAAATACAAAATAATAAAAATAATTCCTTTACCTATACATGACCATGACAATATTTTCGTTTTCACTGAAGTGAATCAACATATAATCGCGATAAGTACAGACGGACCGACATACATGACTATAACAAAAGAAAACTTAAATAAATGTATCAATGTACACAATACATATTTATGCGAACCCTATAGTCCTATTTATATTGTAAACACAAATTCTCTTTGCGAAATACAAACGTACTCACACTTAACAAAAAATACGGATAATTGCGATAAGCGTTATATTAAGAGTAATCAAACTTTATGGATAGCATTAAGAACACCAAATACATGGTTGTACTCTACACTTAAGGAACAATATATATTATATACAAATATATACAAAATATATACTATATATTATATATATTATATATAAAATATATACAAATATATATACATTGTAAAAATAATAAAGAAACTGTTGTAGTAATTAAGCGAACAGGAAAAATAACATTAAAAGAAAACTGTAAGGTAATTGCAACAGATATGACAATAAAAACAAAAAACTCTGAGCAAACCGCGAATATACAAACTTATTTACCAAATTTTAATTTAACATTTAGCAAAGATCAGAATACACAAAATAAGAAAAGTCCATTGCAAGGACTAAAATTCAAAAAAATTATACAAGAATTAATGGACCTCAGTAATAAACTTGAGGAAATAAATAAAGATGTTAACGACAATCTAAAAAATCCATTCGCAGAACAAGCATTTGTCTATCCTATGACAACAAGTAGCATAGCTGTTGTAATTGCCATAATACTTGCGATTATATTAGGAATAAAACTATGGAAAGAGCGAAGTCCATTTTAGAATAAATAAATGGAGCCTCAAGGTTACGAAAACTCGTATCTCCTCGTTTTCTTTTCTCAACGGGGGGGGGGGGAGGGGGGGGGGTCCAAAGAACCACAACCAATTATTAATAATAAAATATATATATATTAATAAAATATAAGAAGATATCTATTGCATATCAGATTAAGATATCTAATATTCAGTTTCCGGCTCATGCGAGACACCAGAAAATCGCGCAGCGAAAATTAAAACCTAATTCACTTTTTACGCGACAATGCTGACGAATGATCGAATTTCAGCAAGTTAGACCGTTAAAACTGCAATCAAGTGCAGTTTCGCGCATATAAAATCGCCGTCGCGAGATCACGACGGCGGGTCGAAAACTATCAGTCAAAAGAAACCGTCGGGACCACAAATCTAGAAGAACGCGAATTATAACAAATCTCTAAAAGCGAATAAGAGTAACTTGGGGCTCCGTGATACTACACTAAGGCAAGGATTCCTGACAGAACCTAGTTTATCTAGAAGTAAGGGAATTTGTAATAAAACAAGAAACCAATAAATATATGGGAGATTGTTTTTTATTAAGAAAAACAAAAAAGGATCATTCCCGGATTCCCGGCCTAACTCCTCGGCAGATCCCGAACCCGTGCCCTATCACCAAAGGCACAACAAACTCTTCAACAAAAATTGTTATCTGTACCTGTTGATCAATTACCCACAGAAGTTGTTATAGATATAAGTACAGATGGTGCAACATTGTGCGACGTGAACTAGCCTCGGAATCACGCCAGATCCAAGGGAGCACGCCCAATGGAAATCGGTAGCCGCGGTACTCCACGATCTTCGGGAGTTAGGAAACTTACGCGGCGTCGGCAGTAAATGCACGACTCGGTAACTCGCGGTATCGGCAATAAATGCTCGATTTGGTAACTCACGGTATCGGAAATAGATGCTCGATTCGGTAACTCGCGGTACTTCACACTTGTCGGGAGCAAGGTAACTCGCGAAATCGGCAATAACTGCACGATTCGGTAACTCGCAGTACTCCACGCTCGTCGGGAGCAAGGTAACTCGCGAGATCGGCAGTAACTGCACGATTCGGTAACTCGCGGTACTCCACAAAATTCGGGAGCAAGGTAACTCACGCGATATCGGTAACCGGAAATGGGCGCCAGGTGCGAGTAATCGCACCGCGGTATCGGTAACTTCAACAGTTCTCTAAAATGCTCGGCCGCTCCCCGCTCAGTATATGGCAGAGGGGCGCAGTTCTTTGATTTAACGTTAGATATCTGGAGTGAGAGGCGAACACAAGGACAACTCAATAATTAAAATTTAACAATGATGTATTTCAGTGATTCGGTTACAAGGTTAAAGATGCTTATATAGTTCGGCCGGAGCCGATACGGCGGAAATAGTTTGATACGGTAGTAAGGCCATTCGCTCAATCAATCGGTAACAAGAATAAAGTTCGATAGCTACATGAAATCTCGGAAACGCGATCACGATAATTCGCAGCTGATCCGACGATATCCAGCAAAACAAATGACTTATCTTACGACCATCCGACGCGGCCGGTGAAGGCCAAATAAATACTCTTTGGAACGACGGTAGCCTAACGGCGAGAAATGAGATGTCGCAGAACGGCTATTTTTCGCGGGCTTTCACGTTTCTCGCCGAGACGCTAACTTTGCGGTAACAGCAATCTCGCGGAGAACGTTCCCGAACCAAAATCCGCCCGCGGACATTCACCCACGGTACTTCCGGTACGGTGATAACGCGACAAAAACGGTAACCAAACGGTAACGCAAGAAAGACGGTAGCAATCGGTATCTTCAAAAGAAGCGGTAACGGAAAGATGGTAGCAATCGGTATCTTCAAACAGAAACGGTAACGGAAAGACGGTACGGTAACAAAACGAAACGGCAAACGAAAGAGACTGTCGGCGCTTGATTCACGCAAGGCGGAGAGACTTTTACGCGATATCCGGAGCCGGCTGGACACGCGGTAATTGAGCGTCAATACGCGCTCACGATATCAAAAATCTCGGTTAGTTGTGTGAGAGACACTAAATACAAAACCGACTCACGCTACCAGCCATAACCGGACGGAACTCTACGGCTACCCGAGAGGCGGCTTACATCGAGTGGACGTCTTCGGCGTCTTCGGCGTCGTTGGGCTGAGTCCTCGTGATCGTCTTCGCGCACTTGCGGCACACCGAACAGTGACAATCCTCGGCTTTGCACGTAGGTCCCTCTCATCTCGCGTCGCCTTCCTGCGCATCCTGCCGATTTTCCAAAAAGTGGGGCCCCTGAGAACCGCCCACAGTTCATCCAGGGCGCCCCCCCCCCCGCTCTCTGTGGTTTCTTCAAATCCTTCGGCCGATAATGTGTTGATGAGTCGATGTTCCCGGAAGAGACTGGTTAGGCTGGCCGGGCCATACTCCGGTTCTTCCGGGTGCAGCATCTTCGGAATTCTCGAAGCCGTCTGCAGCCGAGCGAGGTCCGCTGCTACGTGTCTCTGCGCTTCTTGGATTTTGTGGCTAAAACCAAAGCGGAGTTAGATAGGGCTTGGATGGCGGAGGCGACGGAATCGCGGTACCTGACCTTTTGCTGTGGGGTCACTAACGCGTGACACCCGTCGATGATTCCCCGGCGTCCGGTCTCCATGGCGATGCTGCATCTTCGCCCTGAGGCACAAAACACGCAACGCCGCCCGCACGGGGTCTCGCCTTACAACTTAAAAACGATCTTAACGTTACAAAATGGGAACGACATAAAAAAACAACACGTACAGATTGTGGAGTCTCGCGGGTTGCTCTCTCCACGCGAGGAGCAACATCAGGACTCTTTGCTTCCTCGGCCGGGCTATCGCCCTTGTGACGGCGCTCGAAAAGCGTCACGTCACAACTGAATGGGTCTTTTCAATTTTGGCCTATATAATATAGAATTAAAAATATAAATAGTGAACCTATTATAGCTGGTGTTTATGTTGGCAAGTTAAAACCATATGTGATCCACATAAATTTATGAAATTATTTGTCAATGATATTGTACAAGTGATACAAAATGGTGGAATATTTATAAATGATAAAAGTATTCCTTTACGTATTAGATGTTTTATTGCAGATGCACCAGCAAGAGCATTAATTTTAAATCATAAAGGTCACATGTCTTCAAATCCGTGTTCTAAATGCAAAGTTGAAGGGTTTAGATTATTTAATAGAATGATAATTAATGTGTTTGATTCACCATGTCGCACTGATTTTGAATATAAAATGTGTATAGATACAGAACATCATAATGGTGAAAGTCCGTTATCTGTTCTTCCAATGGGTTTAGTATCTAATGTACCTTTTGAATATATGCATATGGTTTTACTTGGAGTCACTAAAAAGCTTATCATCGCGTGGCTAGAAGGAAAGTATGCTGTTTTAAAATTATCCGGTAGACAAATAAGTATCATTTCAGCGCGACTGCTTTCTTGTAATAAATATTGTCCACGTGAATTTTCTCGCCGATGTAGAGATATAGTAGAATATAAAAATTTTAAGGCAACCGAATTCCGTACATTTTTAATATATACAGGACCTCCTGTATTACATAACGTGGTGACACAGGATGTTTATGTACATTTTTTATTGTTATCCAGTGCTATCTGCATTCTTATATCTAATAATTCTTCAAATAAAGATATCTTATTTGCAGAACAAGCATTGCGAAAATTTGTAATTCTTAGTTAACATTTATACGGAACAGAATTTTTATCATATAATTTGCACGGCTTACTTCACCTTGCCAATGATGTTAAGCTTTTAGGAAAGTTGGATTCATTTTCCGCGTTTGATTTTGAGAATTACATGTCAGAATTTAAAAAATTTATACGTAAACCTCATCTTCCATTACAACAGTTTGTAAGAAGATTAGACGAGTTGAACTTTACTGTTTCGTTAAAATCCAAGAATTCTGATAATGTAATTCGTGCATCTTATATTCATAAAAATGGTCCTCTTTTACGTAATATTTCTTCTACATGTACTCAATTTAAATTATTAAAAATAGGTCATATTTCTTATGGATGCAATGAACGTGATAATTATTGTTTTTCAAAAAGTGGTATCCCGAGTCGAAATTTTTAGCCTAGATTAAACCTACAAGTTTTGTCGAATTTGGAGAACCAATGTAAGCTTTAATTCATATATATAGATATAACATTACATTGGCTATTGCCCTCCTTTGATACTAAAAATTGTTACTTATTGCCGTTTTTTCCATGTGGAAGCTCAAAAGAGTACCTACTGAGAACCTCTAAAAAGGCTCCAGGTTCTATAAATATGTATTTCTAGAAAATAAATATTCAAAATTACTTAATAATCTATTATCTCATATACTCTACTTGCATTTAATGTATGAATCTTGATTTCAATAAACAATATATTAATTATTATAATTTGCTTAACTGTAAATAGACTACTATAAGCAAATATTATATAAATAATATTCACTTATCTTTTACATATCTATCTGCAGTTAAGTAAATTACATAATTAATGTATTGCGCTTATTGAAATTAAGATATGCATTAAATACAAGTAAATGTGGTAATAGAATATTAAATAATTTCGAATTATAGGTCAAATATGTAATAAAATATTAAATAAAATTTTGAATTTTGATTGTTTTTTGTTTATTCGAATAAATTTTTAGTTATTTATAATACTAAATATAATACTGAGTTGCACTTAATTTTTAAAAATATTTTTTACTATTCATTTGTTATTATTTATTTTATATTATAACATTTATTATATTAATCTGAAATAATAGAAATTGAACTCAATTATAGATTAAATATTAATATTTTTATTGCTAGAAATTTCGATAAGATTTGGAGATTCAAAAGAGGTAGGAGTTGTAAGAACGAAAGTAGGAATTGTATATTTAACATCAATAAAAATAAGGGTTTTCTAGGACAACAAGATTAAAGAAAGGCCAAAAGAAGACATAACACTTTCAAGATAGAACTTGTAGGTCAAGGAACATTATTAGAGGCACAAATAACCATGTATGAGGTTTATAGCAGGTTTTAAATTTCGACTCGGGATAATATGTATTATAGAAAATATTGTCCAAATTTTAACAAAATATTTTATTGTAAAAAAAATTTACAGAAGTTCATAATGTATATGATTATGTAATAGAATCGAAATTAATGGGAGTATTTAAATGTTATAATTTATCAGACCAGTTTATTATTCCTCTATCGGATATTTATACTAAATGTTTTAGAATCCCAAAATGGTCTGCAATTATTGGAGAAGAAGAAAATATTATTCCAAATGTATGGGTTGTGACTACAATGTTTCCAGACATATAACAGATATATAATTAGACTTATTTTATTTATAAACTGCTTATTTTGTTAAAATTTGGACAATGTAATAGTATAAGTAGAGCATTATAAATGTAGGTATTCTCATTCGCCATTATGGTGCCAGTTTACAGATGTATCAATGTATGATTAATACGTTAACGCACAGTCAATTCGCAAAGTTTTATTTAATTTTAAGAAAATAATAACATATTACATCAAAAAACTTTTATACTTTGCTATTTTTTCTATATATATGATCCACTACAAGAACGATATGATTATCACTGATAAAATTTAATAAAAATTAAAATAAAATAAAAAAATAATAAAACTGCTAAGTTTTCTTTTTTTTCTTACAATAAAAATACATGCCCTGTTTTGGTCATGCCGTTGGTTATAGACAAACGTTAAGATACTACAATGAATTTTAATAACGTAATAAAATAGAAAAGAAATAAAACTTTTACATAAAAAACTAATTTACGTTCACTCACTTTTCATAATATACTACAAGACGCTATTTTTCACAATATTTATTAAACTCAAGCTCCTTTTGCTATACATTTGTCTTTTCGCGCTGGCAAACTAGCATCAAAATGGATGAGAATACTCACCTCTATAATGCCTTAGTATAAGTAATGTATAATAAAAATGTGTGTGTGTGTGTGCACGCGCGCGCGCGCATGTGTATAACAATAATATTGTATCATATTTGGGTATAATTTATTTTTACAATTTATTAATATGTATAAAAAACTAGTAATAATCTCTAATACAAGAATGAATAGAGAGTTTGTATAGTTAAATATGGCTAACAATGAAGATATAATTAAGAAAACTTGTACAAACAATCATAAAAACATAAAGAAAGAATTTAAAATGACTTTAAAAGGAAGGCAAATAATTAAACCAAAGAAATTATTAACGACTTTATCGGATGAAAAAGGGAAAAGAAAAAAAAGACTTATGAAACAAAAATGTACAAATATACATGAGGAACTGCACGATCTTCGACAATCATGTTCAGTCGAACCAAATATTTTAAAAGATATTATTACTTCTACAAGCAACATGCAGAAATCAAATCAACAATATGATGTAATATCAGAAAAACCTCATGAGGTTAATAACGTTTTATCACGTAGCATGAGCATGGATAATAGTCTACTACATAAGAACTCAAATCAATGGGTTCAATACGGTACCAATCATGCATTGCCTGCGTGTAATTCTTGGAATAACAATATCTGTAATAATGAAAATATAAGCATCAAAAACAGATGTATCACATATAACATTGATGAAATACCAGTTGTCTTAAACGATGACTTGCAAAAATCTGGTAAGATTAGAATTTTGTGTGTTTTAAATGTAATTTTAATTGATATCATTTTTATTGAAATGTTTCAATGTTTCATGTTTGTTTTTAATTTAAAATTTAAAAATGTTTTGGTGTACAAATAAGATATATAAAATTATGATTAATTTATATTGTAAAAATTTAGAAAATCTTTTATGTAATATTTTAACGTATACATTTAATTGTTTTTAATATATTCAAAAAGTTACAGCTTTAAAATTATTTTTAGTAAAAAGGTATAAATGTAATGATTAATATAACTTGATTTATTTGTAGAAGCAATATCCGAAGATAAAACTCAAAGTGAAATTGTCAAACTTCTGAGGTAAATTATAATAATTTTTAATTTTCAAAAATTGAAATGTATAGTATTAATATATACTGTAAAATATGTTATTCTATAAGCCAATTTCACCATCATCGGTTAAAGTAAACGGTCAGTTAAACTCAACATCTATTTTTATCTTATCTAAGAGGTAAGATAGAGATAGAAATAGAGTTTAACTGATGATAAAATTTACCTTAAGTCTATGAAAAATTGTTATTGTATATTATATTCAAATATTATAATATGCTTTTATTGTTGTAGTTTTTATTTTATTATGCATATACAATTATATATTTTTCACTGCAGGCAAGTGATAAAGCAAAATTTGGAATTATTATCAGACATAAAAGTTTTAAAAAGACATCACACGTTGACGATGCAAAACAACTTATATAAAAGACCCGATGGTTTTCCATTAAAAACGATTGAAGAATTTGAAAATTTAGAAGCTGATATAGACCGTCTGCAAGAATTGGTAAGTAATATGCATTTTTCAATAAACATGTAATAACTTTTATAATAAAGACGACAGTAATAAAATATTTTTGTAATATATTATGAATATATCAGAAAGGTATTTCTTACCAATTTTGGGTCACTGTATGTATGTGTGTGTATGAATATGGTTCTGTATTTTGTTACACCTTTTTGCGTTTTAAACAAAATTTAGACTTGAGATCAGAAATAGTTCGAAAATTAAGTTAAAATACTTTAACTTAAAAAAACTTAAAGAAAAATTGAGTTAAAAAAATTAGGAATACGATACGGTAAAACAAAATACAGATTCGTATTCAATGACCAAAAATGTATCAGAAATAGATATCTATTCAGGTTCAAGACTTTTTCCTAAAAATTTTTTAGCTGTTCTTAATTTCTCTTATAAATTAAGTATACAATTAAATGTTATACACAAATATCTTAGAATTGATATCTTATGAAATAAAAACAGATAAAACTGTAAAGCATTTTTAAAATCTTATAAAAGAACTATTACAGTAAATTGTTAACTATCAGCTTTACACACTGCTGCAAAAAGTATAAAAATGTTTGTTCTATATCTCATTATACATTAATTATTCAAATTTATTGTAGCTAACATATCTTAAATTTGTCAGTGGCCTAAAATTAAGAGAAACTCTCAGCCATTTTCAAAAAGAAACGATGACAGATGAGTTAACGTGCAAATTTACTTATTGGGGTCGAACGAAGGAGTCGTTAGCCTTTTATAATACACAAATTGCAAAAGTGTTTTTTTGTATGTATTTTTTATATTATAAAACACAATAGAAGCTACATATATTGGAATTGATATTTTAATTTTTCAAACATTTATATAATGTATAAATACTGTTATGTTTTTTAGATGCGGCAAAAATGTGTCCAAATTTTAAAGGGCCTGAAAGTAGGGCTGAATTCAAATTGGAAATTATGGAGGTTTTTTGAGCTGCCAAACAACGACAACATTTAAGAAGTAAAAGTATTGCGGTAATTGTAGAAGAGGAAGAAATGTCGGATTTTTCATGCAATAATAATTTATTCGAAGACATGCCTGAAATGGACAGTATTGAAGATTGTGATGACAATACTGAAAACTGTAATGCGTCCGCTGAAAGTGATTAATGTTATAGAAAGAGAGAAATCGCGGAAGGGAGACATGTTAAGATACATGGAACTTAATATTGAGATTTGTTAGTTGATTTTTAATTGATAAGTTTTGTTTATTATTAAAGTTTATTACTTAAATTTATTACTAAAGTTAAACTGCATATTTTCTAAATTTTGTGTTTTTTTTAAATTAGTTATTTCTTAGTTATTAATTTAATTATTAGATTACTTTACTACTTGATAAAAACATGTTTCATACTAGTCCGTCACATTTGTTCTTTGCTGTAAGTCTAATACAACTGTCTAACCGTTTTTAGTGACACGATGAAACAAAACTCATGTGATACATTTCTTAATAAAGAACTATATTACTAAATGATATAATTTTGTTTTAGTATTATGAGGATGGAAAAACAAATAATGTATTTTATATGTAAAGCGGTCAACTCAAATCATATCAAAAGATGTGTGTATATATATATGTATATATATATATATATATATATATATACAGGGTGTCTGGCAATAATCGCCCCACCGGTCATATACAGGTAGAGGAGGTCAAATCGAGTAGAAAAGTCCTTTACCATTTTTTAATTTTCATAATAAGTACTGAGTAATTAACGAAAAAAGATCGGCGAATCCGCGCGAGTAAAGCGCGCGCGGTGAGAAGAACGTCCCACTGCTACGCGATCACTAGGACACAAGGATCTAGCGTTACGCGCCGCTCGTATGTTGCCATTGTCATTTGTAGAGCGCTCCTCCCAACGCTTCATCGCGCGCCTAGTGATCGCATAGCAGTGGGATGTCCTTCTCGCTGCGCGCGCTTTACTCGCGCGGATTCGCCGATCTTTTTTCGTTAATTACTCAGTACTTATTATGAAAATTAAAAAATGGTAAAGGACTTTTCTACTCGATTTGACCTCCTCTACCTGTATATGACCGGTGGGGCGATTATTGCCAGACACCCTGTATATATATATATATATATATATATAATATTATATACACATCTTTTTGTATATAACGAATATTTTTTGGAAGTATTTGGTTATGTTTTGCGACTGGAATATTGCGACTATTTCTTTTGTATAAAACCGTTTTACATGTAATAAATTGTGGTTCTGTATGCGTATAATAGTAGCTTTTACTTTTAAATAAATTCATAATAAATTTTGAGAATAAATTTATTGTACTTTTTATTCAATCTATAATTTTAATTATAACCTAATCATAACCTAAAATATCCCGAAAATATTATCATAAAATGAGCTCATAAGTTGCAATAAATACACACATATCTTGTTATCATATTCTGAACTTCATATAACATACAACTTGCAATATCAGCTTGATCATCATGTGTGTATATATTATGTCCTTATTTTGTTGCATTTTATGGATGTCATAACATGATTGCGTTCTGAGTAGCATATGAGCCCGCATCTGTGTCTATTCTTGTCATCATGTTTGCGAGATACATGAGTGCAATATGAGCTCATTATGCATATTTTTGTCTATCTGGGGAGTTATGGAGATTACCCGGTAAAAAATTTCTCATATATAATCATGTAGCATTTAATAGAGTTATACAATATATTACATAATTGTATAAAAATATGTATAATTATACATGCGACTGCAGTATAGAATTACATGTAAGTACTTTTTATACATACTTATATATAATGTCCACAATATTTTATATATAATTATATATGAATCTCTGTTAGTCTAATATATGATTATGTATAAGTCTTGCATCATGTATAAACATATATAAGTAAGAAGCAAATTTCAGATATAGTCATACGCAATTGTATATGATTTTGTATAAACGAGAAATTCTGGCTAATTGTGTCACTTTTTCCTTAATTTCACTTAATGCCTTGATTTAGAAATATTTTACTTTTCTAAAAGTTTCTATACCTTTTTCTTATCGCGCGCGTGCATGCAAGAGAGGAATATAAACAAAATAAAATAAAAAAACATTATTTTACATTTATAAGAGATATATGTTATTTATTGTATTTCTAAATAATATGAGAAAAATAAATAACATGAGATATAAATACATTTTATGAGTGATACAAATAGTTCGAAAATTAGTGCTTGGGGTATTTAAAGAAGAGATTTTTAAGAAAGGACTTTATCAAGTCACTCTTACTGCCCATATAGCACAGAACATTGCAATTACATTGCAGCAATGTTACAATTTTGCAAGTTGCAATGTAATATTGTTGAGACATTATTGCAACCTGTAATTGTAATATTTCATGAGAATGTGACAGCAACATTCCAATAACATTGCAATAACAATATTCGGTAATCGCTAGTTCGTTTGTTTACCGCTATGCGACGCGCGTTGCAAAATCTATCTCGTATTTAAGTTTTAGTCATGATGATTATATGAAACTTGCAAAGAGTGGCTAGTAAGATTAAAGACATAGTAATTATTTTTACCAGTTTAATTTTTCTGATACGACCTCAACACAGGGAATTCAGATATTGAACTGATTGTTCAAAAATCGAACAGATAAATGTCCAAATAAATAAAAATATATGCAACATTATTCTAAGATTGCAATAACAATGCATTATTGCAAATTCATTACATTGCAATATTACTGTAATATTTCGTTACAATCTTCCTAAAAGCGGACATTTTAACGTTGCTGCAATCCCACAGCAATAATGCAACAACATTTTGCAGTGAATTTGCAATATTGCAACATTGCGATGAAAGATTGATGCAATGTGTATGCAATCTTTGTGTGCTTTATGGGTATATATATATATAGGTACAACATAGTGAAAATAATAATAAAATAATCTAAAAAAATAAAATAAAATACTTTATTATATTAATATTTACATTTAGTAACTTGAAGTTTAGGCTTGCAAATTTCAAAACGATGGAATAGCAGGAGAATCTCAAGCCAAAGAAGATTGTAATTCTTGATATCTTTTATTAAAACCAATGTTTTAATTAAGCAGCATACGTTTCAGCTGATTATTCAGCCATCTTCAGTGCTACCTTTACAAAACTAAATAATTATATATCTTAGAAATTTTTTTATATAATTGAGGTCAAGATAATAAAAATTTTTACCTAATGAGATAAATAACTAAATAAAATTATTTTTTTATCGCATACCTGTTTCTTAGAAGACCGTAAATTCAATTCTTCATTATTAATAAAAACTCTTATGAAGTGATCACGATTGCGAGAATTTCTTATTGAGGTGTTGATCGAAAGTCACCATGTTCTCAACTGTGAGTTAATGTTAATTCTAAAATGTAAAAGGCGTGTGGGCAAAAAGGATATAAGAGAGGGAGGAACACAAGGAGAAGGAGTAACCAAATCTACAGCCGACAAGGAGAAAAATATTATTTTTCTACCTCTATAAAGTAGGCAATAAGTTGAGAATCGGAACATACGAATCAAAGAGCAAATCAGTGTCACTTTGTTTATTTAATCCGTGTGACTGTCTTTTTATGTTTATCATTTCAGAAGTTGATCTTCTGAAGTATGATTTTTCATTATCAACTATGCTAACTCCTTCTCAATTTACATTTAGCTTAATATTTTTATATGTTAAAAATTAAATTTTGTAAAAAGATTGCCAGAAGCAATAATTTGACGTAATAAATATGTGCTTTAAATTTCATAAATGAAAATTTCACTTACATTAGTGCAGATTATAGTTATTATTATTTTTATACCGTACTTAATTGATACTAAGATACATTGTTAATTATTTTATTGAAAGATTTAGTCATTATTGTCTATTATTTTATTAAAAGATTTAGTTATTATTGAATTTTTAAGCACCTACTTTTTTTTCTCCAGCATTCGTCCATGTCTTAATGTCGCTTGCACGAGCCACTTTGAAGCATAGTTTGCAATATCAGAATCTGTACAATTCTCGTACGTTAAACGTACAGCCTCTGAAACATTTATTAAAATTAATATTTTTAATATGATTAATATAAATAGGTTTAGATAAAATCACCAATATATTTGTATGTAAAATTTGCAAACTTATTACGTTTAATACATTTCGACAAAAGCAAATCGTTCAAGCTCTTTTTCTTTGCCTTGCCAGCCCAACTGTATTCCAGGGCAACTTCATTTGAAATAATCTTTTTCAAAATGTTAATAATTAATTCGTGACTGTCACGTCCTCCAATTCTGTTAAAGGAAGTTACATGTAAAAACACAATTTTTTATTATAATATTGTAATAATATTTCTTTGCAAAAAAATTAATGTAACTTGTACATTAAAAAACTTTAATATTTTCAATGAAATGAATAAATATTTACCATTCGATTGAAAAAATCGTCATTTTCAAGATCACTTTCCATATTTTTAAGTTTCTCTTGAAATTTTAAAGGCAATGACACGAATTCTTCAAAAATTGACTTTTCTTTACTTTTCTGATCACTGCAGTTGTTTTCATTCCTTTCTTCTAGTTTCTCGAGTCTGTCATCAATGGATTTTAATTTTGCATAAATTTGATTTAACTTTCGCAATATTTCTGGTAGTATATCTGAAAAAAAGTAAACTAGAATACACTTTCGAACACAATACACAAAGAGATGAGTTTATTTTCTTCGCCAAAAGTTGATATAAATTTTTTAAGATTATTCACGTCTACGTCAAAACCATTAATCAAAATAAAAATATACATTTATTTTTAGCGACAAAAAATGCACAAAGTACACGTATTCAATCACTTCTTTAAATTCAATCACTTCTTTAAATATCTATCAAATATACGTAATTTTTATTAGACTTAACGTGCAAAATTATAAATATATTATACTAACTTTTGTTTGAGACCGAAGTAAAGGAAATGCTCTTCTGGCTATCGTGTTCTTTATTTACAACTTCTTCATTTTTTGACGATAAATTATTGTTATTCTTAATTAAGGATTGCGGCACAGGTGGCAATGTCGGAAAATGCGGGTTAGTTGATTGTTTCTCATATTTTTCACTAATATTTTTATTATTGTTCGTATTTTCGACATCGGATGATGAAGAATAATTATCATTTTGAATCGTTTTGAGACGTCTTTTTTACGCGAAATTTCTATATCTGATATTTCTAAATCAGAATAATTTTCGGCAATTTTGACTTTCTCCATTTCGGATTCATATGTGTCTAAAAATTAATACAAATATATAACAATGTTAAAATCATAATATTAAATAACATTACATTAAAATTGTAGAATAATAAACTCACTTGATGTTCCAAAAATTCACAGAACACGGAATGTAGGCCAGCTGCAGACAGGACTCATTTCTTCGATAATAGCTTTTCGAATTTTTTTATCATTGCAGATTGGCGGCCAATAACACATTGTATCATTGTCATATAGCCAAGATGTAGGAACTAATTGAAGTCCATCTTCAAACAAGACGATTGTAAATCGTGACATCTTCTATTTTCTATAAATGTTTATGAATACAATAAAAAAATAATAATAAGTAAATAATTCTTTACGGATATCATATATTACTCAATTTTAGTTAATTCTACTGCAACAATTTATTTGTATATACACAATTTGAAAAAACAATTTGTTTTTCTATTAACAAAACTTAAATCGATATTTTATGAACGCAAGCTATTTTTATTACGAATTATGTATCTATTACAAATTGTTGCGCTACTGTGTGCATATAATATATATTTTATATTTAATTCAATAACAATAAAATAATAACACAATCCCGACTTGAAAAACAATGCTAAATTTAAAAATATTCTTAAAATATCCGCAAATGTATTTGATATGTCATTGTTATAAAGAATTATAATCATCATTATGAACAATACTTATATTTTAATTTTAAATGTAAAAAAAATTATCAAATTTTATATTAAGTACAATTAAATTTTAAAATTAAGACAAATTTGTGCTTAATATTAATAAAAGTATACCCTATGTGTGTATAATTGGAAAAACGACGCTTAAACCCAATCAGCAAACAATGTTTTTTAAAATGTTTGTAAAAATTTTTGGAAAACATTTTTTAAAACATTCTAAAAAACGTTAAAATAATGTGTTAAGTCCTCTTTTATTCATTAAAAAATGTTTATTTTAACATTTGGAAAAATGTTTCTTAATATTTAAAAAATATTTATTTTAATATTTAAACAAATGTTTTTAAATGTTTATTTATAATTGTAAAAAATATTTATTTTATATTTTAAATTGCTTTAGATGAATAATTAATAAACATATTTTAAAGATATTCTTTTAATGTGCAAATGCTATACAACTTTGTTATACATACTTTGTTATACATTTGAATTTATAACTCTGATATAATATATAAAAATATAAATGTACATATATAATGCATATACAGGGTGTCTGGCAATAATCGCCCCACCGGTCATATACAGGTAGAGGAGGTCAAATCGAGTAGAAAAGTCCTTTACCATTTTTTAATTTTCATAATAAGTACTGAGTAATTAACGAAAAAAGATCGGCGAATCCGCGCGAGTAAAGCGCGCGCGGTGAGAAGGACGTCCCACTGCTACGCGATCACTAGGACACAAGGATCTAGCGTTACGCGCCGCTCGTATGTTGCCATTGTCATTTGTAGAGCGCTCCTCCCAACGCTTCATCGCGCGCCTAGTGATCGCATAGCAGTGGGATGTCCTTCTCGCTGCGCGCGCTTTACTTGCACGGATTCACCAATCTTTTTTCGTTAATTACTTAGTACTTATTACAAAAATCAAAAAATGGTAAAGGACTTTTCTACTCGATTTGACCTCCTCTACCTGTATATGATCGGTGGGGCGATTATTGCCAGACACCCTGTATATGTATAATATATTTCTTATGTTTTATGTATCAAAAATTTAATAATTGCTTAATATTTATTCTAAAACTAAAAATATATTTTATTAATTTTAAATCCTAAACTAATAATCTATATATTTTCTTTAATTAATATAACAATCACAATAACTATATTAATCCCCTTTACTGCCATCTCATTAATAATATATTCAAATGCTTTTTTTAATATAATATCATTTTTGTATATTTATATTATTACACGGAAAAAAAAAGATTAGTTACTATATAGCAAAATATTAGCTAATATAGGGACAGCTAAGATTTTAGCTGTCCCTATATTAATTAATCTTTTTTCCGTGTAATTATTATTACTTTTTTATTCGCTATCTTCATTACTCTCTTCGTTTACAAAACTCTCATTTTCAGAACTCTCGTCGTTGTTTGAATAAGTTTCATTGTCTTTCTTCATATATCTGTTAATGTTACAAATATATTAATATTAATAAACAATAATAAATATAATGGCATGCATATATGAATCAAAGATTTATAAGTACTCACACACACATACAAAAGTAATCAGATTGCAACATTTCAATATTGTGCAATCTGATCATTTCTAAGTACTTATAAATCTTTGATTGATATATATGTCATAATCAAATTCATTACAAAAATGTTATATAATGTAAAATATGTGATAATATTTACTTTTTTATACGAAAGCTGGCCTGAGCCAGCCATGGTCCCGCTTTCCTACCAAACATGGTTTCATTTATTATAGGAAATTCTTTAGCCACTGCTTCTGTAAAAAGAAATATAAATAACATTAAAACCATAGAACTTATATACATGGAAGGAGAATAGCATATATCTCCCGTGATCCAAAAGTGTACCCAACATCTGTGCGACAAGGATAGAACATGACTTTTGTTCGCTATGCGCATGTGCACTGTCTGTACCGCGTAGATTTGAAACGCTTATTTTACGTACATATATGTAATAATCAAATTCTGAAAAAAGTTTCATAAATATTAATCGTTTATAATAAATAGTAATATTATATATATAAATATTACATATAAAATATTACTATTTAAGTTTAAAAATAATTTGTAATTATTTATGAATATAAAATACAAATGAAAGAAATATTCTATAAAAGAAAAAAAAATATATGAATTTCTTATCACATTTATTTATCAACAGCACAATAATTATAAACTATATTTATTATAATTAGAAATTATAAAATATTACAATATGTGAAAATCTATAATAAACTATGTGGAACAATAAACAATAAAACAATAAACAATAAAATTACATGTGTTTAAAATGTATTAATTTAGTATACGTATGCCAAAGATATTCTTTTTTATCCTCATGGGTAGCGCGTTTTCCTTCATGATATAATCGGATTTGTACATATATATTAGAAATTTCTTTTATTAATTGATATTTATGATTATCAAATTGATTTTTGCGAGAAGCATTTTCCTTATGATTAGTCATATGCGTGAAAACTTGATCGTAAATAGTACGACATACAACATTAGTAATAAATTGTTTAATATTTTCTTTTGTAAAAATAAGATGACTGTATTCTCGAATGGCACGTTCCGCAGAACGTGATATTTCTATGACATCTTCGGAAGGAAGAATCAAATTACCTCTATTTTTAATAGCAGTCAACTTCGAAATTGCTTCGGCATTGCTAGATATTAAAAATGTTGCACATACATTACACATGTTTTTATTTCGTAGCAATTTCTTCAACTTTTTTAAATTACACGCACAATGCAAAAATCATTAATTTTTACAAATTTTGATGTTCGTACACGTGTTGTACATTACGTGATCTCACAAAGCTTACAAAGATTGATATAAACAGATATTAACACAACCTTACTATGGCTACGCATGCGTTCTTACAGAAAGAGTAATAGAATAAGACAGCACTATATATATTTGTCTCACTTCTTGGATACAATTGTTTGCTCTTATTCTCCTTCCATGTATATAAGTTCTATGATTAAAACACACAAATAAAACCTATAAATTACAAAAAATCTCAACAGATTTAATTGTGAAATAATATGATTTTACCGATCATTATTTTGCTAATTCGGCGTTTTGCTAATTTCAATTTAGTTCCTCGTTGACCTTTCCAATTAAACAGGCTTGCCAACGTATCATGTAGAATCATTCGAAGCACGAAGTTTACTTGTTTTTGAATCGATTCTCCCTTAATTTGTAAATGTAAAGCTTCGACCTACAAATGGTATAAAATTTTAATTGTGTATAAAATTGAAATTGTATAAAATTGAAATTGTATAAAATTGAAATAAAGTTTGAGAAAAAATCAAATATCTTACCATTTTCAAATGAAAAGTTTCGTCTTTTTTAAGTCTCCGCTCGATTTTCTTTAGATCATCTAAATTTGTTAATGGAAATTCGTCCAAATCTTGTACTGTAATAGGAGCGGGATTGTTAGTTTCAGGTTTGTTTATCGTCTGTGTTTCCAGAAAACTTTCAACATTTTTGTCCGTCTTACGTAAGATTAATTTACATGATGATATTTCAGCTGAAAATAATACAAAATAATAATTATAAGAAAAGAAGTGATATTAAATTAATATTGGATTCAAAAGTTATTGATTTTGTGACACTTCAATAATTGGTATGAAATATTGGATTGTAAGCTAATTTAATATTTGATATGAAATATTGACATATTAAAATATTTGATTTATTTTTAATAATTATTTTATATATATATATATATATATATATATATATATATACTATTATATTTATTTTATTATAGTATTAATAATTTTAGAAGAAAATTATTTTTAAAATCGTATTAATAATTTTAAAATAGGATAGGATTGATATATATAAAACAATATTTTATTAACATTTACTAAATTTGAATAATCAATAACAAGCTGCCAAAAATTAAAGTTGATTTATGTAATGATTTTATTGTCTACAATTTGCACTCAATCCGTTTGCTAATTGAATTATAAAATAAACAAATTTTAGTTGTGATCTGCACTAAGAGTTGCATATTTTAATTAAAAATATATCTTGACTTACTATAGAATATATACTATGCAATAATAAAACCTTACATTGATATATAGACAAAGATAGTCAACATACCATTGAAATGACAAATTGCATCTGCAAGAGATTCTAATGTAACTGTTCCTTCTAAGGTGTAAGCACATTTATGATTTATTTTAGAACGTATCTTACATCCGCTTATTTGATCTACAAATTTGCATATTTCTTCTGAAGCAATTGTTGCAGATATTGATTTATGCATTTCTGTCACAAAGGATCTTTCTTTTAAGAGTTTTAATCCCTTACGTTCCATGTAACTTTTGTTCTCCGGTACTGTATGAGGAATGTTTATCTCATCTGAGACAACACTCGGCAGTTGTTCATTATTATCCAAAGATGATAAGGCTTTGTCTCTGCATAACTGTTTCACTTTTTTATTCATTTTGTCAGACAATGGTTGACTTTCTCGCGTCGGTTTCTTTAATTTTGGAAGTGGTGGTAACATCAGTTGCATATTTCGTTTCTTTTCAAAATTATTTTCTTTGTTTCTTTCCTCGTTGTTTTCTTCCAAATCATCAAAATATTTAATATTCGCTCTTTTTAATCGTTTTCCTTTTCCTTTTTCCTCCATATCTGAATATAACGTAGCATTAGGTTTTTTTGCAATTTTTACGAGCATTTTCATTCCTCGATCATAATTTTCTGTAAAAATTATAAACAAAAGTTATGACAAAAATGCGTAAAATGGTAGACAAATCATGAACGAAACAATTATCTCGTCATAAAATTTACCAATGTTTTCTTCTATCTTTTTGATAGAAAAACAATTCCACTTCAAATTAGGTTTTGCGCACTGTTTTACCCATTTATGTATTGTTGCTTGATGTTCATTCATAGGATACCAACTCAATGTCCCACTCGATGTAATCCATGAAGACGGAATAAGATCGTTGAAACCCTCAATATCTTCTTCTTCGTCACTTTCAAAATAAACAACAGACCACTGTGCTATATTATCCTCGGTATGCGTTTTTGCAATAAATACTGATTTTTCATTACTACCATTATCGTATACATCATGTAATGAACTCTCGTCCTCTTTCAGCAGAATTGTATCTGCCGAATTTATTAAATAACTCATTGCAATCGTAACTGCTCTGAAAATACAAAAGAAATATATATATATATATATATATGTATGTATAGAATAAATGTAAAATATATATATATATTTTTTTATGCATAATATGTATAGAATACATGAATGTATAGAATATATACATGTTCAGAACATTATGTGTCTAATAAGCTTATGTAAAATATTTTACATGTATATAGAATATATGTAAAATATTTTATTACATAAGCTTTTTGGATACATAATGTTCTGAATAATATTTTGTAATACTATATATAATATAATATATATATATATATATATATATATATATATATATATATATATATACATATATATATACATATATTATAGACAAATTAATACACACACATACATATATGTGTATAAATATTAATATTTTATATATATAAATGTACATATATATATGAATAATTTTTACCTGATATGTTTCTTGTTACATATGTTAACGATTATATATGCATGTATATTTATACACAAAATACCAGAAAAAAGAGAAAAGAATAGAGTGAAATAGAAAAGTAAGATATAGCATTTGAAAATGTATTATATATTGCTCAATTAAGCAATTAAAGCGTGTCACAGTGTAAAATGGAAGATACGATATAGCTATTTTTGTACGGCAATTGTACATATTTTATACTAATTTCTGACAATGGCCACTTTTTGAGATTAGACAGTTTATTAACTTTAAATACTCCTACGCGGGAACTCTCGGAAGGTATATGGCCGGAGCACAGACTTTTGCATAAAGCATAACGCATAAGCATAAGGAAATTGATTGGTCCATTTCCTTATGCATTTGCTTATGCTTATATATAGACCAATCAATTTCCTTATGCTTATGCGTTATGCTTTATGTAAAAGTCTGTGCTCCGGCCTATAGTATAGAAATTACGTTTGTTAATAAATTCTCTACCGATAACAATTGGAATCTGCAAACGCTCACAAAAAGCTATGTTTTCAATTTGAATAATAGTTCCGGTAGCAGTACCACAGCAGTTATTTGGACTTTTATTAAATATTTAAAATTTTTCAAGAGCAACACCACGGTACTGACGTGTACAATCTGGTAATATCGGACCAACATTATGGGGATATAAAAACTTTGGAAATTTATTATCTAGATCTGTGAAATAATTAAACTCAAACGACATTATTTCCTCAATTCGTCGTCCGATTTGTTCAAGTGGCTTATTACGTCCTCTAACTTTTTTCTTAATATTTTGCATATAATTTTCGAAGGGAAATGCAGATACCGTATGTAAGGTAAAATCATCTAATTTGTCGACAAAATAATCTGCATCATCAGTTATGTGAATATTGTTATGAAAATTGTGGGCAATAAAGTTTTGATTATATAATATTATAGTCGACTGAACAAAGTGTTTTAAAAGTGCTTTGGCAAATTGACGAAGTTCTTGTTCTTTGCAAAGATTTGAGTTTAATAAAATTCTCATTGCAAAATTAAATTCTAAGAAATGAATATATTTCTTTTCACTCAGAACACTTTTTAGAATAATTGGTCCTATATACAGAATAAATAATCGAAATTCTGTTGCTTTCCACCGCAAAACAATGTCTAGTTCTCTAGGTTTCCTTGCAAATTCTACAGGAATGCAGTGTTGAAATCGAACAAGAAGAGTTGACATCAATTCGATTTGAGCAGCCGAAAGTCTATGAGGAATTGCTCCCTTGTACCACATATTTACTATCATCGAACGTATTACTCCAAGGCATTGCAAGTGTAAATAATCAAGAACAAAATGATGCACAAAATCTAAACCCACAATATTAGTAAGAGGAGTATTTTTACGACGAAACTTTGGATCTTTCCATTGTAAAAAATCTTCACAAGTGCGAGCAGGACTTTCTAAATCAAGAAAGATTCGCCGGTTGTCCGACGTAACACCGCGAACAGTGCATCTAGTGCAGGAATAAAAACCTGTATGCGATACTGTTCCCATGATTAAACTTTTTGCTGGAGCATTGCAAACAAAATAAATACCATTTAACTGTACAGTGCGACTCCCAAAAGAAAGGCCATTCTCATGAAGTGTATTAATTTCTGTAATAAAATCTTGTAAATAATCTTCTAAATTTAAAGGTTTATCTTTTTACCGTAATATATTCCTATAGAAAACACTTTGTTACGTAACTGTGGAATGGATACTACAGTGCATAATATAGGATATACTTGATCAGGTGAACTTTTGAACAGAGGTAATCCATCGATATTTATTAATAATTTAAAAGAATCTACAGTTTTTAAATACTTAGGAGCAATTTTTAATAATTGTTTTTGTAATCCAATGTGGATATAATAGCCAGGCTCAACAACTTTTTTAATTAACTTTACTTTTGTTTTTAACAATGTTCGTGCACTGACAGGTAATTGAGCTTCATCATTAGCAAAACATTCGTGATTTTCTTTCAAATCTTTAAGTAAGTCTGAAATAGCTTCGTGTGTTATATTATGTTTCAAAGCCCAACTGCGAAGAAATTTAAGCACTTTCCAGTTCCCAGAAACCGAATTTTTGCTAGATTGAGAACTGCTTGAGTTAGATGGTGAATGCGGCGAGAAATCATTAGGATCGATATTCTCATGTAAAATATTATCTCCAGAATCATTAGCCTCGTATTCAAAACTAGAGTATTCAGAATATTCAAAGTTATCAGAAAATTCATAATAATGACCAAGTTCGGAATGACGAGAAAGTTCAGAATGATGAGAAAGTTCAGAATGATGAGAAGGTTCTGATTCATTTTGAAGATGATGAAGAAAATCTGGTATTTCGCAGTTATTGTTTCTAACGTAAGTATATGATTGTTGAATATCCGATTGATCGAATTTATTTGAAGAATCGGTTGAACTAAGTTTTTCTTCATGTTCAGCGTTTAATCTCCGTATTTTGGCTTTCTTGGAAAGTTCATGAAACGGTAAATCTTTTGGCATATTCTTCAATGACAAATATACACTAAGAAAAATAGTTTTATTATATTAACAAAATTCTTCTGGTTGACCGTATTTTAGTCGAACGAAACAGAATTTCTGGTTATCGTCACAAAATTTTACACCTTATATCAACACCGTTTGGTTAACTTTACTATAAGGATTTGAATAAGTGTTTTCTTGTTGGATCTACAAAACTTCTTGTTATATTTACATAAATCGCAGCGCTCTGCAACAGTTTCGTCATCACTCACTAAACGCTTGATCAACTGTTCGCCGCATTCATTTGTTACACTGCTACTGCGCCCTCGCTACTCGCGGCGTGTATCGCGCGCATTAGATCTTTCGCGAAGCAATGGCGTTAAGTAGTCGGAACAGTCTCAACTGAGCTCGCTAAAGTTTTACGTCGCGTCGTGGAATCCATTACGGAATATTAGTTAGGCCGATGGCAAAGAACGAGAAGTAAGCACTTATGTCTGTCGTAGACGTCTGTCGTGGACGTATGGTAAGGCAGAGAAAAACGTAAGTCGTGAAAGGTTATTAGATACGTGTGGAAACGACTACGACATACATAAGTTTTTACGTCTCGGTCTCTGCCATCAGCCTTACATCCGAAAAGTTTTATGATCACGTGGTGTTTTTTTTTTTTTAATGAAATATATGTATACCAGTGATGTAATGTTTCCTACCGGGCTCGGGAGCTGGGAGTCCGGTAGGAAACATCACATCACTGAGTATACTTTAAACCAAATATATTGTTAGTATTTTACAAAAACCACACCTATCCGAACTTGTTTTTTAACTACAAAGTTGTGTTAACCTAACAAAACGATATAGTAAAGTTAACAAGAAATTCTGGTAGAGTTTTGTAAATCTAACAACACAATGTGGTAAGGTTTACAAGAAATTCTGGTAGAGTTTTGTAAATCTAACAACACGATGTAGTAAGGTTTACAAGAAATTCTGATAGATTTAAACAGGATGAAATTTAACAGAATCTTCTGGTAATTCCAACAACAAATTTGTTTCGTCCATTTTTGAACAAACGTACTAGTAGAATCAACCAGAATTTCTTATAATACAACAAAACTTTTTTTCCAGTGTAGGAATATATTTAAATATATATTTACATGAGATGCAAGTAATTAAAAGTATACATACCTTTCTTATTTTCAGGTACTTTTCAAAGATTTTTTACTCGACAATCACAGCAACTACACAGCGGATCGTGAATCACGTAACCTCATACAATGTTTAACAATGGCAAAACATGTGCCTGCAGCATGCTGCAGTCGGCACGATCTCGAGAAGAAAACCACGTGACCACGCTCATCCAATTAGCACAGGTTATGTCATTATTATTATTCTGAGAATATACGAAAAATAATATACTGTAAGAGATGTTATAGAAATATTTTCAGTATATTATGTACAGTACGTATATTCACAGTATGACTACAGAATATTCGAATGATATCATGTGCTGTGTGGGAAATAACATGATTGAAATAAATATCAAAATAATTGTTAGTTATTTTATTAGGTTTTTTATTTATTTTAATAGTTAGTTATTTTATTTATTTTATATAATTTAATGCATATAAAGATTAAATAAACATTAGATTGTTTCTTCAATATTCATTCATCAATTATGCAAATAAATAATTCATGTAAAAGTAAAAATATATAAATATTAAATAAATGTTAAATAAACCTTATATAAACATTTATTCTAAATTATTATTTTAAACGAATATTATTTCATTATGTGAAAATATAAGTAAATATTTAATAAATGTTAACTAAACATTACTTAAACATTTTTTTAAAACTGTTATCTTAAACGAATATTTTATGTTTAATAAATGTTACATAAACATTACATAAACATTTATTCTAAATTATTATTTTTAACGAATATTTCATGTTAAATAAATTATTAATAAAGATTAAATAAATATTATTTTTACAATTATTTATACAATGTACAATTAATAAAAAATAAATATTAAAAATTTATTTAAAAAACATTGTCTGCTGATTGGGAATTAGTATTGTATGGCATTTTCCACAATTTAGCTTTAATTTTGTCGCATGACCATACACGTATGCGATCCTCTGTAATTACAACTTAAATGTTGAATACATTTGATTCGCAAGAAAGTAAATATAGATTTTTAACATACTTTAGTTTCTTACCAATAATTAATTTTTCATTATCTTCGGATTTTACAATGTTTAAAATTGAAACTACAGTACCGTTTTCAAGAAGTACCGAATTAATTTGCTCTTTCTTGCAGTGGATCGAATATGAATTAGTTTCAAGAACTTTAAATTCAGATCCAAAATTATGTCTATCAATGAGAGGTCCAGTTTTGTGTGGTTTCTTTAAACGTATTTTATTACAAAATCGATCCCGATTTGAAATTTTTGAATTAAGTATTTCCATTTCAGCGTATCGTTTTACCAATTGCTGAAGTGGTTTATCTGGTTTGCGGATTAATGTTTTAATATAAGTCATGTGAGTTTTGAAAGAAAATGCACTAAACTCATCTAGGGGTCCGTACTTTCGAATATTTGCGCAAATGTGTAATAAATTGTGGATGTTATGAGAAACATATTCTAGGCCATATATTTTTGTAAAAGTACTGACAAAATATTGTAATAAATTTTCGGCGTAGTCTATATGAGCTGTATTTTTTGATAGAACTGGGCTCGCAAGTATTGTTATCGCAACATGTAAACTTAAAAAATTTTCATATATTAGGGGTACAAATAAGTTTTAAACCGTTTTTTTGAAAATTCAAGATTTTTTTGCAGAAATTCAATAATACATTTAAGTATCAAAATGTTCTCCGTTATTATCTATGACTTTGCGCCATCTTTTGGGCAGTTTACGAATTCCGGCAGTGAAAAAAGTTTCGTCTTTTGATTTAATAAAGTTGTTGACCCATTTTCGCACTTCTTCAATATTCCGGAAGCGTACCTCAATGCGTTTTGCATTGACCGGAACAAGTGATAATTTTGGCGCTATATCTGGCGAATAGGCCGGGTGCGGTAGAACATCCCAACCAAGTGTCAATAATGTTTCTTTGACCGTTTTAACGACATGAGGCCTAGCGTTGTCATGAAGCAATTTCACCGGACGCAATCCTTTGCCAGTATATGGATGTTTTCGACGGATTTCTTCGTTCAATCTCAATAGTCAGGGCTGGGCAAAATACATTATAAAAGTATTTGAAATATAAAATACAAAATACTGTCAATCTTAGTATTTGAATTACAAAATATAAAATACTTTTAATTTTTTTATTTGAAATACAAAATACAAAATACTTTTAAATCTTTTTTTTGAAATACAAAATACTTCTTTGAAATACAAAATACTTTTTAATTACAATAATATATAAACTTTGCTATATAATAATTAAACAAAAAGCAACAATATTTGTCATTTATCACAAACATTTTAAGCGATTTTGCATTATGTCTTGATTGATCACAGAAAAAACTGAGAGAAACTAAAAAATATTGAAAAAGACGAACTGAAAATTAATCAATCAAATTACACACACAAATCACACATTTTTATTTAAATAAGTGTGATTTCCTTTTAAAAAAATTAATTTTTGAAAACATTTATCTGAAAGTGATCGTCTTGAAGGCGATTGAATAAATCCTGCAAAAGAAAATAGCCTCTCCACAGCTGCAGAAGAGAACATAAGCTCGTGTTAAATCTTATAAATAATTTTTTCACAGATGGGTAATTGTTTAAAGAAGATAAAGACTTTGATTTATCATTTAAAAATGATACAAACTCTAATTGCTGTTGAGATTGTTGTTTTTCTGTTTTTGGACAAGAAAAAATAAAAAAATCTTCATCTGTATCACTAGTACTAGTAGCCTGTTCAGACATACTAGTTTCCATTGTTTCCATAGAATTAACGCATAAATTTTGAATGCGTCTTCTTTCAGATTCTAAATTTTCTGACAACCATTTTAATTTGAATGATGGATGAAAACATGAAGCAATAATTGCTTCATTCACTTCTGGGGACAATTCAAAAAATTTTGCAAATCGCTTATGCAAAGAAGTTAGTAAATTAGATAGAACAAAACCAGTGTGTTGCAGATTTTGTTCCTGAAGTTTTGCAGTCGTTGTTTTAACGAAAATAATATAGGCAACAACTGACCATAAAAACAATCTGTTTCTTTCTGAAGATAATCCAGCGCTGTTGCTATAGGTTTCATTAAAAGACAAAATTCTTCTAAATACTCCAATTCGATCTCCTTGAAAGCACATAAATTCAATTTTGAATTTAAATCGTTTAACTTTGTTTTATATTTTAGAAGCTGAATTGTTGCGTCATATAAAGAATTCCATCTGGTAGGACAAGGGTAGGTTAAACTGCAACCTAAAGCATCATGAATTATTTCTGAAGTTTTTGATCGTCGTGATGCATTCCATAATGCAGTGCATTTGCCAAACAATGGATGGTGAATTCTAGATGCTGTAGAATTTTTAAGTGCATTGTGAAAATCAGTTGTTGCCAACAAATTCAAAGTATGACTTGCACATCTTAAATGATGTGGTAACAAAATATTATTGTTATTACTTATCAAGTTCATTGACAAATATGGTGTTGATGTTTGATATTTTGCACTATTACTTTCATCAGAAATGATTACGAATTCAATTGTTTCCTCTTCTTCTTCATCACTATTGTCTACAGCGTCTATACTTAAATTATCTGAAATTGGCAAATTCAGAAAAAAACGAAAAATTAAAATTTTTCGAAATACTTAAATTATTACCTAATAGTAAATAACTTTAGAATAAGTTTGAAATCAAATTGAAAGAAATTTTGTTATAATTGATAAATTTACCAAGTTTAAATTTATATTTACTATTTTTACAGAAGTCCAAATTTATATTTACTATGTTTACAGAATATTGGATATAAAAAATAAAAATTGCAATGCAGATACCGTGTGTAATTCCAAATTCTGCAAAAGCTTTAACAAAATTAGAACCATTATCGGTTATTGTAGACACTATTTGCTCATGCTTTAAACCATATTCTGAAAAAATATCTAACAACATTTCAGCTATTCGATCATATGAGTGCGTTCCTTTAAATCTGCGACAATCTAATTGTAAGACACAACTGCAGCGTTTCAGATCTTGAGTTATCTAAAAATTAAATTAATTTTTATGTTGTTAATTTAAAAAAATTTTTTTAGTTAAATTAATTAATTTTTATATTATTAATTTTTTTACCCAATGCGCAGTAACGCCTATAAAACTTTTATGCTTAGTTGACCATATGTCGGCAGTTGTAGAAATATAATTAACATTTTGTAAAGTCTGTTTTAAATGTTCCACAGTACGATTATAATCATCATCAATTCTTCTGCCAAGAGTACGTCGTGATGGTATTTCTAAGTCAGAGTTAATATCTGAAAAAACATTAAATAAGTATGTAATAAATATGAAATATAATGTAATTATGTAATGTAATATGTTATCTGTTTCTGTGTCTCCACTTTAGCTCTAAAGGATTAAGAAAAAACTAAGCTGCAAATATTTTTATAAAATTTGGATCATCAACAGTTGATAGTGGTTTCATACTACCAACAATGTATCGAAGAATATTTTCTTCAATTTTTTTCTGCTGTGATATGTTTTGTCTTCTTGGATCAAATAATTTCATTTGTTTTAATTTTGAAGTATCTGTATCGTCTGTATCTGTTTTATGTTTTCTTGTTTCTCTTGGACCCTTTATTTTAGTTTCAATTTTGTATTGATCATATTCCTTTAAAATGGATTTGTGTACACGCTGAAAAAAAATTTTTATATCTTTATAAAAAAAATCAAAGATTTTTATATATATCTTTATAATATCTAACTACATTACTACATAGAAAATAGTTATTGGTGTTATAAGTTTGTAAAGTGCAACTTTTACGAGTATAGTTATAGAGATTAATCAATCCACTGAATATTTTGACATTTTTAATAAAATCAAAATTAACATGACAAATTTTTAAGTTAAACCATGATAATATACACGTAAAACAAAACGTTAACAACTATCGTCCCTAAAATTACTTTTCTGGCAGGCCAAAAAAAGTGACTTTTTTGACGATTATGCATAACAATAAGTGTAATTTTTTGCCGATCAGAAGAAATTACTTTATAAAAATATGGATACATTTATGAATTATGGTTATAGGCTTATAGGTTATTACGTTTATAGTAAATATATAATTATATTATTTTAAATTAGGTACTTACTTTTAAATGCATTTTGAAATTTGTTGTAGCTCTTAAAGAACCGCTTAAGACAATTTGTTTATTTTGTTTCTTGCAGGTTAAACACATTGCTTTCACCTTGCTACGATCTTGATCTACTTTAATAATTTTGAAATATTTGCCATTTAGAATAGCAGGCAAATTTGTATCACAAACAGTATTCTCTTCTTCGACTTCATCATTTGTTTTACTTTTGGATGTACTTGTAATATCCATTTTAACAGTTGAGAAGAGATAACCAAACCGAGAACCAAGACAAGAAATGACAGTTAATGACGCAAGATCGAACCTAATAATGCAAGCCATGCTTGCAACGTAGTCAGATGTTAGACCCTTCTTCACTCACTTTTCGAACTTTTAGAGAGAAAGAGAAAGAAGTTGTCTTACTCTCTTGCACTCTTTGACTGCGTTCAAGAAACGCGCTATAAGTTACTACTATTGTTGTCAAAGACTTTTTTGGTATTTCAAATACAAAATAGATTAAAATTGTATTTGAAATATAAAATACACTAAATAACCTTTTTGAAATACAAAATACAAAATACTTTTATGTGTTTCGCTGAAATACAAAATACAAAATACAATTGTATTTCAAATACTGTATTTCAAATACAAGTATTTCAAATATGCCCAGCCCTGTCAATAGTTGTCAACTATAGCGATCACCATCAACCGTTTCACGTGGTTGCAGAAGCTCATAATATAGCACACCCTGCATATCCCACCATATACAGAGCATTATCTTTTGGTCGTGGATATTCCGCTTTGGCGTTGATGTGGATGGTTGGCCGGGGTCTACCCATGACTTTTTTCGCTTGGGATTATCGTAATATATCCACTTTTCATCACCCGTTACGATTTTCCACAGGAAAGACTTTCTGTGCTGTTTGTTGTACAGATTCAGACACATTTCGACACGGTTATCTTTGTTCTTCTGGCTCAATTCGTGTGTTACCCACTTTCCCTCTTTCTGAATCTTTCCCATCTTCTGTAAACGGTTGGAAACAGTTTGTTGCTTTACTCCCAGTTGTAATGCAAGCTCTTTTTGCGTTTGGGACGAATTGTCATCGAGTAATGCTTGCAATTCATCGTCCTCAGTCTTGAGAGGGGCTCCGCTACGTTCACGATCGCTAACGTCGAAATCACCTTCTTTAAACCGTCTGAACCAAAATTTACACGTACTTTTGGATACAACATTGTCTCCAAGAGTCAAACAAATTGATGCACACGCTTTTGCGGCGCTCTTTCCTTGATGGAATTCATAGCGAATGCAGTGCCGAATAAATTGTTTCTCGTTTGCCATTTTTAAGCTGCTGCAATTTTAGGTTACACAAACAATATCGTGAAGTTGGTTGTTATTTTTTATGTTACCATATAAACACTACAAAATCGGAAAAGAGCGGGAGAATATTTAAATTTTAAATTACTTTTTTATGTTCTACAAAAAACGGTTTAAAACTTATTTGTACCTCTAATATATCTTTTTTTAAAACATTTTTTTAACACAACAGGACCGGTATAAAGAAGCAACTGTTGAAATTCAGTTGCTTTCCAGAGCCTAAAATCGTTTAATGATCTTGGTCTTGGACGATACTCAAACGGCACTGTATTTCGTAAGTTAACTAATGTGTCGAGATTATTTTTATCATTTGGTGAGATAGTTTAACCGAATGCGGTCCTATATTCCAAAGTAAAATTAATTTTTTGACTACTTCTAAACACACTAGGTGTATGTAGTCTAAAGGTACATCGGTCACAGGTTTAAAATTAGGTATGTTTTGGAATATTGTTTCCCCAATCTGATAATCTGTATACCTATTATTTATAAAGTCTTCGTCGGTTCTTAAAATAGCGCAATTATTATGTACTATGGAGAAACATATTCTATTACGAATATACTGCCCTCGAATAGTACACTTAGAACAACTGTTGTAAATATTGTGATTTTTTACATTTAAAACGAATGCCTTAGCTGGAGCATCGCATATCAAACCATGTATTTTAATTTCAACTTGTTATCCATTATGATTTAATGGATTGTTTGTTAAAAATGTCGCCTCGTCAACAAACTTTTGCAAAAATATATTGTTACTGTCAGGTTTTGCTTCGCCATAATATGCTCCTACAATGTACACCAATTTTGTTTCCGAATCACTACATAATATAGGCCACAAAGAAGTTTTACTAGATTTTGTAATTGGAAGGCCATTAATATTTATAAAAACCCTAAGAACTTTTGTTGAGCCTACAAGTTGCACATGTTCGTGTAGCATCTTCTTAAGAGCTTTCTCAAAACCAAAATGATAATACTTCATTTCTGCAGGAATACATTCGACATTTCTTGGAGTGCGAGGATCTTTTGGAAATGGATGACTTGTATGTTTCCGTAAAACAACTAATAGTTCTGAAAGAGTCTTATGCGATACTCGATATCTTGCATACCAACGATACAGATCATTCTTGAAATCACTGTAATTTTTAGCATTTGCATTATCCATTTCATTCGCAGATTCATTTACAGAATCGACTCCGCCAGTATTACTTTCTGTTAGTGATTTATTCTCTTCATTAACATCATTATCTTATTATTAGCATCATTAGGTGACTCTATATTACTAAGATCATTTGACTCTTTATCAATATTGCACAAATTGTCAACATTGTCATCATTTGCAACAATATTCGAATTGCCTATGTCGGTACTATCAATTTGATTTTGACGAACATTATCTGCTTTTAAATGCTTGTTACCAGAAGATAGGTGGTGAGAACATCTCAGTATAGAGTGCAATATATTATTTATATCGATAGCCGTATTTTTTTCTTAATTAGTCGTCGAATATGACGTTTCGAATAAGAAGAAAATATTTTTCTTTTATTATCCATTATAAAATAAATATGTACTTACTAATGGATTAACATAAATGTAATTCAATATGCAGTGGCAAACGAATATATGAAAACGATTATATCTGCAATAATTAATATATACAAGACACATTATAATGCTTGCTTTTAAACAATTTTAAAACAATTTTCTTATACACGAGGAAGGAAATATAATATATTAAAGTGTTTAAACATACCTTTTTGTTTGACAACTTATCTTCTTGTTTTTCGTGCACTAAATGTTAAAAAATATTTGCTCCAGTAATATCATTGATAATAACACTGATAATAATCCGGTAGCATGCGATAGCATGTGGATGGGATAATGCATACCGTGAGCGCGATCGCGTATTTATCGCGATTATCAATTTTTTAATAAATAATCGTCGTAGCTAGGATACACAAATAATTGCACTCTGAGAAGTCTCAGAAACCTTTCGAAATCTTTAATTTCGTAATGTTGCAAAATATTACATTGAAGAGACATTTCAATTGTAAAGTTTCCATCCAGTACATTGCAGAAACATTTCAAATGTAATGTTTCAATAATGAATGTCTCAGAAATATAACAAATGTAATGATATACAATTGAGACACTTGTAATATCTCTGCAACGTAACTGAAACCTTTTGTGCTATCAGGGTACTTAAGACAATCTTAAATATAATAACGGACTATGAATACCACCCTATATGCAGTAGAAGACCACAAAGCACGAGGCACAAGACTGAATGCGCAAGCTAATGCACATGCGCAACGAACGACGCATTTACATTTCAAAAGTAGGTTGCAGGAACCTTTTATTTGCAATCATTCAATAAATTAGGTTGCAGAACCCTAACAATTGCAATGTTTCAATAAAATAGGTTGCAGGAACATTCCAAATGAGATGCTATGAATATGAGACATTGAGACATTCCTGTAACCTAACAAAAACCTTCCTGTAACCTAACAAAAACCCTGTCAGGGTGGGTATACATACATGCATACAAATTACAAATTATATGACATTAAATTATTTGAATACAGGAAGTAAACATATTAAGTAAATTTTAGTTAATTATACGCGAAACAATTAATGAAAAACTAATATTTACAATTATTTATATAATTATATTCAGAAATAGAAAAGTTTATGTAAATGTGTTCTTCATAACACAGCATGCGTATTTTCAAGAGAGTGAAAAGACTCTTTAGAATATCTTGTGTGTATGTGCCTTTCATTAATTACTTTTTCTAGAAATAAAGACTAAATAATGATAATTGATTTTTACAAAATGGCAATTTATCTCGCAACAATTCCTTTCCCTTGATAATTTATACCCTATTATATTTTGTCTTATATTTATAAATTTTTTAAATTATACTTTAAATTAAAAATTTAATAAAAATGGTATATACAAAGTTTTTTCAGATTATTGTAATCAAATTAAAATATTTGGTCAGAATCATATAATTAAAATATATTTTATTCCATTTTAGATATCTTAATTGTATCTTTTGTCGACATTGCTTTTTTCAATAATAAATAATTTTTTAAATTTTGGAATGGTGTGTCGAACAGCAACGTAAGAATTATGGATGTTAAAAAAATACATATAATTTCTTTTAGATTTACCTGAAACAAATTAGAAATGTATTGAATAATTATAATTAATGTCGCATTTAATAAAATAATTTTATAATTAAATGAATAAAAGAATATCTAATATATTACACAAAATGTTACATTTTCTATTAATTGCGAAACTTACCATTACGTTGAAAAATTCATAATATTCCGCAGTCCGAGTTTGTCCAACATTGAAGAAATATATTGGAAACTGCGTTAAATAGACGCCATAACTAATCCTTGTAGTAACAAGAAATCCTCGCCAAGAAAATAATTTAGTTAACCATCCTGCAATTTGTTAATACACGTATTATTCAAATAATCACTGTCTGTATGCTGTTAATTTTACAATTTTATTAATATAAGTATTTTTTTAATGATTACCATTTGAATTGCCAGTATGCTGCATTATAGCTATCCATAGAAACAAGCCACACCATCCGATAGGAGCAAACGCGTTATAAATGGCTGCATGGATCGGATTATATACGTAATCGAGAGATCCCATTTTAGAAGGTCCGATGAAAGCCGTCAGGAACATTATAGTGCATACAGTCCAACCTGTATATAGAGCTGTCTAAAATTATATAAAATTACTGTATTTGTTAGACGTACCATATGTGGTCATATGTAATGCGCAATGTCACTTACTGTGGTTAATTTAAAATTTTTAGGTATATTCCGAAGTATGTAACCCGTGAAAATACCAATAATATAAACAGTCAATCGGTGAGATGGTAATGTGTAGGAGAAATCAGCAGTATCAAATAATTGTCTTATTCTGCGAAAATAAAAAGAATATGTAAATAGTTTGTTTTGAAAGATATATTCTTCATGTAATATATTGCATGATTCACTTACGATGTGCCATAATATATATAATTATTGAGATTTTTGCTATACGTGACGTAAAATCTCAGTATTGTTGATATCAAAGCTATTATACAGAGTACAATAGTACCGATTTTTGGTCTTTTATATAAGAGCAATACCATCAGGGGTGAAATTGCAAACAATTGCGTGTCTATTCCCACATGATGTGTGTGCGTAAGGCACTGCAAATAAGAAAGATAATTTATTTCTTGGCATAGACAGAACATTAGAAAAAAAAGACATTGCTACGATGTTGCAAACATATTTTCAAAGACTGTTAACTTTTTAAAAACTTTCAAGTCTTAATCTTTAGATATTCTAGAATTAGTTTAAACAGAACGTTAAATGATTAGATGTTTTTATAAGTCTTGTTAGTTGCGTATTTTAAAAAAAGTTTTTATTTCTTGTAATTATTTTCAATATGTTTTACGCGATACTTACCATATTTTCGAATCCAAAATAATTATGAATAAATAAGAAATTTCGCCACCATGTCTTTTTGCATATGTTTGCGTGATTGGTCACTACCAGCGGCCACTGTGGTCCAGATCCGATGTACGGCATAATGTAAGTACAAAACAATACTAGTGCGCCTAGAGTCGGTACTAGTCTGAACACAAATATAGTGCATAATAAAAGGATCATTCTTTTTATTTATTGGATGAGAACACATATTTTGATATCAATACCTTAGCAAGCGCGACAAGTATTCGTGTTTGATACCTAAAGTTCCGTTTTTTCTCAACTTGCCTACGAATGAATACGTCGTTAATAGACCGGACAACATAATGAATGGATCAGTATAAAGACTAGCCGCTCTTCCTATGACAGTCCATGGTTTACCTAAAAACTGCGCCGAGAATGTCACTCAGTTTCAAAATAAAATAATTTACGTAACAAAATCTCACAAAATGAAATAATTTACTGTAACAAAATTTCACGAAATTCTAGATAAATTTACAAAATCAATATAACTTTCATCAAATATTATTCTATTACATCTTAAGATCATTTATTATATAACATATCAAATATATTTATTCTCTTATAACAATATTATAATTCTTTAATTAAATCTTATTTGTAAACTAATATATTTCATACCCAGATAACAAAATCGGATAGAGCATGTTTTGCAATTTATGTGCTGCATACTATGTCAGCAAAATACTATCAATATTCTAGTAGGATATGCCATTTCAACTAATGTCGATAGAAATGTAGTAAAACTCGAGCACAATGCATTACGATGTAAGTGCAAAAATGCGACAAAAATTGAGCAGATTTGATTTCTGACGACATTGTGACAGCCAGACTATGTGCAATCTCTGTCGACACATTGTGTCAGCATACAATGTTTGAAATTTATTATATTTACGCTGGTGATCTCTGCTCAATTTTTGTAGCATTTCTGCTGTTACATCATGATGCACGTTGTGCTCGATTTTTGCTGTGTTTCTGTCGACATTAGCTGAAATGGCATATCCTGCTAAAATATTGATAGTATTTTGTCGATGTAATATGCAGGACATAAATTGCAAAATGTGCTCTGTCTGATTTTGCTATCTAAGATACCGCTGGCATACTGCTAGCATTTTGCTAACTGGGTATATGTATATTTATGTATTTTTTGTTTAAATTGTTGAGGTTCTTAATTTGTATGAAATATGCATATATAATGTAAAAAATATACATATAATATCTATTTATTTATAAGTTTATTTTTAAATATTGATGATTTTTAACAACATACCTCGCTCATGTAAGTCCGGTTCATGTAAGGAATGAAAAATACCGCCAAACTTTTGTGAGCTATGACCAATAAAACACTGTTTAAAAATCGAATACCATGGAGTGACGCTATGTCGCCTTGCGGTCTTTCCAGCGAGAAAAGTTTCTGAATGTTGCGTTTCAAAGAGAATGATAACAGCAATTCGCTAGCCGGTATTTTGTAATGATCATAGTACGCGCCCACCAGAGTTAAAACGAATACAGTGACAAAGAGAAAGCTGGAAAATAAAAGAAAATGATTCATCCGATTAATGCAGATAAGATCAACAAGTACAAATTTCTTATATTTTTTATCTTTAGGAGCTTAACTGAAAATCTGTGATATTTTATTCCGTCAAAAAACAATGAGCATTGAGAAGGATACACAGAAATTTATTTTTTGCATACTCTAGAATAAATTTCTTAACAATCTTAATACGTCCATTTTTTATAAAATGTATATCAATGCAAGCGCTAGGCATGATAAGCTTCACGTAAGAGTATGACAAATTCATGACAATAAATGTTTTACCTAGTGGCGATAGTCGCTTTTGATAGAACGAGTTCCCTTTTCACTTGGCACATGTCTTGGTCTACTTGTAACGTAATTTTGAGACCAGTTTGATTCGTGTACTTTGAGATTGCGTGTTGAAGAGAGTTTTTCACATCTTGCGCTGTACATGATGCAGGTGTGCATACAGCCCAATTTACGGTGCTAAAACGTGGTACTCTGTGACCGGGCTGAAAACAAAAATAAGCGAGTTTAAATCTTACTCTAAGTAAGTTTGTATTACAATCGAACAGTGAAAAATTATTGTAAGCTACGGCTAGATACTAGTAAAAATATTTGTGCAACAATAATTGTAGATAAACCTTGAATTATACGTTGGGAAAAAAAAAAAAAAAAATTAATTAACTGGCAATGAGAATCTCATAAATGTCGCAATCAAAGCTAAAATATTACATCCTTGGATATTAACATAATATTTTTTACCGTAGTGCAAAATTGTTTCCGTTGCGCAATCTAAAATCATTTTACACGGTTTTATGCATACGCTTTTGTGTGTGTTCGTAACAAAATTATAATACCATTAGTTATTTGTTTAATTTAATAAATATTTATAACACATTGAAAAATATGTAAAAACTAAAAATTTGAAAAACATTGAAGAAACAGTGAAAAACTCGATGCTTATTATCTTGATTACGTATAATTAGCAAATTATCCGGTTAAAGAGAGAAAAAGTCTCTATAATTTCATAATTGACAGCAACGAGAATATTATGCATCCACACAGGCGCTTCAAACAATGTATACGCGATGCGGAAGTTTATTAAAACGTACGATTATGATAGAAATTAATAAAGAACGGAAACACTTCATAAATCACATTTTTACGAGACTCTCATAAAGACAGAGTAATTTCATTCGAACAATAATTGATATGCTTGTTTAATTAAGCAACAATAAATTATACGTTCGACTTCGAATAACAACACTATCAATTCCAAGTAATAAACATTAGCATTAAATTGATATGCAATATAGGTACAACGTTATAACTAAACGTTTGACCAATTACAATGTTATACAATATTACAATATTATTATCGTGAGTCTAATTATCAAACCAAAATAAATGTTTTCTACAGTTTATGTGATGAATTAATATATGTTTGCGTTTGATTCACATTTATTAAGTAATTAAAAGATCACTTCTCACACAGAACATGACATCCAGTGGACGTCCATATAATCTCCATAACTCCATACTACATCTATCTCTACAATAGATATTAGATAGATTTCTATTAGAAATCCATATTATCTCCATGATAAATGACGTCTATAAATCCATCATAGATGTCTATTAGATATCTGTTATCGATGTTTGATAGAAGTATCAGTATCCATAGTAACGAATATTGTTAGGGCATCGTCGATGTCAAATGTGTCGGCTGATCATTCAGCCATCTTCAGTGCTAACGTTACAAATCTGTTTAGTAGAAAGATTGTGGTTTCAATTCGTCATTAATAAAATTATTTGAAAGTAAAGTCACAAATGTGATTGCGAGATAGTCTTGTTTATGTAGGTGTTAACAGAATGTCACCATGTTTTCGACTGTGAGACAATCGAGAACTGTGAGACAATCGAGAACTGTGAGACAGTCGAGAACATGGTGACATTCTGTTAACACCTACATAAACAAGACTATCTCGCAATCACATTTGTGACTTTACTTCCAAATAATTTTATTAATGACGAATTGCAACTACAATCCATCAAAGCTCTATGAAATATCTATGGAACATCTATGATTGCTTCATATGATATTTATGAATATATCTAATGGATGTCGAATGGAGGTATGTAATGTGGAACTGTGGATGTCTAGTAGACATCTATAGGAGATTACAAGGACATCTAATAGAGGTTTCGAATCTCCATGATAAACATCTAGTGGATATTCATTAGAGGTTTTTGTTCCGTGTGGGTTATGCATGTACATCGCTATGTATAAATAACATTATAACCCATACAGCACACAAAGATTGCATACACATTGCATCAATCTTTCATCGCAATGTTGCAATATTGCAAATTTACTGCAAAATGTTGTTGCATCATTGCTGTGGCATTGCAGCAACGTTAAAATGTCCGCCTTTAGGAAAATTGTAACTAAATATTACAGTAATATTGCAATGTAATGAATTTGCAATAATGCATTGTTATTGCAATTTTAGAATAATGTTGCATATATTTTTATTTATTCGGACATTTATCTGTCCGATTTCTGAACAATCAGTTCAATATCTGAATTCCCTGTGTTAGGATCGTATCAGAAAAATTTAACTGATAAAAATAGTTACTATGTCTTTAATCTTACACTAGCCACTCTTTGAAAGTTTTATATCATCATGACTAAAACTTAAGGCTCCTGGTCCCGTAGCCGTGAACTCCGCGTTGACAGTGGCGACATAATTGTGGTAGGAATAAAAACCTAGTCGAATTTACCTAGTCGATTTATTGTATAAGTAAATAGTGTAACAGTTTGACCTAATCAATTGATACGATAAAAGTAAATTACTGAATAACATACAAAATGCTAATTTATAATTCAAAAATTTGTTTACAAAAAAATAAACGCGATAAATACAGAATATATATAGCTTAGTACCGTTACCGACATGTCCATATGACAGAAATTCTCATGCAGCGTCTTAGGTGGAGAATCGATGAACTATTAGACGTGAAAAAATGACATGTTGACTACCCAATTTATTCTTGCGTGCCATTTCGTTAATATTCGTTAAATGTTAGTGCTGTGATATGTGACGTGTTTATGAAACCTGTAAAATTATCCGAAAACTAAGATTAGCAGAGAAAGCCCAACGTAGAAGGAGTATTTTCTACTCATACAGACAGCTGTCAACCGTGTTTTCTCGCATAATTAGGCTTCGCTTCACGGTTGATTTAACGATTGTTTATAACCTGTCAAGGAAAAAGCATAGTTTTCGGACAATTTTACAGGTGTCTTAAAGCGATCTAGAGTGTTACTTTGTTAAATTATCATTTTATTTAGAAATGGCACGCAAGAATTCTCGGCGTGTCATTTCTCGCTTCTGACGTCACGAATCTAATATGGCTGCGGTGACTACCCAGGAGCCTTAAATACGAGATAGATTTTGCAACGCGCGTCGCATAGCGGTAAACGAACGAACTATCCAGAGAGAAATACAGGCCGAAGAAACGTCTATTAGATGTCTATTAGACGTTTCTTCGACCTGTATTTCTCCCTGGGTAGCGATTATCGAATATTGCTCTTGTAATGTTTTTGCAATGTTGCTGTCACATTCTCATGAAATATTACAATTCAATGTTCCAATAATCTCTCAATAATATTACATTGTAACTTGCAAGATTGTAACATTGCTGCAATGTAAATGCAATGTTTTGTGCTGTATGGGAAAGCTTTTGTTTGCCAAAACCACATTTTACAACTCGAGGAATAAATATTTTATTGTTATATTTATTACTTTGATTGTGTTATGCTCAAATTAAAAAGTAAAAAATTTTTTCTTTAAGATATCAATTAATTGTTTTAAAGAGATAAAATTTTTTAAAAATATGATACAAAATGAGGATCCAAAACCAAGCTGGTTGTCATTTGCTTATAATCTTCTTTATTCTTTTGAATTTAGTGATTTGCAAACATTTCTAATTTTAGTACAATTTTAGTACAATTTAGATTTGCAAATATTTCTAATTTTAGTGGCTTTGCCTAAAAAATTAGCCATCTTCAGTACATTGATAGTGCAATTCCCAATAAACATTCGATATTCTATGTATATACATGGAATATCCATAATGTGAAAAAAAACGTAGTGTATATACTATGTACATACATAGAATATACATAAATTTACGTGTATTTAGAGATATACGTAGGACATCGTATGGATATACATAGAATGTATATTCGAACGAGAACGCTGCCTGTATATACATAGAATATACCTCACGTACATTCCATGTATATACATCAAACGTATATACATACGATATACCTTGATGTACATAGATACATTTGTGGATATTCGTATATATATATATATATATATTTATAGATATTGTGATGTCACTGACATTATCAGAAAGTTACAGTGATATCATTAGTTACAGTTGTGGTGATATCATCATAATATGACATAAAATGTCACAGAAATGTTACAACAAATTCCAAAAACATTACAAAAACAGTATTCAGTCATTAGTTCATTCGCTTGCCGCTATGTGACGCATTATGCGCTATCTATTTTGTATTTAAATTTTAATCATGAGAATTATATAAAACTTGCAAAAAGCGGCTAATAATATTAAAAATGTAATAACTTTTTTTATCAGTTTAATATCTGAATCTCAACACAGGCAATTTAGATAAACTAATTGTTCAGAAATTGGGTAGATAAATATCTGAATAAATAAAAATTGTTTATTATTGACTTAAGAGTAGAGTCCAGTGTAGAGTCTACTTTCCATAAAATTTTTAATGTTATGAAATAAATTATTTAAATTTAAAATTATTTCATTATTTAATTAATTACATTGGGCCAAGTGTTTTTGTCATATACCCAGTAAACATTCGATATCCTATGCATATACATGGAATATCTATAATGTGAATAAAATGTACTGTATATACTATGTACATACATAGAATATACATAAATTTACGTATATTTAAGGATATTCGTAGGACATCGTATGGATATACATGACTTGTACATTCAAACGGGATCACAGCGTAAATATACATAGAATATACCTTATGTACATGCTACGAATGTGTATTGCACATTCTTGCAGTATACCCCATGTATACAGATTTAAAATAACCGTATGTCCTTAAAAGGACATATTCCTGAGCGTATTTTGAGACAACTTTTCCTTTGGCAAAAGTTTGTGCGGAGCTTAATTTTCAAGTTATAAAAGAAAATAGTTAGTGTATCGTGAGTCGAGTACAAGAAACAAGCAGGGGCGCCGCAACTCACCGTTACACGCGGGTGTTTACGTGAGGCGCTGCTACAATCAGCTGACACTCACGATACACAAATACGTATACGCATCTCTCTCTCTCTCTTTCTCCCCCCCCCCCTCCTCCCCGTCTCGCGATGAGACAGATCCATATCGAGTGAAAGTTTTTCCACTTTCTTATTGTTCACGTTTCACGTTTCAAAACACAACACATTTATATACTTTGTTCACTTACTTCATCTATAAAACAAGGAATTTATTTAATGATCACTACTAATCACTCGGCGCGTGAAAATTACTCGGAAAAAGAAACACGTGTATCGTGAGTGTCAGCTGATTGTAGCAGGCGCCTCACATAAACACTCGCGTGTAACGGTGAGTTGTGGCACCCCTGCTTGTTTCTTGTACTCACGATACGCTATTTTCTTTTATAACTTGAAAATTAAGTTCCGCGCAAACTTTTGCCAAAGGAAAAGTTGTCTCAGAATACGCTCAGGAATATGTCCCTTTAAGGACATACGGTTATTTTGAATCACTCTGTATACCACGAATGTACATTGCATATCTTTGGAATATACCTATGTATGTACTATGGACATCCTGTGTACATACATGTAGTAATTATTTTACATACATGGGATATGCGCTGTACATACTTTTCACATTCTCTGTATATACATAGAATATACAATATCCATATATGTATATACGTAGGACGTACATAGAATGTCCTAATGTTTATTGAAATTTATTACATGAATTGTACTAAAATATATATTATAAATTGAATCTTTTATATATCATTGTCTAACCGTAAAACTATTTGTTTAAAACATACCTTAAATATTGTTAAATCATGCTCAATTACATTGTTATTTTTGTCAATCGTTTTAATTAAAGGTCAATCGCTAAAATTAATACCAACAGTTTTATTTGTTGCAAATTACAATTGTTTATCTGAACGTACTTCTGAGATGGCGGAAACCACTTATCGCATGTTGTTAGTGTGTCTAGTTGGATTGTCTACGGTTAGACAATGATATATGAAAGATTGAATTTGTAATATATATTTTAGTACAATTAATTAATAATTGGATTATCAATGTACAATGAAGATGGCTAAAAGATTAACCGAAACATTTGCAAATTACTAAATTCAAAACAATAAAGAAGATTATAAGCAAATGACAACCAGCTTGGCTTTGGATCCTTACTTTATATTATATTTTAAATTTCACGAGGCTGTAATATACATATAATTTAATTAAACTTCTTTTATTAATCCCTTATTTAGAAGTCAAAATCAATTTTTTATGTATTTAAATTAAATAAATGAATATATCACATAATGTTATACATATCACTGACATTTAAATAATACATATTCAATATATTGCCAGATAAAAATTAACATTTCAATTCAAGTTTCTAGATAAAAATTTGTGCGAATATAACTGTTTTTTTACGTGTTTTTAGTCTCTTGTTAAAATTCATTCAATGTTTCGTCTTGAATGTGATTACTCGCCAAATGAATGTCTCATTCGTCGACATCCGTTCGCTGTCCTTCGATTTACATAAATCCTGCGGCGAGAATGTATGCGTTTATTACATATTCATTACGGATTAAACGTACTCGCTGATGATGATTCGTCGAGTCATTAAAATGCCACAAACGTTAGACTCAGGGAAATACTGATACTGAAATATGTTCACGCAAAAGAGTTTAGACTTTATGATTCTGTAATTCTTTCAAATGACTTTATACACAAATGACTACATTAATAAATTTTATGGTCTAATGTGATTTGATTAAAATAAAAACGTATTTTTGTAAAATATTTTCATATAATATCAAAATAATTACGTTTTTGAATTGCTCATGTTATCGTAGTTTTGTATTAAAATTAAGTTTACGTCGTAATAGCAAATAATTTAGGTGGCTCATATTTAGAGCTTTGATATTCTACACCGAAAAAATTGTTTTCTGGAAATATATCTTTAATAAGCTCTCTTAATAGATACACCGAAAAAATTGTATTCTTATCTTAAGAATATTTCATTTATATTTATAATATCTTCTTCTAAATAAGCGCCAAGAAGATTCTCTTATTGTTAGTTTAAGAGAAAAATCCTTTAAAGAATATCAAATATTCTTAATGCATTGTACGTTGCACATGATTACTCATGCGGAAATGTTAGAATGTATTCTTAATCTAAGAAGATATTTCAAAAATTAAGAAGAATATTCCAAAAATATCACGTAAAGAAGGAAATATCTTTATTCATTAAGAATTAAGAGGGGTTATTAAGTATGTATTTTAAGAATACAATTTTTTGTATTCTTAATAAATAAGTACAAAAAGATGTATTTTCTCAAAAAATATAACTTTCTTAAAGTTTTAAAATAAATAACAAATATCCACTTGTAAAACTTTTTTTGTTATCATAGTTAACGATTCCAAATAATATAATGGTAAGAGAATATTTCATTTAGCATATATTTTTACACGTTAAGAATATCTGATATTCTTTAGAGGATTTTTCTCTTAAACTAAGAGGATCTTCTTGGCGCTTATTTTTAGAGGAAGATATTATAAATATAAGTGAAATATTCTTAAAATGAGAATACAATTTTTTCGTGTAGTATCAAAGTGATCGTTCGTTTCGTATCGGTCGTGAACGTGAGATATAACCCGAACGATAAAACCCGGGTGATTGCAAAACAATCGATTACGTTGATTCACGTAGCGCAGCACAAAAATGCACATTACACTCACGTCGGATATATTGCTGCGGAATGCATAGTGCGAATGTAGCAGACGATGTAAGTATTTCAGATCCGGTCTGGACTGGTCGACAACCAATTGTAAATACGCCAGACAATATTGCCCTTGAATACCATCCTTGCCCTCGACACCGACGCATTCGTCGAAATCGCCAAATTGATTAACATTCCCGCTCAATAGGCCGGAAGGCACCTTCGCGGTTGCATCGTACACTAAAATACCATAAAAGCAATCAGTATTGCGAAAATAGAAAGGAGAATCTAAAATCTCTGACCATGAAAATTATCTTTTTGTCAACTATTGAATTACTCTTTTACTGATTCTACGAAGACTGTGGAATGTGATTAATTTTCGATCATTAAAGATGCTAATCATTTTGCATATTTATTTTTGAATGAGAATTTTTCAATTTTCAATTTTTTTTTAGTATACAGAATTGTAAAATTGCCGCGACAAATTGACAATAAGCTAAAACTACTATCTTGTAATTAAATATTCACGTTTAGCTATTAATGCCATTATATAAAGTATTGTGAATCAATGTGCCAGAAGGTAAATTCGAATAAAGAGAAATCTGGTGACGACCAATATCCTGAGGTAACCATTGCCAAATCCCTCACATCGCGTACGGAATAGTGCGCGGCTTAATTTCACCGACAAGACATTTTATACAATCATGCGAGTTAGTTGCAAAAGATTATGACAAATTTATTCATCGGTCATAGATAATTTTTTGGACTTGCAATTTCGAGGAAGAATTTTTTGAATTATATTTTAAATAAAATAAAAATTTCGTAACTATGCTACATACCTTGATAAATGATCGACTTACTTTTGAGAGCCCATAGGGTGAACTTGGCGAGCTCCTCGCGAAAGATGTCGGAGTGCCGTTTGCATTCGGCGCTGACACTTCCTGCGCCAGGATCGTAAGTGGGAAGGATTTGGAATAATCTGCGTGCCTCAAGATTGATTTCTGCAGGAAAGTCCTCTAAAAAGAGCAAAAAATCTCTTCAATACTTTTAATATTGAAAATCTTAAATATTAGCATTATTAAAGGAGCTACACTATCTTACAGTAAAACATGTTTACTTATCCAAAGAAAAGTCACAAAAAAAAGGTCTTTTATATACATATATCTTGTTCTTTTCTGGAATTAGTACATAGTTGGAGACGTAAATCGCATGAAATTGGTTACGTGCCTTGTGTGTAAACATGAATGAGAAATTCGACGTAAACCTTTCGTTCGTCTGACATTGATATGATAATGTGAAAAAAAACATTGAAATACGTGTTCGTTTGCAAATTACAATATACTATAATAATAAATTATTATTAAACAAAAGTAAAATTATAATTTATTTATTAAACAGAAGTAAAATTTTTGAATAAGATCGGACGCACGAATCGTTTAATATAATTATAATGAATGTTATATAAGAAACGCTGATATATCTGAAATATAAATCAATTTATCTCGCAATTCGCTCGCAAAGTAGATTAATCGTAGATTAGATTGATTTTTCAAGGTTTTTCTCTCCCTTTCCCCCTTTCCCTTTCCCAACTCTCTCTTCTACATATGGTTTTATTTCAACAAATTTTGATAAGTTGAACAGCAAATAATTATATGCCGTGGACGAAATAATGAGGCAACTCAACAAAATTGAGCGAAGTAAGAATATATGAGGTCATTGATTTATACTGAATAATCTCACAAGTCGTGATAAGTTATGCAGGTCAATGTACGGATCCTGATTCCGGATATTCTTTGAGAAAATCCCCAGACTATATGTCATTGAACCGAAATTATACATAATATAAATTTAGAAAAAACATAAACGACACGATGAATATTTTTAAATGTTTATTAATAGTTAGTCGGCCATTGATGTTCTTTGGCAATAATTTGAAAAAAAATCAATAATTTTATCTATCTAATGATACTGTCAAAAGCTATATAATGATATACCACTATTTGTAGGAAGACTGATCTTAATTATGTCGACATGCAATCACAATAGAGATCCAAAAAATTTTTTACAACAATAAATTATTTAGTATATGTGTATATACTAAAGTATACTTATAAGTATATTTATAAGTAATTACAATCAATTTTGTTGTAATATTATTTTTTATATGTATATATTCTAAAAGCTAAATAAGCAGTAGCTTTTTAACAATTAATAAATGATACCGACGTCCTTGTGTTAGATGTTAAGAATTTGTGAATACTATAACGCTATTTTTTTCCTATTTAGTTGTATAGCTAAATTTATTTAGTTGAATTTTATTTTATTATTTAGTTTTAGCAATTTTTTTAAAGATATTGTCCAGTATTAAAAAGAATCGATTGAAGTTCCGATAAACTTACAACGCAGTGACATATAAATATTTTGTTGATGAAATCAGAATAAATGATTTCAGACACGCACTAACACGCAATAACTAACGGTAAACAACATGAAGTTGCATGGTTCAGTTGCATCATAGGTGCATAAATTCTGCATTGATTAAAGACTCATTGAATATAATGTCAATAGTATAACCCATTTCTCTAATTATAAATTATATGTATCTCGAAAACGATATTTTCGAGTTTTATTACATTTATTGAATTTTAATTCTTGATGTACTGCTTGGCTTTTTGCCAAGAATCGCGAGCTTGCATAATTTTTGAGTTTTCTTATTACTGGTCTTTCTGTGACAGCGGATGATCGACACAGTTTCTATTGTTATACGTATAATGTGGCAATTGAACTTAAAATGGAGCCGGATGTCTAGATAGTACAAGTGCGAACCCGATGTTGAAATCTATGATGTCAGTTTCCGAGCGATCAGAATTACTTGACATCGTGATTTATTTACCCGATTAATCGTGTAATCGCATAAAATGTGATACGCATGGGTATACTGGGCTGGAGAGTAAACAGGCTATTTGTATTATGTTTAATTTTTTGTTTATATCTGCAATAGATAGTGTAAAAATAATTTGGATGAGCTAATACAATTTCCTGATATGTGAGTGATGGCTTATGAGTGAAGGTACAATAGCACATATTTATTTTATTGTTAAATCGTGAAGCACATTTCTTGATTTTATCAAAGGGTGTGATATTGCACAAATATAAAATGCGTTATATAAATAATTAACTAGAACAAGGAAAGTTAAACATGTGTCCGGAGTTATTAATATCTTAGGCGCTCCTACGCTGTGACTCGCACTCGTCAGCGCAAAGCTGTAAAAAAAGGTTATATTTTTTAAACCGCGATTAAACGGAATTTTACAAGCAGGCAGCATTCAGTCAGATAGGGACAGTTCATCGCAGACCAAGCAGTCTATTTTTACATGTCTTGGATGTTTCAAGAATTATCGCGCCCTTTTAATAAAATTTTGCGCCCTACTGGAGCATATATTGCGTATTGTCTAGTAATGCGCTTCCACATGTCCGTATATCGCTATATACATATGTATTCAGACACAAATGTCTTTAAGATATCTAAAAGACATTTGTACTGTCTGGATGTATACCCTTTCGACGAACACATTCATTGCCAGTTGCTACGATAATTTTCTATTTGTTCAGGATATCTTAACTCTTTTAAATAATTTTTAGGTTTATTTCGAAATAAAATGTATACGGAAATGTATACGGAATTATGATTATATATATCATATACATATATTATGCTGGTTTTCATGCTATCAATTTCGAAAAGCATGGCTTGATTTGACGTGGAAGTTGATATGTTGCTAATTCAGGGAGAATGTGAGAAAAATTATCGACGTGTTACGCAACTGTTTTTAGAACGTTATGGTATTCAAAAATTGTATATGGCATTTGTTCGTCTAGAAAATCGTTTACGTGTGCATGATCAATTAAGTGCAATTAAAAGACAAAAAGCAAAACCAGTGATTAATTATGATAACAGTGTCAACATTTTCGCGTCAATTGAAGAAAATCCACATGTCAGTTAACGTGAATTAGCAAAAACAGCTAGAGTTACACGATCTTCAATACAGTGGATTCTGAAAGAACAAAATTTTCATTCGTATTATTTTATTTTGACTCAAGAACTTTTGGAAGCTGATTATGAGCGTCGTATAATATTTTACGAGTGGATGCGTGATGGTAAAAATGGTAAAAATGGTTTATTTTTGCAAAACATTCTTTTTTTTAATGAAGCACAATTTACTAACAGTGGGCATCTTAATAGACATAACATGCATTATTGGTCAAATGAGAATCCTCATTGGATGCGTAGTTTCTTTCCAATATCGTTGTTCATTAAATGCATGGTGTGGAATAACTGGCAATTTTGTAATTGGACCATACTTTTTCGATGGTACTGTTAATACTGAATCTTATTGTAATCTATTGAGCAATCATCTTCCTCTACTTCTGGAAAAAGTACCACTTAATGTGAGAAGAGAAATGTGGTTTTAACAAGATGGTGCACCTTCTTATTTTTCCAGAGCTACGCGTACTCTTTTAAAAAATATTTGACAGGTGGATAGGTCGGGAAGGTCCTGTTCAAGGATCTCCTCGTTCACCTGATCTCACACCTTTGGACTATTTTTTATGGAGATATATCAAAGAGAAAATCATGTTTCAATTATTTACGACGAAAGAAGACTTAAAACGAAGAATACGTGAAGCTTGCGCTAGTGTGACCCCAGAAATATTGTTTAGAGTTAGACAAAATTTTGTAAAAAGAATTAATAAGTGTGTGTTTAGATGAGAATGGTCAATAGTTTGAACATTTAATAAAGTAAAAAAACAGAAAAACAAAGCCTTTTATTCAATTTATGGTTTTATCATTAATTTGAATGCATTCAACTTTGAAGTTCAAATGTTTATAACTTTTCATAGAAGTATTTTTCAAACAAATGTTCCAGATAAAATTTATTTGTTTTTTCCGAAGAATACAAATATGTAACATTTTATAGAAAGTTCCATTTGAAATTATAAAGTTACTCTCCGCCCCTCTTCAAGGGAGAGCGAGGGCGACTTTATGCTTACGTAATTAGAAAAAGGTCCCTCGAATACATGAAACTTTCTCATGAACAATTTTTTGATTCGACAAATATTTTTAGAGTTATTGGCTTGTCACACTTTATGTAGGCCAACCTTATATATGTATATACTTTATTATACACATATATACAGGGTGTCCTATTTTAAATGATCCGCTCAAATATTTAAAAAACACCGTGTTAAATCGAAAAATGTTTCAAACAAAAGTTGTAGGACTTAGAGGGGGAAAAGGATAGGGATAATTAGTTTGACCTTGAGTGGAGGTGCTTCGGAGATTTGAAGGTTATCTTCATTTTTTTAAATGGAACCAATCTAATTTTTTTATATAAATCAATTTCTTGCAATTTTCATCGTAAAAAGTTATAAAGGTAGGATGATCAATAATTAGAATAATTTACGAGATATTATATTAATTTAATTTGACATAATTTTACATAAACTATGAAATATCTCGTTAAATATTCATTTTTCAATTATCTTACCTCAACACTTTTATGCACAAAATAATGAGAGGAATCAATTGGTATAAAAAAAACACATAGTTCTTTAAGAAAAAATATGTAGCTGAAATTATATCATATCATATTTTTTCTTAAAGACAACTATGTGTTATTTTTTTACACGAATTGATTCCTTTCATTAGTTGTTAATGACCCCGTCTGTACACACATTCTATAAATCACACAGATGCGTTCTTGTTTATCGTGTTACACGCACTTTCACATGTAATATACGATGTATGTAATCACAAACTTAAGATAATTGACACTTTTTATCGAAGGTCACATACCTGCTTACCTTCCGAACTCTCGTCGGAACATTAAATATCAAAGTCAAAGCGCTTAAGCAACAGCGAATCAATTAGTTTGATGAAATCCTTGACCTTATGAGAAAGTATTTTATTCAGATTTGATATTCGATTTTATTAATTTTTATTTGTGAATCGTTTTACACATTAGGAAACTTTCATTTTCCTCGCTAAAATTTAAGTGTTGATATTTATTAATTATGCTAGTTTCAAATTTTGATCAAAATAGCTTAACTCTCTGACAAAGTCAGTATCTAATTATATGAATATCACTCAATGAATTTGTCATTTTGAAATGGAATATTAGAGGATATTTGGATCATAACTACACTCAGAGCAACAATTAACAGATCAAGATAAATTGATTAAAAAGAAAGCAATTTTTAAAGTATTGTAACTTGGCGAAAAATCACTAAATTTTAATTTAAAAAAAAGCATTTTAAAGCTTGAAACTTCTTCTTTTAAATAATTTTTGCGAATTTTAATTATTATTTTTTTACGAAACGGCATAAAACGATAAATCGTCGATAATCCGTAAAAATAAAAATTTTTGATATTGCAAATTTTGCAAATTTTTTCCTTTAAAAAGTTGTATAACTTTTATAATGGTGCACTGGCGGATTCTAGGGCGGGAGGGGGGGGGGGGTTGGGGTCAAACTCCCCTTCCAAGTTAAAAAAAATCAATTTTGCTGGATCCGTTTCAAGAATCTTGGTAAAAAATGCATTAAAGCAGGTTAAAACCCCCCCTATTATCGACATTAGGATCTGCTAGTGTAATGGTGCATAAATGATAAAAATTATTTTTAGACAATTTTTTATTTATTTATCAATGTGGAGCAAATAAATCCCTTATTTGTTCCATAATTTAAGCTAATTTAAGTAATGATAAACATAAGGAAAAAAAATTTTTAGCTGATAAATGTTATTGCTTATTATTGAAGTGGAGTTGAACTAAAAAACATGTAGATATGTGTCTTTTCTGGTGATTTTGATTGGATCTTTTTTCGCAAAAGTATATCGAGTTAAAGAAAAAATATAAAATATGCAGCTTTTTATGTTTTTTTTCAACTTTGTTATAAAAAATAAGAATGAAGGAAATACAAGAACAGCATTTGAAAGAGCTTTCAGCTTTCCAATAGAATTGTCTGTAGAATATTATACGCAGATAATTTCTTCACGAGTAATAAGCAATCAAAGTATAATACAAATGATTTTTTTCGTTGACGTTCAATAATTTAGTTAAAAAAGAAATTGTACAGTGATCAGTAACCACAGTGGCCACTCAAATAAAAGAGGAAAGATTCCATTATAAGATGTAATTAAGAGAAATATTCTGCAATTTTTTCCAAACTGAAACATTATAAAGTTGCATTAAAAATTTAATTTTAATGGATTATAGTTTATTGTAATGCCGTTTTGTAAAAAAAAGGTAATTATAATCCATAAAAGATATTTGAAGGAAGAAGTTTTAAATTTGAAAATGTAACTTTTCTTAGAATTATAATTTGATTATTTTTCGCGGAGTTACAATGCTTCGAAAATTGCTATTTTAAAAACAATTTGTTTTGATTCTCTAATAATTGTTGCTTTGAATATATATAAAAGATTCTAAAAAAATTATATTATTTCACTCTTTCTGAAAAATTAATCTTTTTTTGAAATATTAATAATATAGAACTCATTAAAAGAAATAATTATACAATATTGTAAATAAATTGTGACTATAATTGATTACCTTGATTCAACCATCTGCTTAATGTTTCTTTCACAAACTTACGCATATTTTTAAATCTATTAGAAACAATTTATTGATACAGTCAGAATCAAGTTTCTCAATTTCAAGTTTCTCTGAAGTAATTCTGTACATGTAATTTCTAATCAATTTAAAATTACAACAAAAATGTTAATTATCAAATACGACTCTCTCTGAAAACGAAAACAGGCATTTTAAAGTACTAGTAGTATAATTATCGAATGCGTAAAAAAATTCTTTTTAAAGTTTTTAAAGTTTTTAACGTAGCTTTTATTCTTAATATTTCAAATATTGTTATGAATACTTCGATAAGAGTGATTCTGTATCATCGAAATTATTGCATTTCTGATCTTTCTTCGGTAATGTTGTACATGCGTGTATAATACACAACACACACACACACAACACACACACACACACACACACACACACACACACACTTGCGTGCGCGCACGAAAATCTTGATAATATTTACTTTCTTTAAGACTCTGTTGAGTGAGGGGGGGGGGGGAGAGGGGAGCCGCGGGCAAAGTGTGGTAGTACGAAACGAAATTCGTGACAGCATGCATGGAGAAATGATGTACGATGTGGCAATAAACATAATTGTAATGCGCATTATAAACAACGGCTTATGTGGTTCAGTTATGCTACAATGAGTGTTTTAATTGAAATTTATAATTGAAATTTATTTATTTTTTCTTAGGTTTTTCTTAGGTATCGTAATTTTTATCGAATGTAGCTTTACTTGTAGCTACTAATATCTTTATTAGAATTATCGAAATTTCTATAACTTTATGATTTTGTGTAATTTTGAGAAATTTGCCTATAACTTTCGGAATTTTTAAATAGAAAGTACGTGTACATTGAATCATCCATATATTATAATTAACATAAATTAAAATCTGAATTTTTTCGAAACTTCTACTTCGAAACGTTAAAACTTTAAAAAGAATTTTTTTACGCATTCGATAAATTCGATTGCTTTTATTATTAGGTAATATAGAATAGACTGTAGATCAAGGTTAACTTCTTTCTTTAGCTGAAAGGATAGAAAAGTTAGTATAAATGTCAAGGTAATATAAAACAGGTAATATAAAATGTAGCGTTTGAACTGGCTATTTGAGTGTTTTGAGAGATGGATAATCAGACTGGCTCTTTGAAACACCTTATATATTTATTGATATACATATATATATACATATATATATATATATATATATATATATATGTATTTTTTCTATATACATATATTTAAATAATTTTACATGTATATTTCATATTATCTATACATATATATTTCTAAGCCAAATTTCTTAAAAAACATTTTTTCGTTATCTTTCAATATTTATTATCAAATTGGCAAATTGTATTAAATGCAAAGATAAAATTGCAATATTGATTTATAAGATCAACACATGAAGCATTTTTCTAATTCGTGAAGCATAAATACAGTCGACTAAACTTCTAACGTTTTTAGTATTGAAAAATATCAATCAATTAGCATTATTCTGTTAATTAGTATTAATTAGAATAATATTAACTATATATAAACATAAAAATATATTTATAGAAACTTATTTAAATATAGAAAACAATTGTAAATAGAAATTAAAATAACTGACGTATACATAATTTAACTAAGTTCCTTGCTGTTTCCCACATATAAAATTTCTTTATTTAAATAATCAATTTTCAATCCTTTTCCTACATAAGTCAGTATTTTCTTTACGTATATGGTTACTTTTATGACTAATCTGCTTAATGCAGCGGTACTAAAATTTTGAATTACACACTATTTATCATGTGCAACAATGACACCGCGGATAAAAGATTGTTTTCTCGATGTCTTACGATTAATTTAGTTGAAAACTTTGTAACTCAAGTCCATTCATTATATAATTATACGTAATACCTAACAGACACGTTGCAGCGTCTACACTCTAAAAAAATTCCCGAAGAGCAAAGTTCAACGAAAAATAGCAATCATTTTTGCATTTTAAGATAAAATACATAAACTTAAAGATAAAAGATTAAAGATTAGTATTAAATTAATATTAGTTTTATCTCTTAAAATGTTTTTTATTAAAAAAATGTGTAAAACACACAAAAAAATTAAAAATTATTCTGAAGAAAAACATTGCGATAAAAATATATTATTGACATTTTTTAAATTGGTCAATGTAGTTTTCATTTTAAGAATAGAATGTGTCTTGCAGAAGAAGTTTTGTTTCATGACTGATATAACAAAATATTTTGATAAGATGTATGGAAGGTTGTATGGAGAAATACTGATTATGCTCCCATATTACACTGACAACTATGCGACCATAATTTGTGAATGAAACCAGTTATCAAAAGAACTATACTGGTTTTCCATTGATAAATTACATACAGACACGTTTTTGTTACATTTCGCCGAAATCTTTCCCGCATGAAATAAATAATAGCCTTCATTATTAACAGATGTAAATGAACACGTCAGTGAATAAATGTCATGTAATAAATGATACGAGTCTTTAAATGTAACAAATATATATTTTGCAATTTAGTTATTAGTAAGATACGTTGTTGCAATATTACATCTAATAAGACCAAATATTTTGGATTATGTTGCATTATAAATTGTTTCAGGAATTCTAAATAGGATAATAAAAGTTCAATTAAAAAGTAATAAATTATTTGTGTCATGTTTTTAATATCTTTATGTATATTCAACATCAAATACAAAGGATTTATTTAAAAAAAAAAACTTATATTTCAAAAATGCATAAAAGTCAGCAAACATCATTATTAGATCCAGATGTAATCTATTCCATTCAACGAAATTTATTGTCACAAGTTGAATATGCGGATTTATAGATACAATAATTTTTTTATCAGGCAATATTTTTGTAACGTCTACAAGATTTTTTACTCTCTCAATATTCAATAAAGAATTTTTCCCCACGAACATATTGCATTTTCTTAGAATTAAATATTTTCAGATGATATTGTGTGTGTTAAGAAGTTTTGCACAAAGCACATATTAAATAGTTAAAGAGATATTGTCATAAATGTTTTCACATTTATTAGTGATTTGCACAAGCATGCAAAAAGAAATTCGCTACACTTTGAAATCTATACAATGTATCTCTTTGATTATATCTCACCTTAATTACTGCAGTCACGTTCACTGACATATCGGTATATAATCGGCATGGATATCGCACGTACGAAAGGACGAAAGTAAGTTTTGCTTTCTGATGATTAGGCGAACATGTGTTCGCCAACGCAGTTCTTAATATGTATCTCGCAAAGCTTCTAGATAGGAATATAATTGTAAATAAAATTTAACAATATTAATTGCAATATTATATAAGATTTTTTCTGCGGACGTATGCATTTCTTGCTAAAATACGATGGTTTGGTAAAATACGATGAAATATGTATTTCATTAAAATTTCGATTATACGTATAAGATAGATTGCAAATATATTTAATAAACAACTGAAATAATTTTTTTTATCAAAACTGGTTGCATGTTACGGTTGATTTTCTGCAGTTTCTCAAAAGTATATCTTATTTTAAAAAATTTTATGTTGAAATTCAATATATATTATATATGCGTTTCTTTGTTACTTTATATTGTAACAAGTTTTTTATTATAATTTTATCTCAAGTAAGAATAAAGAGATTTGCAAATTTGAAGTGTATAGCGACCCTAGCTTTGAATCTTACTATCAACTGAGTGTTTTAGACATATTTGTCAGAATCGAAGGAAGAAAGCCGAGTCTTTTCCGAATCTTTCTTACGCATTTGTAAATCAATATGAGAGGCGTTCGCGTGATACGCGGCTTGAATAAATATGTACGGACGGCCTTCGATATCTATAAAGATGCAGAAATTATGCACTTTTTTAATTTGTGGACAAACTTAACATTTACAAATTGTTCATGTGCCAATTTGTAAAAGTTCGCACCTACCATAAATTTTAACGATCATTGAAGTCAATTAATAATAACAAGCACTAAACGAGCGTGCAAAGTAATATTTACTGCATTCCATGCAGTTGCTGAAAGAGTAGTAGTATTTTGTTAATTACAAGAATTGACGACGCGTAAACATGCAAATTTTGATCGTCGCGTGTGTATTTTATAATTGATTCAACAATTGATGTTTAAAAGATGAAGCTGTACACAGAACAAACGGTGATATGCATTCCGCAATTATATGTATGCGTGCATAAATGCAACTTATCCACGTGCTTTGTCAACGAGTTTAAAATATGTTATTTATTTTCTCGCCACATATAAAAGTATACCGCGTACCGGGAAGTCTTTTATTTATTTGTTTAATGAGCGCGTCTCTTTCCGCGAATACTAATTTTTTTTCAAGTATTCTTGACCGCGTAAGCTTAATGATCAGGCAATATTAATATTAATTACCAGTTAAAAGCACCAATAATTAATATGTTTTTGCAAAACGCATAAAATAACAAACTAATTTTTGCTATTTATTAACAAATTTACTGATTTTTATAAAAAGTAACTCAATTCCTACAAACTATTGCTACGTAAATAGTAAAAGCAATACTTTTTACAACAATAAAGTACTAAATTTTACAATTTTATTATAAAAATTATTATTAACATGAACGTTGTATTGTCTCACGCAAAAATATATAAAATTCTAGACTCACCATAGTGCGGGTTCATGTAATGTACTTCTGGACTGTCATCGCTCCATATAATCTTTTCGGAATCTATTGTATAATTGCCAAGGCTGCTTATTAGTTCGACGAAAGTGAAGTTTTTGGTTGTGTCGGTTTTGTTGCGCGAAAGCACGCCAAGTATGTCTTCCTCCTTAAAAGCGTTAAGACCGCTCGAAGATGTCAAAACGTCCACCGACGACTCTTCAGCACACGATAAACTAATCAGACTGAGAATTGCCAAAATTCTCACAAACGTTCCCATTTTTTTTCTTCGACAAGATTGTCGGGATCTCACGAATTGCCACACAGAAAAATCGATCGAGAATTGTAATTTAATTTTTCTTGCTGCGATTGTTGGTGTTTTTTCAAGATGTCGATAAAGGAGTTGACGTGATTAATCGTAGATCATCTTCACATTTACGCGAATATCATTGGAAATCTTCACTAAGGCAGGCAAGAGGTAAGCAGAAATTTGTTATTTGTCTAGATCACTGAAAATGCTCTCTCGAATAAAGAGTAGAATTGCGATGAGTTGGCGCAGGACGGCCGATTAGGGAATCGTATGTGCTACCGAATGTCTCGCGATCGGCATTGCCTAGCTATTTGAAGGTGAGCTTTACAAATGATTGCGGCACGATCGCGTAACGACCAACTCACCTGCGGCCACCTTGCCAATAGGAAGATCGAGAAGAGGGGTAGACCGTGTCACACGTTTATTCCCTCCCACTCTTAGAAGAAGGATATCATGTTCATGTAGTAAGACGGAAAAGGTAACTAAGCGAAGGCGTTTTTAGTAAATCATTGAAGGCAAAATAATGACCATGAAATGTGATGAAAGATCCATATCAATATTCTGGCATATTCTTGTCTCCCGATTTCGATTAATATATTTTTATTGGGCTTTTTATGACTTTTTTTTATTAGTAAAAGAAATTTTTTGTAAGAAAAACTTAAAAAATATATATTAGTAATATATTAAATTAATTACCAAAAAGGCCTCAAAAATTAAAACAATGATAAATAAAGGAGCAAGAAGCCCATGTTGAATGGACGTGCGTATTTATTTCAAAACAGAATATTAACAAACGTTTCGACCTATAACCAGGCCTTCATTAGCGAATGGCAGTGTTAATAACATGCGAAGTAGCGATTAAATTTTATAACTTAATACATGTGTAATACAACACTGATGAAGCCCTGGTTGTAGGTCGAAACGTTTGTTGTTAATATTCTGTTTTGAAATAAATACGCACGTCGATCCAGCATAAACTTATTGCTCCTTTATTTATCATTGTTTTAATAATATATTAATTATCCTGATTGTTTCATATTTTTCAAAAATAAAATTGCAAGTCTCTCACTCGAAAATATTCGCGCACTCTTAAGACCGCATAAGATCGTTGAAGCAATCAAATGACTTATAAGAGAAATAGTGAATTATAATTATTTGAGAATAAGAAATTAGAAAATCATCAAAAAATTTTATTAAAAAACAATTTGTGTTGCGTCATTGATGAAAGAAAGATTAAAAATTGTCGATACAGTATTGTTTTATAGCATCAAGCGAGTCCCACTGTAACGCGAAATATATCATTGCAGTACATCATTATAAACTCGATATTGTTCTAAGCAGTAGCCTTGCAGTTAATTAAAATTCGACGGCAGTTTAGTATGGTTATTCACAACGCCGAATGTACAATGCAATAGAGAAAATATTAGGAATAAGAAATTCGAATTATTTCATTTTAAAACAAAAAATGGAGTAGATTAACACACCACAAATTAGGAATTAAAAATTAGGAATATAATTAATCAATTTCGTTTCCTCGTTTAAAATAAAATAATTGCTCCTCCTAATATTTATTCCTATTCTTAACATTTTCTGTATTGTGTGCAGAGCTAAGCGACACACACACACACACACACACACACACACACACACACACACACACACACACACACACACACACACACACACACACACACACACACACACACACACACACACACACACACACACGCGCGCGCGCGCGCGCAAACACAAACTCATCCTTAAGACATTCCGTTACAATCTTTGTTAGCCGACTACATTTTCTAGTTATGACATTGAAAATTGCGATTATTATTCAAGTCTGATTGTTTCATTATATAAGATATACTAGGGAATAAAAAGTTTTTAAAGAAGTCTTTAAAATCTTTAAAGATAGTCTTTAAAGAAAAATGAGAAAACAAAAATTATTATACCGTAACGTTGATTCGTTAAAATATTCAGCTTATTTCGCTTATTTTACAACAAAAACAGTATCACGATCTCATTTTTTGTCGCTATTAATTATTATGTTAAAGTTTTAGTCATAAACTCGTGTTACATCAATTATCACATAACTTTATGCAATCTTTGTGTGCAGAAAGATTATTTTGGTCTTTACCACATAAGATTTTAATATAAAAATTTTAATAACAGTGCGTAATAATAAATAAATAATTTTATTTAATATCATATATAATTTTCTGTACGACAATAAAATGCGTGCATTATTTTTAATTTCTATAATGAATAATACATTATATAAATAAAATGAGGGAATGGAATTTCGTATAATTTGTAACTACTATTTGTACTTAAAATATTTATTGTTCTCTTTTATATTTTAGGAAAATTAAATATAGAGATATAGAAATAAAGCTAAAATTTTCTTGCTGAGAGATCTGTGTGATAATTGTGTCACGCAAAATATTGGTTTAATAATTTTTAATAATTAAGAAATAATATGTAACTATATTTTACAAACTTAATGATTTATTTGTGTTTACATGCAAACTGGTTCTTTTAGTGTATATACGTTTATGTGTAAAATAAATTTTCAGTTTAGTAATTTTAAAAGTTGAAATCATTGAAACAAAGAATTTTAATAATTTATTATATTCTAAATAGTTCATAGTTTTTGTACAAGATAAGAGAGGAAAAGATAGCAAATTTTATTATATATATATATATATGTAATAATGTATATGTAATAATGTATATGTAATAATATGTATATGTAATAATATGTATGTGTATATATTTATATACACATATTATTACATATACATATACATATTATTATACATATCAATCAATGTCGCCGAAATATATTGCCTTCACTGATTACCAAGCGTTCGACGATGTTGTGTTTTAGACCGACGTCGAAAGAATTTTGCTGACGCTTGTACATGAGAATGACTGAATAAACACCTAATAAAACATTTGATTTAACAAAAATAGCGCGGCATGATAGACAAGCGTTGTACAATGTTCATTTTGTTCGATTCTATTTGTTTTCCCTGCTTTTTATATGTAGGAGATCAATTAATCCGAAATCAATTAATGCAGAGTATTAAGTATGCCGGTGATTATATGAAAGTAGATTAAGTCAATTAATTTTATAAAAATTAATTTTATCACTTATTTTATGTTACATCCATCAATAAAGTCGAAATATGCTAAAATAAAAAATTATCGGAGTATATGACTTACAATTAGTCCACTTTCATAATCACTGATACAAATATCCGACATATAGCGCATTCAAGAATGAATTCGATTGAGAATCTAAAAAATAATATATCATTATATTAAAAAATATAATACAGTATCACTTGTTTGCTGTATTAAAATATTAACATGCCAGCCATTTTTGCAAGATGTATGCAAGCATTACAAATTATTGTGCGCAAAATTCCATTTTATTGCACAATAGTAATATTTGCGTCGTGTACTCATAAAAAGATACTGTCCAACTGCAAATTGTTTCGTCGAAGGCAATCGGTTGTATAACCTTTAATGTTGTGTTCAGGATATTTGACCTTATTGATAAATCTAGTTTTTCACAATCTTTGAATATTGATATAAAAAAACTAGAAAATGAAGTATTCATAAATGAGAGGCTTTCACAAATGCGAGTATACAAAAATTAATACATTTTAAGCGCATTGTTACACAAGTCTTTTTATTATATATAAAAATAGCATTAAATAAAATAGTATTAAAAATAACATTATTTCTGATCGAAAAAATAACATTACGTGGAAGGGGGAATGCCTAATGTACATAAATATTGATATCAACCGTTTATAGGAAATCGCGCCCTACTGTCGCGGGTAAAACGCGAAATATCGAAATGAAATCACTTGTATGAATCATATGATAATTCTAGATGTGTGCACAAACCATGTCATATTGATTAACAGTGTCCCAATAGTGCAATATCAGCTTAAATAACGAAATTAATCGATTTTTACATAATTTAACCGGATTCAAACGCAGGTTGAGGCAAATACAGGAAAGAGTACATCTTGGCACTCGTATATAATTCGTGTGACAATGTCAGAAGTATGCTCGGTTAAGAGGATGCTGAAGTGACGGGCGAACTCCGACGCGAAAGCGCCATCATTTCGATGATACTAAAAATGAAATGACATTATCGGCGCAGCCTACGGACCTATGCCGCGTAGGTCCGTGTGTACGCATTTGTTTGTAGTGGTGATTCACTACACTGACGTGTGGTCTGTGTACGTGTGTCATCGGAAGTTTGTAAACAAACGATGCTTGCGCTTGTTTCCTCGACTGAAATTTTGTCGCAAGGCTGCAATATAATGTCCGAGAAAACATAAGCGTATACAAGGTGTCAAATAAATACAAACTAAATATGACAAAATAATAAATGAAAAATATACATATAATACTATATATATCATTGAAGAAAAATGTCATATACTTTTCTTACTTTTATCCTTATGTAGTAAATACTAAATAACTAATTAATCAATTAATTAATATATACATATACACATATATTCAATAAATAGTTATCTTTATTTTGTATTTTATATGATAATGACTGAAATAATGTAAGTATATATCATTTCAGTTATATAAAATACAAAATAAAGATAACTATATTCAATATGTATATGTATGTATTCAATAATTAATTAACTTATTTATTTATTTTGTATTTGTTACATAAGAATAAAAATAGGAAAAGCATATAACATATTTTTCCAATTAGACATATAGTATTATACATACATTTTTCAAATAAAATATTTTATCATATCTAACTTATATCTATTAGACACCTTGTATAAGTCTATTTTGTCTCGTATGTACATCATTCAGCCATACGATAGAATTTCAATTGCGAGAAAAAAGGTTAAATGACCTTATAAATTATCTGATAAAATATAAACAGACCACACGTGCAGTAAATTGCTAACTAAAATAAATACGTATTTCTTCAAATCTGTCAGCTGACGTTAGATCGCCTATGACAATATTTCTTAAAATCTGCCAGTTCACGAATAAATTTTCTTTAGCTCTCTTTTTTCTAAACTGTCAGCTGACGTTAGATCGCCTCTGACTATATTTATTAAAAATTGTCAGCTCACGATAGATCGCCTCTGACAATATTTCTTACAATTTGCCAGTTCACGAATAAATCGTCTTTAGCTCTCTTTTTTCTAAACTGTCAGCTGACGTTAGATCGTCTGTGACAATATTTATTTAAAATTGTCAGCTCACAATAGATCGCCTTTGACAATATTTCTTACAATTTGCCAGTTCACGAATAAATCGCCTTTAGCTCTCTTTCTTCTAAACTGTCAGCTGACGTTAGATCGCCTCTGATTATATTTATTTAAAATTGTCAGCTCACGAAAGATCTCCTCTGGCTTGTCTTATTCTATATTGCCAGTCCACGACAAAGCCGCCTCTGGCTTGAAGACAAGAATAAGAATTTTCTTCTAATGCCAGTCCACGAGAAAACCGCCTTTGGCTTGTCTTATTCTATATTGCCAGTCCACGAGAAAACCGCCTCTGGCTTGTCTTATTCTATATTGCCAGTCCATGAGAAAACCGCCTCTGGCTTGTCTTATTCTATATTGCCAGTCCACGAGGAAACCGCCTCTGGCTTGAAGACAAGAATAAGAGTTTTCTAATGCCAGTCCACGAGAAAACCGCCTCTGGCTTGTCTTATTATATATTGCCAGTCCACGAGGAAACCGCCTCTGGCTTGTCTTATTCTTTATTGTAAGATACTTTTATTACGTCATATGCTTTATGTATATATATATATATAATGTATATTATATGCTCCACATTATCTATATTTATATCAAAATATTTTTCTAAGAAATTGACATCATTTTGTATACTCTTTTTACAATAAATGTATATGATATATGCCATATTTTTTATTTCTAAAGCATAAAATATAAAGATATTTTTATTTTTTTGTGTCTATCATTTGTAAAAAAATTTTGATAAAAGAAACAACATTAATTTTGCGACTTGCAATAATCTGTTTCATTATATGCTTCTTTTAAATACTTACACTTAGCCTTATTTTATGTGATTAACTTGGTATTTAAAATACGTATCAAAATCGAAAATGTATTTCTATTACAGTAGAAACGAAACATTCTTGTCTTACAACAGAGAGAAATGGCAAAATATAATATTGTCTAAAGTACAGTCCAATAAAAACTGTTAAAATTGAACATTTTATAAAACCACTGTGATTCATGAAAAATCAGAATTATTATTTCAAAAATATAGATATATTTCGACTGTGTGTTTTAAACTGCACTACACATTCAAAATTCACAGAATAAATTTATTTCTGCAAAGTTGTGTATAATGTCAGTGGAAAAGTGATTTATTTGTTATTACATATACATGATATTTTACCATTCCTTTCTGGTGTAAGACTACAATGTTTTTTTTCTACTGAACTAGAAATTAATTTTATATTTTGATGTGTATTTTAGATACCAAGGAAAACGCATAAAATAAGGCTAGTTGTAAGTATTTAAAAGAAGTATATATTGAAACAGATAATTGCAAGTCACAAAATTAATGTTTTTTTTATCAAGATTTTTTTACAAATGATACATACAAGAAACTAAAAATACCTTTATATTTCATGCTTTATAAATAAGTTATATGACATATACATTTATTATAAAAATATATACAATATACAAAATGATATTCATATAAATGATATACAATATACAAGATGATATAAAAAGTTAATTTTACATAGATACTTTGATGTGAATATACATAATATGGAGCACAGAATATACATAATATATACACATAAAGCACATGAATAAAAGTATTTTGTAGAAATTAGAATATGAATGTATGTAATTAAATAATATAAATGTTTGCAAAAATGTTGCAAAATTTATGTATAATACATACACTTTTTTATCCTTCAGAGTGCCTTCAACCCATTTTTTTCAGCCGGGTTTCGTAGCACATAACACAAACACACACACACGCACAACTAACACACACATAACTAACCTAAAAGATTCTGTATATGACAGATAGCACTGAGAACTGTATAGCGCCTCTATCCCAAAATCTCGGAACTAATCTATAGCTCTTTTTTACCTTATTCTTTCTATATTGCACACATGCTTTACATAAATCTGGAAAAGGGTGGCGTTTTGAAAATAAGTCTCTAAGCTCTATTTTTTTGGTTTTCCATTATTGTTTCATACGCTCTTCTTCGGCACATGGTCTTGTTTTGCAGATTGAAGCAGTATAATTTTGATATAAAAGATATAATTCTTTGAGGTGACATTGTCGGTAAATTTTCAAAAATTTTTTTTATTTTTTGGTTTAAATTTGACCAACTGCCGAAAGATTAGCATATGTACTTTATTTACACCAAAGGATTTGTAATTCTATTAAAGCAATAAAAAACGCCACCCTTTTTAGAAAATTGAAGTTTCGGTCGGTAACAATATGACTTCAGCATCCTCTTAAGCCCTACAAGTCAGCGGGACCGGATGGTGTCTTTCCGGCTCTTCTACAAGAGGGATTGGAACAGATCGTGGACCCACTGACCCAAACCTTAAGGGCTTGTATCGCGATGGGTTACACACCCAGCGCATGGAAACTGGCAAGGGTAGTTTTCATCCCGAAGGCGGGAAGAACGAGCTACACCAAGGCAAAGGATTTCAGGCCAATTAGCCTAACATCGTTTCTCCTTAAGACATTGGAGAAGCTGGTGGACGCGTATCTAAGGGAGACAACTCTGTGAAGTCACCCTCTTCACAAAAATCAGCACGCGTATCGTTCGGGCTATTCCACCAAGACTGCTCTACATCAGATGGTAGCGTTTATTGAGGAGCAGCTGGAAAGGAAGGGCTACGCAGTGGGTGCTTTCTTGGACATAGAGGGCGCCTTTAACAATATACCGCACGAGGTAGTGTGTGAGGAAGCCGCCAGAAGAGGTGTCCCGATGAAGCTCGTCGAGTGGATCCGGGGCATGCTAGGGAGGCGTGTGATGACTTCGCTGGGAACTGCGAAAGTCTGTGGGTGGGTGGGAAGAGGCTTCCCGCAGGGCGGAGTACTTTCCCCACTTTTATGGTGCCTGGTAGCAGACGGTTTATTAAGGACACTGGACGATAGAGGCTTCACTGCACAAGGCTACGCGGACGACGTGGCAATACTTGTGCGAGGCCCTTTTCTAGAGACGCTTCTAGAGCTCATGCAGGGGGCACTGGAAGTTGTAGAAAAGTGGTGTCAGGGGACAGGTTTAGCGGTGAATCTACTGAAAACCGGTCTTACTGTCTTCACTCGCAAATACAAGGTGGGCACCATTGTGGGACCCACTCTTGGAGGAGTAAGGTTAGTTCCGACCGAATCGGTGAAATATTTAGGAGTTATCCTGGATAAGAAACTGCTTTGGGAGGAGCACTTTCGTAATCGGTGCAAAAGCTTGTGCCAGTATTTTTGGATGTGTAGAAGGACCTTTGGCCAGACTTGGGGCTTGAAACCGAGTATGATACACTGGATCTACACAGCCATACTTCGCCCCAGACTCACATACGCAACCGTAGTATGGTGGACTAGGGTGCAAAAGAAAACAGCCAAAGTTGCGCTGGAGCATGTCAGGGCTCTGATTTTGAGAGGGGCCCTGGGTGCTATGGTTACGACACCAGTGGCGGCGATGGGCGTAATGTTCGGCATCGAACCATTTTATCAGGTGGTGGTGGCTGCTGCAGCAATGGCGGCATACCATCTGAGATGCGAACTAAAATGGAAGAAGGGAGCCCGGCATACGAGACTGTCGGAAGACGTTCTGCTGGATCCGATATTCGAGATGCGACAGGACAGAATACCTATTATTCGGGCTTCTGATAGGCGCTTCAAAGTGCATATACCGAGGCCGGAGGAGTGGGAAAAGGAAGGTGGAAACTTAAGGGCTCGAGTGCGTGGAGAAGATGTCTGGTATACGGACGGCTCCAAGACGGACACGGGCTCCGGGGCCGGCTTCTTTGGCAGTCGAGAGGGATGGAAGGAGTGCATTTCTCTCGACAGTTATGCCACGGTATTCCAAGCGGAGATTGTGGCTATCCTAAGCTGTGCTCAGACCGTGCGGAGTAGAGTAGAGGCGGGGGGGCACATCAGGATTTGTACGGACAGCCAGGCAGCCATCAAGGCGCTAGGGGCTCCGACAATAACGTCGCGGTTGGTTCGAGAGTGCAGGTGCGTTCTGAACGAACTGGCGAGAGAGAGAGAAGTCACCGTTACCTGGGTGCCGGGTCACTCGGGCATCCAGGGTAATGAATGTGCGGACCAGCTGGCAAAAGCGGGTTCAGAATTAACGATGGTAGGACCGGGGCCGGCTCTGGGAATCCCCTTTTGTTTAGGAAGGGGGAGGATCAAAGAATGGCTCCGCAGAGAACATCTAAGACACTGGAGAGTAGAATCTGAGTCCAAATGCAGACAGGCTAGAGCTCTGATGGGAGATACTCCTAATAGGGAACTGGCTTGGAGCATAAGGGCTCTGAGTAGGAAAGATGCCAGGACAGCGGTACACATACTGACGGGTCATGGCACCTTAAACTACCACATGTACAAGCTTGGGCGTAGCGATACATCCAAGTGCAGGGCATGTGGAGACAACGAGGAAACAAGCCTTCATGTGCTCAGCGACTGTCCTGCACAGGCAGGGTTGAGACACAAGATGCTGGGCTCAGCACTACTTAGGCCCGAGCAGATCAGGAAGCTGCCGGTGAGGGATCTGATTCTCTTTTGGAGAAAAACAGGTCTCTCATGAGTAAGTTTATGAGGGGAGGCACACTGGACAATGTCTGGGTGCCGCGGGCGGTGCTTCGAAAGAGGAACGCCCCCCCGTTATATTATTATTATTATTATTATTTCCGATGATAGATTCGTAATCAGCGGACCCAAAAACAGTCTAATATATACATTGGGGATATATTCCCTCACTTTTGAAAATTTTGTCAATGTTTTTTCCTAAATTGACCATGAAGAGTGAACTTTGTAGGCGCCATATTTGATCCGCCATATTGAATTTCTCAAAACGCCACTTTTCTTTTAAAAGCCTTTTAACAGACGAACATTTTGAGACCTTATACGTCTACATGAGTCAAATCAATTTTTGTGTAGGTACCCAATAAACATTAGGACATTCTATGTACGTCCTATGTATATACATATATGTATATTGTATATTCTATGTATATACAGAAAATGTGAAAAGTATATAAAGCGCATATCCTATGTATGTGAAATAATTACCACATGTATGTACATAGGATGTCCATAGTACATACATAGGTATATTCCAAAAATATGCAGTGTACATTTGTGGTATATACATGGGGTATATTCCGAGGATGTGCAGTGCACGTTCGCAGTATGTACATAGGATATATTCCGAGGATGTGCAATACAAATTTGTGGCATGTACATGAGATACATTCTATGTATGTACATAGTATATACAGTACGTTTTTTAATGATAAACAATTTTCATTTATTCGGATATTTATCTACCCAATTTTTGAACAATTAGTTTATCTAAATTCCCTGTGTTGGGATTCAGATATTAAACTGATAGAAAAAGTTATTACATCTTCAAATTGAAGACTTCAATATTATTACCCACCTTTTGCAAGTTTTATATAGTTTTCATGATTAAAACTTAAATACGAGATAGATAGCGCATAATGCGTCACATAGTGGAAAGCGAACAAACTAATAACTGATTCTATGTATATCCATAAATGTACCTACATCAGCGTATATCGTATGTATGTACGTTACATGTATTATATACACATGGAATGTACACGAGGTATATTCTATGTATGTACAGGCAGCGATCTCGTTCAAATATACATGCTATGTATATTCATAAATGTACCTACATCAGCGTATATCGTATATATGTATGTTACATACAGGGTTGGGAAGTAACGCGTTACTTGTAACGCTGTTACCGTTACAATTACTTTTTTTCGGTAACTGTAACGGTAATGGCGTTACAAATTTTTTTTGTAACGAAAAAAGTAACTTTGTTACATTTTTCGGTAACGAGTAACAAATTTAACAGTTATTTTTATCGTTACATTTTTCAAATTTACTCTATATATCTACGAATTTATAAAAAAACTAACAATAAGAAAACTTTTTAATTTATATTTACAGCATCTAAAAATTCTTAAGAAAGCTGATTTACAACTTATTAAAAATTTTTCTTATTTAAAATATCTTATTATCAAAATTATTACTTTTATTATATATTATTAAAATTATTACACTTTATATTAATAGCGATATCATTATATTAAAATTATATCATTTTTTTTACTTTAATAAAAAATAATGTTCAAAAATTTTTAATGTTTACTGTAAATTTGTAGTGTTTAATTTAATGTTGTATTAGAAAAATTGTGCATAAAATTTGTATTATGCATAAAAAAAGTAACAGAAATTGTAACAATTCGTTATTTTTTGAGTAACGGCAACGGTAACAAGTTTCTTTTTAAAATTGGTAACGAGTAACGATAACGAGTTACTTTTTAGAAAAAAGAACGGTAACGGTAACGAGTTACTTTTATAAAGTAACTTTCCCAATCTTGGTTACATGTATATACATGGAATGTACACGAGGTATATTCTATGTATATACAGGCAGCGATCTCGTTCGAATATACATTGTATGTATATCCATACGATATCCTATGTATATCCATAAATGTATCTACCTCAGCGTATATCATATGTATATACGTTTGATATATATACATGAAATGTACACGAGGTATATTCTATGTATATACAGGCAGCGATCTCGTTCGAATATACATTCTATGTATATTTATAAGATATCTTATGTATATCCACAAATGTATCTACATCAGCGTATATCATATGTATGTACATAGTATATACAGTACATTTTTTTCACATTATGGATATTTCATGTATATACATAAGATATCGAATGTTTACTGCGTAGGGTGATCGGTTTGATATGAAATGTTCCATATATATATATATGTTTATTTTTATATTATTATTTATATGCAGTGGGGCCAGAAATAATCCCATCGAAAACGAAGAATTCAACATGGCCCCACCAAATTTAAACGAGAATGATTTCAACGCCGCAAATGCGTATAATAATAGTGACACTGACGTTTCTATTGATAACGTTATTTCCAAAGATCAGTCTGATAGCTATTGTTCTGTAAATTCGGATGAAAGAATTCCAGTAGATAATAATGCAGCATTTATGTGTGCATTACAAGAATAGGCCAATAAATATAGAATACTCCATTAGCTGTCAACGGTTTATATATTGTCAGTTTTAAATAAATTCATAGATAGTTTTCTAACAGATAGCAGAACGTTACTACAAACTCCTAGGTCGACAGATATTGTAAATATTAATGAAGGCGAATATTATCATTTCGGTTTAAAAAAAGCAGTGGAAGCATTACTGAAACATCGTGACATTATTCGAAATGCATCGAAAGACGTTTTATTATTAATAAATATTGATGGATTGCCGCTATCCAAAAATATTGATGGTCTAGTTTTGTGACCAATTCTATGTTCAGACAATGTTTCAAAATGCATTTTCATGATTGGATGTTTTTGTGGAAAGGACAAACCAACACGCAAAGGAATTTTTACGGTCATTCGTTGACGAAACTGTTGATTTAAGCCGAAATGGTTATGTATATAATGATGTGCACTTTAATGTCAAATTATCCGCTTTGATTCGTGATACCCCTGCGGCGGCATTCGCATTGTCAATTAAATATCATACGGGTTTCAATAGTTGCCGAAAATGCACAATTCAGGGGCAATGGATTGAAAAAAAAGTTTCTTTTGTTGAAGAGAAAGCACAGAGTACTCTAAGAACTGATCATCAGTTTGCAAATCAGTATTATGAATCGCATCAAACGGGTGAAACAATTTTGAAAGAAATTCCAAATTTCGGATTAGTAAGTAATGTTCCTCTAGATTATATGCATCTGATTTGCCTGGGGATCATGAAAAAACTAATTTGTCTTTGGCTGAAAGGACCCTTGCCAGTACGCATAGGCTCTCATAGCATTAATGAAATATCAACACTTCAGGAATCTTTAAAGAAAACGGCGCCTAACGATTTCGTTCGAAAACCACGGTGTTTAAAGCACGCATTACAGTGAAAGACAACTGAATATGAAGGCAGTTTTTATTGTATACTGGGCCAGTCGTATTGCAAAAGATTTTGCGAAAAGATATGTACTTAAATTTCCTCACCTTACATGTAGCTATTACGATTCTCGTCAGCCCTACTTTGATTCTTAATTATTGAGATTATACACATAGTCTATTAGAGCATTTTGTGACTTCGTTTTCCATTATTTATGGCAAAGAATATGTGACATATAATGTGCACAACCTAATACATCTATGCGCAGATGTCCGAAAATATGGTCCATTAGACATGTTTAGTGCGTTTAGGTTTGAAAACTATATGTCAAGAATTAAAAGACAACTAAGGAAACACGAGAAACCTCTTCAACAATTAGCTAGAAGATACGAAGAAAATCAGACACAAGATAACCCGTCTAAAGATGAACATGCTCTACTTAACAACGTATTATACTTAAAAAAATACATTACGATGGACCAATCTTTGAGCGATTAAATGTAAAACATTAGTACAAAATATGTTTCAACGAATCGTACTCAATACGTTGCAATGACACAAGAAATAACGCTTTTTTTCTCAAAGATGGTATTGCAATTAAAATGTATAATATAATAGAATCCCAAGATAGTAATGTATATATAATCGGAAAAAAATTGTTACCGGCTGATGACTTATATTCGTCTCCATTAACATCACGTACTTTTAAGATTGCGATTGTGACAGAGGATGTAACGTTACGCATATACTGCGCATCACAGCTTGCAGGAAAATTGTGGATTATGCGATACAAACATAAGTTTATTATATTTCCGATTATTCATACTGCATAATTATATAGAAATATTTATTGTACGTAATTCGTATCGACGTTTTTCATTGGAATACAAAACACTTCTCAGTATGCTATACACTATAATAAATGTAGATCTATAAATTTTTTTCAGCTTATTTAAGAAAAGCGTGATTTTAGAATAGTAAAAATAATTGTAAATATTAGGAAATAGTGTGTCACTTGCAGTATCCTGTGCAGCACATCGTAGAACATTTAAGAGGATGCTGGAGTTACCGGCCGGACATTATATTTTTTCGAACAAGAATATCTTTTTATTGGTTGCATAAAATTGTAAATCCTTTTGCAGCATTAAAGTGTACAGAAAGACGGAATTCGGACTGCTCGACTTTATTCAGAAATAAAGAATTAATAACAAAATTTGTTTCTATTCATTAATTTCTATTCTGCTCTTAGGATAACATATTGTACAGGGCTATCTATTTTTGTTTTTTATAAAAGTTTAACAGTTTTAAGACGCTGAATAAGAGCAGCCCGAATTGCGGACTGCAGAATAGAATGTTATGGAACCATTAAAATTGGGCTGAAAAGTCTAATGTAAAAAATATTTTTGTCCGACTATTTTTACATACGTGTGCGTCCAATATCGGTATAACAGATGAAAAAATAACAGAAGATTAGTTCCAGGATAATATCAGAGAGACGCTATACAATAATATGCGAATATACAGGGTGATTCAAAATAACCTGATGTCCTTGCAATGCCATATTCTTGAGCGAATTCTGAGACGATTTTTCCTTTTACAAAATTTTGTCCGAAGCTTAGTTTTCGAGTTATAATTGAAAATAGTTTGCTACTTACGAGTCCGATACAACGGACAGACAGAGACGGTGCAATGCGTCATGAGACGACAGTAAACACTTGACAGTCTCATTATACGTTGCGCGTCCCTGCCTGCCCGTTGTACCGAACTCGTAAGTTGCTATCGATTTTCAATTATAACTCGAAAACTAAGCTTCGGACAAAATTTTGTAAAAGGAAAAATCATCTCAGAATTCGCTCAAGAATATGGCATTACAAGAACATTAGGTTATTTTGAATCACCCTGTATACACACACCACACATACGCATACACAATACATTCACACTTAGATTCCTTTCTCTCTCTCTCTCTCTCTCTCTCTCTCTCTCTCTCTCTCTCTCTCTCTCTCTCTCTCTCTCTCTCTCTCTCTCTCTCTCTCTCTCTCTCTCTCTCTCTCTCTCTCTCTCTCTCTCTCTCTCTCTCTCTCTCTCTCTCTCTCTCTCTCTCTCTCTCTCTCTCTCTCTCTCTCTCTCTCTCTCTCTCTCTCTCTCTCCCTCCCTCTCTCTCTCTCTCTCTCTTTCTCTCTCTCTCCCTCTCCCTCTCTCTCTCTTTCTCTTTCTCTCTCTCTCTCTCTCCCATTCGTTCGCTACATCGTCATTACAATTATCATATATCCATGCACATTACACGCACCATCATGCACACGCGATTTCTAACCTAATATATTTTATTTAGTTATGTAGGATGAATGGTGGTATAAAATAATGCTCTTGATGAATGGAATTGAACGATCTACAATTTATTAATGTCCGTTAAAGAAGAGCTCTTGAGGCGCGACGCAAATACACATGAGCGACTAAGAAATGCTTGGACGAATAAATGTGTATACAGTCAGAATAGTACTTGTAACCGAATGAGGGACGAAGGGGTGGCGGGCACTAAAACAATACTATCTTTACCAACACCGAAAAGTTTTTATTAAAAGAATCACATGTGCACCATCGCGCGGACAAAGGCACAATGTCCTGAGACATGCTCACCAATGCTCGCATGGCCGGCTGGTGGCATTATTGTCAACCAATAGGCGACGAGCACGCCAGCGCTTCGTGTAGTGCAGCGCCACTCTACCAATCGGGCGCTTGATAACCGCAACGCGCGCAATATACAACATATGTGAGCAAGATACAAAATGTGGATAAGAGAGATAACTTGTCTGGGGACGAGTTCCCTCTTACAGCTCGGTCATCCTGAGAGTATCGTTTGTCCCGAATCACCGCTTACAACGCAACTTATTAAAAATAAACAAATAAAATATTCATTAATGAACAGCCATAATATTTGATCAAGGGGAACCACAAACGCAGAAAACGACTATAAACTTTGCAAACTTAACTCCGAGAAAGATATACATATAAATACATAATTCTTTACCTACAAAATCAGTCTCTGGTGTTAGAAGAACAGTTTAAAATCACAATGAAATTTCCTTACACACTAATTTAAACTTATAGTCTATATTCTCGCAACGCAAACTTATTTTAACAGGTACAACTTTATCTTAACGCCAATTATTGCAGAGCTGATACATTTAATATATCGCAGTCTTTTCTTTGGTATACATGTATAATTTCGCAAACTTAACGCTAACGCAACTCGTAACCTTTTAACTAACGTAATACCTACGCTAATGCAAAACTTATTTCTTAATACTAGCTTAATTCAATCGGTGGTTCAACCGGTGGTTTAATCCAGAATTTTAAACGGTCTGGTGACAGAATCGAATTATACGACCTAGACGTTAGGCTTGATCCGGAGATGTCTTGAACCACGAATCGATTTTTATCTAGAACCTTTGTAACCTTGTAAGGCGTATCTTGTATTAATAGTCCACTATATAAGTTAGCCACTTTCATACATTAAATTTTGCTAAATAGCATTCCTACACCTCCCAGTCATATAAAGGATAGTTTCAAATTTGTAGAAGAGATGAACCGCATAAGTTTAGAAGGAGATTTTGATCTCGTTTCACTTGATGTGGTTTCTTTTTTTACGAATGTTCCCTCGGATTTAGTTATTTCAGGCATTACAGACAGATGGGCTCTATTACAAAAGACACATCGTTCTCCCTGGAAGAATTTATATGTGCCATTAGATTCATTTTAAATTCGACATACTTTAGGTTTGGTGACGTCATATATAGAAGGACCTTTGGCAGCCCTATGGGCTCTCCTCTGTCCCTCATAGTGGCTAACATTGTCATGATGGACATTGAGAGATTGGCCATTGACAGCTTACCGTTCAGACTGCCCTTTTATTTCCGTTATGTAGATGATGTTGTCATTGCTGTTCCCAAGAACTCAATAGAGAACATTCTACATCTTTTTAATTTGATTCATGAGAAAATTCAATTTACTGCAGAATTGGGCATAGGCGGAAGAATCAATTTTTTAGACGTCACCATGATTATCAATGATAAGAACTTCAAGTTTGATTGGTATCATAAACCTACATTCTCAGGTAAATACTTGAATTTCTCAACATTCAAACACACATAAGAGGGATATTGTAATGGGACTGGTTGATAAGGCTCTTTTCTTATCGCATCCTGAATTCCATCAAAAAAATTTAGATGAGGTAATAAAAATACTATTATACAATAGTTTTCCTCTCCCGTACATTTTCAATCTTATAAGACATAGAATTAAATTTTATATACACAAAAAGGACGGAGTACGAGATGTTACTAACATAGGAGAAGATGACGAGAACATAAGATATTTTACTATTCCTTTCATTAGAAGTGAATCAGAAAAGTTCTCTTTCATGGCTAAAGATCACGGCATGAGATTATCTTGTTCCATACCCAAAAATTTAAAGTTCTTCATCAAGAATCATAAAGACATAATAAACAATTTTTCCCATAATAATATTGTATACAGAATTTCTTGCAAAGATTGCGCAGTCACTTACATTGGACAAAGTAAACGACAGCTAAAAACTAGAATTTCTGAACACAAAAACGACATCAAGAAATCTTCTGCGCGCTCTGTCATATCGGAACACCGTTTAGATTACAATCACGAATTTGATTGGGATTGTGTTACCATTCTTGATAAAGAGGCTTGTTACAAGAGATTAATCTCGGAAATGACTCATATTAAAAGACAAAAATTTGGGCTTAATAAACAAAGTGATACAGAACTCCTATGCGATTCGTACGTTCCTATTCTCAACATGCTGCCACCTATTTAAAGTCAAATTATTATTGACTTCACTCTAGATTAACCCTCCCCCTCTTCCCCCCCTTCTTACTCCCTACCTACTCGTCTCGGTTCCTCCCCCCCTTCCTCTCCTCACCCTTTTCCTTCCTACCGATTAACACCTCGCACAGTCTCATTTTCGAATTTGAGATGACCGGTACTTTGATTTCTCACATAGCAGTTCTTTGCACAGCCTCATAAGTGAGTACACATTGTTAACTAGATTATTATAAATTTTATATAGGTACTTACGATATCCACAAGTCAACTTTATATTTATATTTATTTGTATACCCAGATGGCACCAATAGTTCCTAAAAAGTTCGCATTGAGCTCAGCTAAAAGAGCAATGAGTTCCTTTTAATCTTCAGAAACAATCACTAAACAGTTCATTTTGTGTTCCTAAGTACAACAGGGAATGTCAGTAAAAATGAATTTATATAGCACTTCATAAAGGGTTCAGCAATGGATAAGATGTATTTAAAAAGAACTCATTTTATGTTCAGAATGAACTGAATTGAGATTCATATATAATACAGTATCAGCTGTTTGTAATAAGTTCTTCTTTTATAGCGTGTTTGAACTCATTGAGAACTGTGTAGTATGTATACGTGAAAGCACTTGCACTTGAAAAATAATATTCTAAAGCAGAAATGAAGAAATATTTGTACAAGTATATTGATAAATGTAATATATAAAATACATACTTATAGTATTTTGGATACGGCGGAGAGAAGGCATTGGATAAGACTGGATGAAGGAATATTGTTGTGGTTGTAGAGCAGTGGAAGAAGAAGATCAAGAGACACGGTAGTGTCTCGCGCCAAGTTCACGCGCAGCGCAAGACCGACCGTGTATCTTTACGCGAGCACATGAGCTGATAGGAGTCGAGATTTTCATATCTCAATAATGCGTGGACCGATCGAATTTATAATAGGCTCAATCGATAGAGCACATGCGATATACATGATAAAAGTATCTTTACTTTTTTTGTACATGCTTTCTAAAAAAATATATTAATTGCCAAAGTTTGCCAAAGTCGAAATATGCCGAAATCTATGTAAGTCTTGGTCGTCGTCGTCGTCGTCGTCGTCGTCGTCGTCGTCGTCGTCGTCTGTTCGTCATCCTTCTCTAATATATCTAATATATAAGTTTGTCCTTTGTCAACTAGAAGCATCAAAATGCGACATGGTTATCCTTTTCTACAGCCCGTGAAATGTCGATTCCCGCATAAGAGCGTCTTTTTTCTTTCCTTTCTTTTTCTAAAAGACGTCTGTCCTTTTCCAACATGGCGGCGCTCAGACCTGTCAGCTCGCAGCTTTGATGATACTAATCACATTGATATAATTAATATCGGTCGTAAAATGTATACATAACGTGTTGTGGAGACGAATAGAGATAGTGTATATCATCAATAATAGTATTCTTCATAAAAAAAATTTTTTTCGATCTTAAAGTGCAGAAGTGTACACTCTCAGTATTCTGTAGTTAGTTAATTAGTGGACAGAAAGTATACTTTGTGCAGATGGTGGAATCTGCAAGTTTCTGACGTTAGGTGCGCTGATGGCGCTGAGAAGCCGCGCGGCGCGCACTTACATTTGTTTGACATTTACATAACCTTTCAGTTCAGAAAGTGTTAAAATAAAAAAATAATTTGCCAAATTTGTTAGACCGAATTCACTATAATTATTTTTTTATTTTAACACTTTCTGAACTGAAAGGTTATGTAAATGTCAAACAAATGTAAGTGCGCGCCGCGCGGCTTCTCAGCGCCATCAGCGCATATATATATATATATGTGTTGATTTTATACAGATCGAGGTGTGATTTTATTCTTTAATTGGGTTTTCATTGATCAACGAGATTGTCCTTTTATGGTAAGAAGCAAAAAATTATAATTTTTATTTTGCTTTATATGTTATATAATACTTTTATATACTGTTTAGCGGCGCTCAAACAGAAGCGGTAACTTTCTTGGGCAATCATGAGAGCAGTCGCAGTTTGTACGCTATTCCAGAATTAGATTGTTGCTCATGATAATATAAAGAAACAGAGAATGTCTGCGTTATATTACTGTTATATATATATAATTTTTACCATTTACATGGGTTTTCAATATAGTAGTCATGTGAGTTTGCAAGCTCCTAGTGGTTATATGTGGTATGATTATCTAATTCTTATCAATATATATTGTTTTTTTAATTTATTTATTTTTTAACTCTAGGGAAACATTTAGGATGGAAAGAGAAAACGGATATTCATTTAATTTTGTAGAATACCACCTTTTTCTTTGTAATCAAAGGAAGAAGAGTCTGCACCTAAAGTAGAAATTTGATTTCAAAGGATGGAATGATATCAATAAGCAATGACTAGCCAGCTTAAATATACAAATTTGGTAATAATTGTAAGTAAAAATCTGTTTAAAATACTTCTGTATGCTGTAATGTTCATAAAATAATCTTTTAATATTTATCTATGTTTAGCTGAGGAATTAACCGACAGAATCATACTGAATATTAGTGAGAAATTTCTAGAAATGTTGAAATCATCGTATAAAATACTTAATTTTTCATTAAATGAAATAGGAAAATTTCCCAAAAAAGAAAACAAGATATTTACAACACTAGAAAGCAAAATACTTAAGGTGATTAAACCAATGACCAACAAAACAGATATAGAATTTGATAATACTGTAGCTTTTGCATTAACTTTATTAAATTTTGGTATAATATACATGGAAATAGAAAAAGAAATAGAACAAAATACATACAGTCTATATACAAAAGCAGAGAATTTCTTCCTAGTTAAAACAGCTATCAATAGAATATGTCCGTAATCCAGACAAACATGAATTTGTTATCTGTATGCATAATTTACTGAACAATCTAATAAAGGAAGAGTCTATACGTCAATATTATAAGGATTGGGCTATGACTGCAGCTGAGTTATCTCGATATTTTATACATCACAATCGCTTTACTGAAGCTAGAAGTTATCTTGATATTGTTGCTGCATACTATACGTTGTATAGAAGTAGTGCGAAAAAATTAAGAACCAAGCTGACAATGATGACAGAGTCAACGATAAATGACAGAGATTCAAATTTACTCTTAAACACAATGCATACAGAGTGTCAATATAAATATGCGAAAATTGCTAAATTATGCGGACAATATGGAGTTCAGCTTTCGCATGCGTCAAAAGAAAAGTTATTATCAAATAAAAAAAAATCAATCTTGTGAAGTTGATAACTTAGAATGTTCCAATTCTACAAAATCTGAAGAAAAATCAGCAGAATGTTTATTATTTACTAATTTGGAAGAAGAGCTAAATGATGAGATTTCATTTATTCAGATTTATTTATTCAGATCTCTGATAAATATTTGTCAAATTTAAATGATATTAAAATAGTTTTTAAAAAGGTTTTGGAATGGTTCAATTCAGCAAAGAAATATTTTACTATGGAGAAGGATGTGAAAATTCATGGGAAAATTATATTATATATATCCATAGCATACAAATATGTTGCAGGCTTTGAACAACAGAAAGATAAACGGGTGAAAATATATGATAAGCAAATAGCACTTTTATTTGATACAGTTAAAACACGAAACATTTTTAAATAATATTATAAGATGTATGTGGCTTGAATTGGGTATTAGTCATTTAGCACTTGTAGACATATTGGGTGGTATAACGGAATCTGGTGTAACAACAGATCGGCAACTGTTATTGCATTGCAAATGAAAACCTGTATAAGCAATAGCATGGATTGTTTCAAATCATATTTAGAAATGTCCTAAGATTCATGTTCTCTATGTGTAACTTTATTTGTATATTATGTTTTATATTTGAGCACAAGTATAATGTAAATGAAAATTTTTATTAATTTATATAAAACGAGTATCTTCCAATGTAATGTTTATATATATCTAACTATTAGTACATAGTTTGATTTTATTTCAACGTTTTTTTATGTGAAATGATTTCTCGATAAAAAATGTGCCGATTCATATAAATACTATTATTTTAACTGAATTAGTAGTTACATAAAATATTATGAAACGACAAATCAGAACATAATAAATAAAACTAAACATTAGTAGTTACATAAAATATTATGAAACGACATAAAAAAAACGTTGAATTAATGTCTATGGTATTGTAATTGTTTGTATAATAAAAATTTATTTAATGTTTTATATAAAATAAAAGAAGTACATTTTTTTTGTTTTAAAATTTCGAAGATCTTTAAATAATTTTTGAATAGTCAATACATTTTCAAATGTTAGTAACAAATGCTTATATTTTTTTTCTATAAAGTTTTAATATTTTTCTATGTAATATCTAACTATTAGTACATAGTTTGATTTTATTTCAACATGTTTTTTTATGTGAAATGATTTCTCGATAAAAAATGTGCCGATTCATATAAATACTATTATTAACTAAACATTAGTAGTTACATAAAATATTATTAATTAACTAAACATTAGTAGTTACATAAAATATTATGAAACGACAAATCAGAACATAATAAATAAAACTAAACATTAGTAGTTACATAAAAACGACAAATCAGAACATAATAAATAATGCAAAAAATATTATGAAACGACAAATCAGAACATAATAAATAATGCAAAAAAAAATCATTGGAAAATTATACGAATGTTCTTTTTCTATCTGTTTCTACTTTTTTTTAGAGAAGAAAAGAAATAAACTTTTTTTACTGTAATATAATATAACTGTTTTAAAAATGTTAACTAAACATTAGTAGTTACATAAAATATTAACTAAACATTAGTAGTTACATAAAAAACGACAAATCAGAACATAATATAAAACTAAACATTAGTAGTTACATAAAAACGACAAATCAGAACATAATAAATAATGCAAAAAATATTATGAAACGACAAATCAGAACATAATAAATAATGCAAAAAAAAATCATTGGAAAATTATACGAATGTTCTTTTTCTATCTGTTTCTACTTTTTTTTAGAGAAGAAAAGAAATAAACTTTTTTTACTGTAATATAATATAACTGTTTTAAAAATGGAAGTGGACCGGCCGGTGTCCACCTCCACCGCGATTTCCACCGCGACCTCCTCGGTGACCGCGATTTCCTCCTCCTCTTCCTCTACTCCACCGTGGTGCTGTAACAACAAAAAACATATAAAAATATAATTCTTTAGTTTTCAGAGGTAAAAAATAAAAAATAAAACTTACGTAGAACTGGCATGTGATTTTGTCCCCACTGCTGCCACTGCCATTGTTGCTGCTGTTGCTGCTGCCATTGTTGCTGCTGCTGCCGCTGCCAATTCTTGATTTCTGAAAAGAATATTAAAATATTAGTTATATTTTTTTAATTTATATAAAAATTTGTGGTAATTGTATACTATCACTGCCTCACCTCCGATTTTGATCCAATTAGGCTCTTTCGACGCGTTTTTTTTTTTAAAAAAAACTTTTTCCTCTCGCAAAATTGTCGCTCTCCTCCGCGAGACGAGATATTAGCGTCAAAGTTGACGACTTTCCAGGTTAAGAAACCTGTCACTTCGACGAATTGCAGTAGTATAATTATGAACCTTGCTTTGCGTAGACACAGGGTATTCCGCCCCCCCCCTCCGGGGGGGCGGACCCCCTGTGTAAAATAAGAATAATAAAACTTTCGTGAGTATTCCAGAGCGGCATAGATTGCTTGATCTATCAAACTAGCTTTAGCATTATATATTTTTGTACAATCTAAAGCTACTTCAATGCTAAAGCTAGTTTAGATTGCACAAAAATATATAATGTTAAAGCTAGTTTGATAGATCAAGCAATCTATGCCGCTCTGGAATACGCACGAAAGTTTTATTATTCTTATTTTACACAGGGGGTCCGCCCCCCCCGGAGGGGGGGCGGAATACCCTGTGTCTACGCAAAGCAATTCGTCGAAGTGACAGGTTTCTTAACCTGGAAAGTCGTCAACTTTGACGCTAAATATCTCGTCTCGCGGAGGAGAGCGACAATTTTGCGAGAGGAAAAAGTTTAAAAAAAAAAAAAAAAACGCGTCGAAAGAGCCTAATGGATCAAAATCGGAGGTGAGGCAGTGATAGTATACAATTATCAAAATTTGTTAATTACCTTTCACGATATATGGTGGTAGATACGATGTATCTACCACTGGTGAAGGTGAGGCTGATGCTGGTGGCAGCGGCGGCGGCGGCGGCGGTGGTAGCGGCTGCTGCAACAATGTTGGCAACTGTAAAACCGCTTGCAGCGGTGGCCCCGATGACGGCGGTGGCCCTGGTGGCGGCGGTGGCCCCGATGACGGCGGTGACCCCGATAATGACAGTGGTTCTAATTCCAATGATGATGGCGGCGGTGACGGCGGCGGTGACCCCGGTGGCAGGGATGGCATTTTTTCTCCTTGGCTATCGCCATATTTTTCTTTTAGTTTTCTCAATTCTTCCTTCAATGCAGCGATTTCTGCATTTTCAGTAGAAGTCGCTGCATTGGGGGAAGTATTTTTCTTTTTCTCGCTCATTTCTGTAAAAATTTATATATTTTACCATATTATACTAAATAATTATTATACTAAATAATTTTTTTCTCGTACTTACTTTTTTTTTTCTCTCTGCGTATTCTATTCACATGCTGCGGCGACATATTGGTTCACATGCTGCGGCGACATATTGGTTTCACTTGTTAGCCATGCCCTCTTATGGCGTTTTGGTTTCACTTAATTGTTGTTAACCACGCCCTCTTATGGCGTTTATCATTGTCAGTAGTGACAAAATGCAAGTTTTAGGTCGCTAGCGCCATTGGAGGTAGAGGTTGTGTCCACTAGCGCCATTGGTGGTGGGGGTCATGACCATGTTTCTCGCCGCTGCTCGAAAGTTCGAATAAGATAATTGATGTATTCAAGGGGTCGATTGTGTAGCATGAAATAAAGTGAAAATTACAAAAGTGAGCAAATTTACTAAAATATTCATGATCTTATTGGTCAATAACTAGTAAGTTTGTTCACTTTTGTAATTTTCATTGCGATCCCCACCATTAAGAGCACCGATTGCTAGCGGCCTAAGATTTGCATCACTGTCATAGTAAGAAATGGAAATGCTGCATTGCGATTTGTCAACTGCCATTATAAACGAGATTGGTTTACGGAAAACACCAATCCTTTGGAGGCGTAACACAGTTTGTAAGTCATTTATAAATGTGACTATGGCTGTCGACTGACAGTTGATATAAAATGTCTGCCGTATTATTTTGTATTTACGGTGAAGGAGTGGATTTTTGCGGTTTTATAGAAAGAAGAATACGGTGAAGGAGTGGATTTTTGCGGTTTTATAGAAAGAAGAAGAAAAAAAACTGCATCAGTATATTACCTAAGGTATGTTTTAGTTGTTTATTTGTAATTTAAGTTTATTATTCTTGGTTAACATATGTTTCGGTTCTTCATATTTGGTCATCTTCAGTATACAGTTTAGTTGTTCAATTCAGTCATAATATTGCTTTACATATTAGAATATGATCATGATAGTGACGATATGGTCTAATATGTGAAGCAATATAATATGTGAAGCAACATCATGACTGAATTGAACAACTAAACTGTACATTAAAGATGGTCTAACATGAAGAGTTCAAACGTATGTTACCTAATTTCCTGCCTTTTTTAAGATTTAAAAATTTATTGTATTGTATTAAATACAATATATGTTCATTTTACTATTTGTGGCTTAAATTAATTTTTATTACAGATACTGATTATTGAAGAAAGAGAGAGAGAGAAAGAGAAAAAAAGCGAGGGAGAAAGATTGAGAGAGAGCCAGACACAGGAGAAGAGGACGAACAACAGGAAAAAGAAATAGAACTTTTAATTATTATTAAGGTATTTAAAATTTAAAAAATAGAAAATAGTTCAATTTATTAATTTTTTTTCAGTTTTTTAGATTTCCAGATCAGAACGTTCCAGAGGAGGAGTTTAGGTTTAAGTAGGTATATTTCTTTTTATATATGAGTTGCTGTGCACTTATAAAAAAGAAAGGTTGCTGTGCACCTTCATATGAGTTGCTGTGCACTTATAAAAAAGAAAGGTTGCTGTGCACCTTCATATGAGTTGCTGTGCACTTATAAAAAAGAAAGGTTGCTGTGCACCTTCAAGAAAGACTGCTGTGCGTCTTTAAACACTTGATATAAAAAGAAGGGTTGCTGTGCACCTTCAAGAGTGACTGCAGTGCGTCTTTAAACACTTGATATAAAAAGAAGGGTTGCTGTGCACCTGTAAAAAACAATTGCTGTGCTCTTGCAAATAATAATATAATATTTTATTATAAGGCAAAAATACCTATAAAAATGGAAAAACAAATAGCGCTGTCATTTGATCAGAAACGTATTATTGCTCAAGGCGAATGGTTAAATGATATACATATGGAGCATTTTGCACATCTTTTAAGAACTTGTTCAGATTATAGATCCGTGCAAACACAAAAATTGTATTCTCTAAATACAATACAATGTGCACCAGAATATAAGAAACATATACAGATATTATTTAGCTCGTCAAGTTTAAACGCATTAGATGGACATTGGATATGTAGCTATTACGACAGTAAAAATTTATTTATTTATGATTCGCTAAATAATAAAAAGTTGCACGGAGATTATGAACAATTTTTAAGACGATTATTTCCAACTTATCCTTTTGAAAAACGACCTATCAAATTTCCAACTGTGCAATGTCAACCGAATAGTAACGATTGCGGTGTTTTCGCAATAGCTTTTGCAATTTCCTTACTATTCAATATTAAACCAGAAAAAGTTAAGTACGACCATAGCTTAATGCGTTCACATTTGATAAAAATTTTTGAATCTAATGTAATCGAACATTTTCCTCAAGATCCAAAATATGGTGTTCAAAAAGTACTTTCATTGGCATTAATAAAAGCAAAAGAAGCTGAAACAACTCGTAAGCGTATGATACATCAAAATAAAACAAATGAAAAGAAATTAAATCAATTGGAACAGTATAATCGTCCTTGTAAATTAAAGAAATTAAATAATGATTTGTTAAAAATGCAAAAAAACATAGCAGATTTAGACAAAATTGCAGATCTAACATTAATTAATAATAATCGTATTGATCAAGTTTATAAAAAAGATTATAAAGAGAATGAAGGACGTATACAGGTGTACTTAGAAAATGATATGCAAAATGGAAGATATCGAGATCAAATGATTATAATAAAAACTGAGACAAAAATAGTTTTGTCATCCGAACAAAAAAATATTATTGTTCAAGGTGAATGGCTAACAGATTTGCATATAAAACATTTTAATCATCTTTTAGAAAGATGTTCTAATTATAGACCTGTCGAAACATTGCTATTACAATGTCTTGATGAAATACAACCTATACCTGACAATAATGAACATATACAGATATTATATAGTTCGTCAGGTCCTGGCGCATTAGATGGACATTGGGTATGCAGTTATTATGATGCACAAAACTTATTTATTTATGATTCATTAAATAAAAAGAAGTTGCATAAAAATCATGAACAATTTTTAAGACGATTATTTCCGACTTATTCTTTTGATCAACGGCCTGTCCGATTTCCTACTGTGCAGCAACAACCAAACGGTAATGATTGTGGTGTTTTTTCAATAGCTTTTGCAACTTCATTACTATTTAATATCAAGCCTGATACAGTAAAGTATGATCATAGCTTAATGCGTTCACATTTAGTAAAAATTTTGGAATCTAATGTAATAGAGCATTTTCCTCAAGATTTAATATATGGAGTTATTCAAAAAGTATCTCCGTTAGCAATAATAAAATCAAAGAAAGTAGCTCCTCCACGTACAATAGGACAAAATAAAATAGAACAAAAATCAAATACATTAAAGAACAATTTTGTTGATCAAATTAATAACAAGGATAACCAAGAGATAATAAATATAGATGATAATATTACATTGACTAACAATTTTGTTGATAACAAAGAAAGTTGCAAAAAGGAAAATCAAGATATATGTGATTACTTAAAAAATCATGCGCATTACGAACGACATCGATATAAACAAAATTTAGAATATAATCGTGCTAAAAAGATACAGAAATATAAGGAAAAATTAGAAGATAATCGCGCTAAAAAGAAGCGCAGATATGAAGAAAATGTAGAAGATAATCGTGCTAAAAAGAAGCGCAGATATAAAGAAAATTTAGATTATAATTGCGCTAAAAAGCGGCAACAATATGATAAAAATTTTGCAATGCGATGCACGCAAGAGCGCATACGTTATTCTAAATTGATGCAAAAAGAAGAAAGTAGACAAAAAATATTAGAACGTAAATGGAATTATAACAAACAATATTATAAGAAAAAAAAAGAAGAAAGAGAAAAAAAGAATGAAACATTGAAATATAAGCATAACATAAAAAATTGCAATGTTACTAATAACATCACTAAAAAATATAGAAATGTTTGGTGCAAAAATTCTATAAAATTAAAAAATGGTTCTGTAAGTTATAGCTACGGTCGACCGATAGGAGGCGCAAATATGCACTAGGCGATACACAGGGTCGCAAGATATCGACTCTCGATAGATCGTGAGTTAACGGATCGATCTATGCGCGCGCCACCGGATCCGCCGAAGGATCGAGAACGATCCGGAATCTTCCCCAGGAGCAGGATTACCCGAAGAGAAATCCGGTAAAGCACTCTGTAAAGAACCGGCGATAGAGTCAGTCGCGTTTAGAGTCGTCGATAATTGTCGTGAGAATAGATCTAGTCGAGTCGAGCGATATGCAGTGTAAAATGTATTAAGGCAAAGTAATAAAGGCCATTCTTCTTTCTGGTAAAAGTGATTTATTCATACACCGCGTTTACATTATTATTGCTGTCGGTAGCCAATCGGAGCACGTGGTTTAAATTAATAAGGCTAACGGACATTTTGAACGAGAGAACTCAGTGCTCCGACCGTTACAAATTATTGCTAAAAAGACTAGCTGGATTCTTGTCCAGCCGGGTCGAGCCGCTTGTCGATTAAAACTAGTCGGAGAACTTTCAGTTCTTTGATACCATTTATTAAAAATATTTCGAAAAAATTAAATATTGAATGTAATATCGAAAAACAATTAGAAGCTGAGAAAATAGTACGTTGGTGTAATAATGTTAGAAATAATTATATTGACGACATGAATAAAATATTATATAGACTTAAAAAGAAAGCAGAAGTATGTTTGACTCTTGTTGCTGAATGTCATACAATTGATGAACAATTGAATGTTTTGTGTGGAGTATCTAGACATACAGCTTCATCCGAAAATTATTTTGCAGATTCTATGTAAAGCAACTTTACAAGAATCTTTAGCAATGAATATGGAAGGTCAAGTTATAAATGTGTTACCTTTGACAACAGCACGAGCGAAAAAGTCATGGTCGTGTTGTCCCACTTTATGTAAAATTGACAATCCAGCTTTGATTAAACGTTATCAAAAATTTCTTGAAACTGTTGATACATGTGCTTTAAAAAATATACCTACATTGGTAGAAAATATGTATAAATGTACAGTAAAAACTTCAGATTTAAAATTGGGTCACGCGCAAAGTTGTTACATCGATTTAACTCTTTGTAAAGCGATGCTTCTACCAGTTGTATTGCTATCGCCTCACTTTCCAAAAGTAAGAAATATTAAACGTTTGATTTATCAACTCACAAGTGTTTGTGGACAAATGTTTAAGTTAGATAAAGCATTAAATTGTGATTTAGATGTATTAAATGAAATTGTGACTGCAGCACAAGAAATAACAGATATGTACAAACGTAAGCAAAGCGATGCAATTGCAAATGAGGATGATATATTTTCTAAATATAAGAATGCATTTAAGATATTGAAAAAACGCTTAATGGATACACCGCGTCATGCTTGTGTATCATGTGAAAGACTTTGTTATAGAAGAAACGTTTCTGAGATCACAAGTCTTAGAATAAAAATGGATACTCCAATTTGGAAAGATTTAATGGAACATGTAAAAAAGCAACAAATTAATTCGCAGTACATATGTATTTATTGTAAAGGAAAATTTCGTGAAGGTTCGATGCCTGCATATTGCATCTTGAATAATCTTTGTACAAATCATGTGCCGGATGTGATATCATCTCTTAACACATTCGAAAAGATTCTTATACAGAGAGCTAAAGCGTTTCAAACTGTTGTTAAAATGGGAACTGTTATGAATAAAAAATTACCTGGAAGACAAATGATACAAAAAGTTAAAGGTAGAACCTTTCATTTACCACTTCCAATACAAGAGACATTAAACAAATTATGTTCTGAAACTGATGCGATAAATATTAATCATGAATTATATATCTCAGTTAGAGGTATTCCCACAAAATCTAAAGTTATCTGGGAAGAGATGGTAAATGTTACAAAAGTAATTGATGCATTGATGTGGTTAAAGAACAACAATCCTTTATATTCTGAAATAATGATACCGAATTCACACGATGATTTAGTTTTGCAATTGAATAATATGGAATTCCAAATGCAAGAGGATGAAAATGTTGAACAAGATATATTTGATGAGGAACATGAATTATTAAGTAATTCAAAATCCAAAATGCAGGAAATGGAAAACGTTGAAGATAAGGCATTGAGTCGACATGAGGCATTACTAACTCAGATTATTAATGATAATGATAACTATGAGCAATATTCTATATATCCATTATATGAAAAAAGGGAAAATAAAACTGCAACGGCTTTATATCAAATGTTAAAAATTCAGGATATACCTATGGATAATCGTGAAAAATGTTTGGATTTGTTATGTTTTCCTGATTTATATCCTTACGGTATTAATGGAGAGCATGCAGATAGGGAGATCAAGCTTCATGACCATGAATTCATTAAATGTCGCTTAATGTCCAAACATCCGCAGTATAGATTAAATCAACAATATCTATTTTATTTGTTAAACGGTACCAATATACGTCAGTTAAAACGTGGAATTTATCATAAAATGTATACTACTAATCAACGAGCTCGTTATACGGCTAAGGAATATTTAGAGGCAATGTCCAAAGATTTATTAGAATCTGATTTGAGCACAATATTTGCGTCGCTAAGGAATACGGAACAATTTTGGCGTAGACCGAGAAGTGATTTAAATTGTATGACACACCATTATGGACCCGCAACATGGTTTCTAACATTAAGTCCTGGTGAATGGTTGTGGGAAGAATTAGGTGAATACATTCGTGAAGTAAATGGATGGTGTGATACATCGTTAAGCACCAGTGCACTTATCGCTAAAGATCCTGTGTCAACATCGAGATTTCTCGATAACATGTTTTGGGCAATGCTTGATTTTATTTGTTCGGAAGATAATCCAATTGGAGAGGTAATGCATTATTTCTGGCGACGAGAATATCAAGGTAGAGGAATACAACATTTTCATTTATTAATTTGGATTAAAGATGCCCCAATTATTGGTGAATCTAGTATGGAAAAAGTTTCCAAATTTATTTTACAACATGTTAGCTGTAAAATTCCAAATAAAAATATCTCACCACTATTGCACAGGCGTGTTAATACACATCAACGACACAAACATAACGACTATTGTCTTCGTTCTAAAAAAGTAGGACGTAAAGTTGTTCGAGTATGTCGTTTTGGATTTCCTCGTTCTGTTACTGAGTCTTTAAAAATAATTGAGGTCAAAACTGCAATAGCAGGTAGAAAACAATTGAAACATAAAAGTAGGCTTTACAATATTCCTCGAACAGAAGAAGAAATCAATATAAATGATTATAATCCTGTCCTATTAACTGCTTGGGAAGGAAATATGGATATACAATTTATTGGCGAAAAATCGACATTGCTTACCTGGTACATTACCAAATATATGAATAAAGCGGCAAAATGTGAGTTGTCTGATATTATTCTTGATGCTAAAAATAATACAAATAAATCATTGGCCAGCCGTCTTTGGAATATTGCTTTACGATTTACGAGTAACAGAGAATGTGGAGCTCTTGAAGCTGCTGATACATTACTGGGTATCGCTTTATATGGAACCGATTCAGATACAACTATTAGATGGTTAGATGTTAATCGAATTAGATCACGAAAATTAAAAACTCGTAAAGAGATTGAGGCACTTGCTAGTCAATCGACAGATTTATTTCATGAATCGTTGATAGATGATCACTATCCACAGAGACCAGAAGAACTGGAATTTATGTCTCTTTACGAGTTCGCAAAATGGTATGATATCAGAAAAGCCAAACCACGAAATAACAAAGGTGAATTTTATAAAATGGGCAATGGTTACTATCTTATACGACGACAGCGAGGATATCTTATCAATCATTATAAATATAATATTAAGATACAACCGGAAAATTATTTCTTTTCATTATTACTTATGTTTCAACCGTGGAACAAATTAGAAGATCTTAAAAATGAATGTGATACTTATGCAGAATCATTTCACAAAGTAAAACTACATTTAACGGAAGCATTAAAATATCACGAAAAGCTAGAAGAATTGCAAGAAGCATTTGAAGCTGCTAAACAGTTGGTTCAAGAATGTTTAGATAAAGCGCAAAAACGTGAATCACAGGATGATCCTGATAATCCGATAGGTGTTGAAAATATAGAAGCGGGTGAAGCGATGCAAGACTTTAAAGATCTCGGTGATAAGAATAATATTCAAGAAATCGATGTCTCTGAAATGATAGGACAATTAAACATGGATCAGAAAAGAGTATTTGACAGAATCATTACCACTATACAGTCAGATACTTCAATATTGCGACTGTATGTTAGCGGAGAAGGTGGTACTGGAAAAAGCTTTTTAATCAAAACTGTTACATGTTGGATCAAACAAAATCTCGAAAAAGATACTGCTGTATCAGCACCTACTGGTATAGCAGCGTTTAATATAGACGGCTTGACAGTTCATAGATTGCTTCAATTACCTGTTGAACATGGTCATACTCCTAAATATAGAAAATTGTCTGACCATGTGTTACCAATTCTGCGAACGGAGCTAAAGGATGTTATTCTTTTTATAATTGATGAAGTATCAATGATATCTAATTTGACTTTTATGTACATACATCTTCGATTGTGTGAAATATTTGACACAAGCGATTGCGACGATGGTTGGTTTGGAAAAAAGCATATTCTTTTGCTTGGAGATTTACTTCAATTACCTCCTGTACGTGAAGATTTTATCTTTGCAAACTTCTCAAAGGAAAAAATAGATAAATATTTCGGTTGCTTAGGAGTTGCAAATTTGTGGACAACATTATTTAATTATGATGAATTAACAATTAATATGCGTCAGAAAGGAGATGGATCTTACCGTGAATTGTTATCGAGAGTTCGTATTGGTTTACTAACAAAATCCGATTCTGACATTCTACAAAAGAGAAAGATATCTTTTGAGGGAGATTCCTTCGAGTCTAGATTAAACGAATTGTGTAATTTTATTAATAATATGACATCAGATACTGTTTGTTTGCTGCCTACTTGTCACATGTGTGATGTTTTAAACGCTGCAATGTTAAGTCGTATTCCTTCGAAAGAAATAGTATTAGTTGCTGAAGATACGGTCAAGTGTAGTCCATATGTAAAAAAGAAAGTGTTAAAGGTATTGGAAAATAATGATGAGGACAACTCTAAAACAGCTGGGCTTTCGAAACGTATTACTATAAAAATTGGAGCAAAAGTTATGATAAGACGTAACATAGATGCTACTTTAGGTCTCGTAAATGGCACGATTGCTCAAGTGATTTCAATTGTACAAGATATATCTACCGATCGCGTAGAAAGCATTAAACTTCTTTTACCATCAGGTTCGGAATATTTAATTCAAAGAGTAAGTGTTAAATTTGAGGTAATGGATAGAGTGTATGTTATTAGAGAACAATTTCCATTGTCTCTGAGTTATGGAATTACTATTCATAAAAGCCAAGGATTGAGTTTGCAGAATGCTATTATGGATATAGGTAATTCTGTATTTAGTCATGGTCAAATTTACGTTGCTTTGTCACGACTAACATCTTTAGATGGGTTACATTTGATTAATTTTGATCCTTCATCTATAACAGCTAGTGAAGAAGCTATTATTGAATATAATCGATTAAAACGATTAAACAATACAGAAACAAAAACTATTTCTCTTGTAAAAGAGCGATATCGTAGAATAAAAGATGTTTTATGGGCAGTGCCAAAAATAGTTAATTCTATTCAAGAGTCACATGAGAAGGTGCGAAAAAATATTACTTGGAACATGTATGGTTTCCAAAATGTAGATGAAGTTTCATGTTATGCAAATGCAGTATTACAATGTTTGTTACATTTAAATTCTATTAGAAAACAAATAGCCGATTATGATAAACTAAACGATTTAAATGTATTAATGTGTCATTATGAAAATAAAGTGCACAACTTGAATACATACGTTATACGGCAATCTTTAGGAGAGTATTTTTCCAAAAGTGTTAAACGAGATGCATGTGAATTCTTTACAGCTCTATGTACAAAATACGATAGTATAAAAAGTTTAATAGAGCATCAAGTTACTACCATTAAACAATGCAAAAGTTGTAATTATACAAAAACTATTGTTAATAATAATATTTTTATTTCAATTCCAATAAATAAATGCAAGAAACAAACTTATGATCTTAATGAGTTATTAAACTTAACATTTTCCCATTGGTGTCAATTGAACAACGAATCATGCAAAAATTGTACCAAAAATGAAATATTAGTTAAAAGTGAATTTACATTAAGCAGAGATATCATTGTTATTCATTTAATACCCATTCAAGACGGTAAATCAGTAAAAACAGATAAGTTTACTTTGCGTGCTGTTCCAACAACTAAAGTAATAATTGTTGGGCAATTGTACAAAGTAATGAGTGCTATACTTTATCATGGACCATCTATCGAAAAAGGTCATTACACAAGTATATGTAGAGAAGAAATGTCTAACATTTGGATTGAAGCTGACGATGCGTTAATTAAAAAAAGACAATGGCCTAGAGGTGCTAAAGATGTTTTTGTTATTTTCTTACAGAAAATTGATCAGTAAAAGTAATCTGCTTTTATATATATATATATAAAAAATGCAATAATTTAGAAATGCAAATATTATGATCATAAATAATTTTCTTTATAAAACATGTTGTGAAGTATAAAAAAATTATTAGATTTGTTAAGTTAAAAAGAGGACCGTCGTATTGAAAAAAATATGACGGGGGTGGTGGTGGGACCTCATTGGTAAAGTTTATTATTACCATTATTTTTACTAAAAAAAAGAAATGATATCTCACAAAAATAAACCTTTTTTTTTAAAAAAAGGTAAAAAAAGGGCGCCAAGTACACGCCTTGTTGTATTAAAAAAAAGTTTTTATCATAAAAAATCTTTCAAAAAAATTGTCTTCTCAAAAAAAGTTTTTCTCATAAAAAACCTTTCAAAAAATCTTTTTCTCATAAAAAAAGCCTTTCAAAAAAATTTTTCTTATTAAAAAAAACCTTTCCAAAAAATTGTTTTCAGAAAAAGTTTTCCTCATAAAAAAACCTTTCAAAAACAGTTTTCCTCATTAAAAAAACCTTTTAAAAAAATTGTCTTTTCAAAAAAAGTTTTTCTCATAAAAAAACCTTTCAAAAAATAGTCTTTTTAAAAAAAGTTCTCATAAAAAAACCTTTTCAAAAAAATATTTCCTCATAAAAAACTTTTCCAAAAAATTGTACTTTTAAAAAAAGTTCTATATACTAAACAAATTAAAATTTGCTATATATTCTGTCTATAAAAGAGGTGATATCAGAAAATGACGCCAAGTTTAAATAAAACCTTTCAAAAAAAGTTGTATTTATATATATTTAACCAAGCATCGATAAGACTGTATTTTAAAATGATATTTGTGCTTATATCTTATTACATAGTTGATTTTTATTAAGTATACTTTCTAAAATAATTGCATTTGTATCTAGTTATTTTTTTTATATCTGTACCTAGTTAAATAAAAAAATTTTTCAAACTTAATCAAAATAAAAAAATATTACAAAATTTCGCAAAAAACTTGGCGCTGCTATAAAATAGCCTTAAAATATTATTATTAAATTTACATGATTAATGCCCAATTCCACCAACGTAGATTAACTTTAATCTCGGTTCAACTTACTCTTCATCTTTTTCTAGTTCTAAGAATTAAAAAAAGGTGAAGAGTAAGTTGAACCGAGATTAAAGTTAATCTACGTTGGTGGAATCGGGCATAAGTATTATAATGACTCAAAGTGACCAGAGCGGCAAACGGCGACGCGATAGCCAATTAAACTCTTGTTCTTACGGTAAAATTGTAAGTTGATTGGCTATAACGTCGCCGCTCGCCGCTCCGTTGCTCTAGTCTGAGCCGAAATGATTGGCTATAACGTCGCCGCTCGCCGCTCCGTTGCTCTAGTCTGAGCCGAAATTTTAAGGCTATTTTATAGCAGCGCCAAGTTTTTTGCGAAATTTTGTAATATTTTTTTATTTTGATTAAGTTTGAAAAATTTTTTTATTTAACTAGGTACAGATATAAAAAAAATAACTAGATACAAATGCAATTATTTTAGAAAGTATACTTAATAAAAATCAACTATGTAATAAGATATAAGCACAAATATCATTTTAAAATACAGTCTTATCGATGCTTGGTTAAATATATATAAATACAACTTTTTTTGAAAGGTTTTATTTAAACTTGGCGTCATTTTCTGATATCACCTCTTTTATAGACAGAATATATAGCAAATTTTAATTTGTTTAGTATATAGAACTTTTTTTAAAAGTACAATTTTTTGGAAAAGTTTTTTATGAGGAAATATTTTTTTGAAAAGGTTTTTTTATGAGAACTTTTTTTAAAAAGACTATTTTTTGAAAGGTTTTTTTATGAGAAAAACTTTTTTTGAAAAGACAATTTTTTTAAAAGGTTTTTTTAATGAGGAAAACTGTTTTTGAAAGGTTTTTTTATGAGGAAAACTTTTTCTGAAAACAATTTTTTGGAAAGGTTTTTTTTAATATAAATATTAACAAGGCTGCAAATGTAATATACAATTTGGACATCTTTTTACACTATACACGAAATATAACGAAAAGTTAGAAATTATTATGTTAATTTATTTCGTAATTTTTAAAATATGTTATATAATCTAATATATTTATATAATATATATATATATATATATATTTTTTTTTTTAATTTTATATTTTGTTGTCGCTTCAGTCGATCACTGGCGTGCTGTAGCCAAACCTTCATTGCTTCTCCGACGCTACACATTGTCACAGAGGTGTTTTTAGCGATACTTTCTGCAAAAAATAAAATATACTTATTGTTAATATATACAATATTAATAAATATAACATTTTGTATTCTATTATTGAAATATGGAAAGAAATCATGCACTATATAGTAAAAAGATAAAATCTGCGTGAAGCTGAATTGTTTTACACAAAATTGCATTCTTTAATACATCTTTGTGTACACATGTATAGTAGTGGTCTAAAATAGTACAAAAACCAGACTAAACTACAAATAAAGTAGAAGATCTGTGTAGGTGCAATAAAAGCGAAAAATGAATATAATTTTTCATCAACTATACACTCTTAGTTCTATCGTATATTCTTAGTTCTATTCTATATGAAAAGTGTAAAAAGTACATAAACTTTAAATAAATTTTTCCCACATTTTATGTACTATACTGAGTGCTTTCTAGCAAGCAACACAGGCGATACAGTGTTTATTAGAAAAAAAAAAAACATATCAGTGTGTCTCACTCACACTAGTGAACACTGTGTTACATTGTGTCTTGCTGGAAAGCACTCACTACTGCATCAACTGTACAAAAGACGAATCATCGATTTAGCTCTGCATAAAACAATACACTTTGTCTGTGAACCCATCTATTAATATTTAGTAAATTTGTGAGCAATCTTATATGATAACCCAGCAAACACCAAGTTACAGTTATATAATTGTTAGTTGTAATTTCCCACTCAACAATATAACTGTTATATAATACACGTGTTATATAACAATTATATTATTGAGTGGGAAATTACAACTAACAATTATATAACTGTAACTTGGTGTTTGCTGGGAATATATATAATAATTTCATTAGTCTCTATATGATTATTTATGACAGAATTATATCAAAAGTATCATCGAAATATACAGTAAGAGAGATAATCATTTTAATATATTGTGTTCATTAATACGTAGTTATAAGGAACTACAAAATTTACATATAGTGTCTCTCGTTATTATTTTCTTCTCGTGAGAATGTCATTCTAAATTAAATTTCAATTTTTATTTGTGCAACTATATTGAAAGTTTTTTTTCTATCTCTGAAGAGAACTTAAAGAATTTTTAAATATACATACTATACGTACCGACAATCAATGTGCATAACTTAAAATTCTGGAATTTTACTGTATTTCGTTGATCCGACCATGATAACTGCAATGCTAAGCTATCTGAAAGTAGCCATCGCAGTACGTTTCGGGCAAATTGCCCTGCATTCTTTCCTCCAATTCTCTGAATTCGTCGAATCTAGAAAAAATAAATATAAGATTATTTTATTATTATTAATATATGTTGTCATATATTGCGACGACTTTTCCGTCGGGCAGAAGTACACCCGCCGGTAAGCGTGTCAAACCTCGTTGCTCTATTTTATAGATCTTAGTAATTATCGCGAAACTTATAGTTGGGCGCCAGGCGCGGATTAACGCGCCACACGAACAAATTACGTTAGAGTCAAATTTTTGCTTTAAAGAGCAACGGCAATAAGCGCGACTAGCCCACTCTACAAATGGCAGAGGGGCGAGGTTCTTTAGAGATGCTAACCTGGTTTGGAGAGAGGAGTCTGAAATAAACGGTTATTAAGAACACACTAATCAGTAACAAATAACATTTAATTATAAATTAGATTAAGTGAGATTGACGCCGGGTGACGGGCGTCTTAACAATTCCGCGGAGTGGAGACATGTTTTATTTCAGTGAGAGGCGTTATGATTTCACTGTTCAACTCGCGGAAATCCGCGTACTTCCGCCTCACGCGGTATAAGATTCGGCGTACAAATTCAGTAACTTTCATTCGGTGCGGTTGTTACAATTAGCTCTACTTCAATCTTTCTTCATAACGGTTAGCCTACAATACGAACTCTATCTCAGTATTATTCTGACGGTTCTGAATGTAAACGCTCGACCGAAAGCCGAGGCGAGAGATACGCGATAGGCTAACTCCACAATTCTAACACTCGGTACAGCAATACATCAATAGACGCGAAATTATCATTCATGAACGAGAGACATTAATTAATGCAAAACGACTGTCGGCTCGGCAGCCCCGAGGGGGATAGCATGGTGAAATCTTATTCTATAGAAGCGGTAGTCAGCGGGGCCCGGCCTAAATCTAACCTCGCAACATATCGCGAGACATTTCGGTACTCTTAATACACTTTCACGAAAACCAGGCGGGTTCTTATTTCCGCGAGGCTCGGGCCGCCTACTGATACCGCTCTTACCGCGAAGTCGAAGTGGTGGCCTTACAAATCGCTGGTACGCCCGTGGTAGTCCTCGAGGTTTCGCCCTGGTTGCCGACTCGCCGAACAGTGACGACCGCGAGGCTCGCCGGACAGCGGTGACCTTCCGCGCATCGTCCTGCGCATGTAGATCCGCGCTATCGATTAGCGCTACTTGATCCTTCGATATCTCTAACGATCTCGATCCTCGCGTCGCTCCTCGATTTTTCGGCCCTCGGTGACGCTTTTCCGAGGTGACCCCGGTCTCTCTCTTTTGGCAGCTGCCGTTAACGCCCTTCGTGGCCTTCTCCGTTTCCAGATCCGAGCCTTCTTTGAATCGGTCGTGAACTGGCCAGGTTCCGACCGGATTCCTCTTTCCTGGCTCGTTACAACAGCTCCTTGTTCGGGTACTCCACCCCGGGTCTTCGGCGTGTGAGAGCGCGCTTCCCTCTCGGGCGTCATCTCTCTCGGTGCGTTCACCGGCCTCGATATGCTCCGTATCTGAAATCGTAACTGCGGTAGCGACTGTGTCTGGAATCGAATGATATTGGCAAGGGTGTTTTTACTTGCCCTTATCCTGGATCCGTCTGCACGCCGTCCGGGCCTCCGTCGTCCTGCCTGCTGAGTCCCTCGCAGGTCCCACGAAGGCTGCTCCACGGTAATTCACAATATGGGAGTTTGGCCACCCACCACGACTCGCTTAATTCGCTATAACGCAAAATCTAAAATCTCCAAAAAAAGGAATTAAGAGGGAGAGGTCGTCGCCCCCCCGCGGTGGGGTCTCCGACCTCAAATTTCCCTCCTCGATCGGGCTTTCTCGCCCTTGTGACGGACGTCAAAAAAAGTCACGTCACAACTCCCCCTTCCCAGGAGAGGACCGAGGAGGTCTTGGACATCGACGGGCGTCGATGACCACCAATCCGACACACTAAATGCATTACGAGAAAGTCACCAAAGTCTTATGATCCTTAAAAGGACCCACAAACAGATTCCACCAGCCTGGGGGGTTTTAAAGCCACCCTCTCTCGGGTTTTGCCGCCTTGTCGTTTTTCTTATTGGATTTCTATCGAATGTGGATCGAAGGAGGATTGAAAAGGGGAAGTATTCGTAATGACTGTCTTTCGGTCATACCCTTTATTTTTGGGGCTCTTTCCCCCTTCCTCTCTAATCTTATAGTGGTACAAGAAAAAAAACAATAACAAAAGAAAACGAAATCAACAGACAAAACAACAAAACAAAAAAAAAACTCCATATTCGGTACATACAAAAAAAAAACGTCGGTACGACTAGAAACTTGTACGAAAAGAAATTAACGGCTCTCGGTATTATGGCCGAGCCGGCACCAGGATAGAAAAAAAACATTAGGGGGGGAAAGGAGACGTCGAATCTCCATGGCGGGGTTCTTCGGCCTCGGAGTGAGGTCTCTCAGGCCCTTCCGATGCTCCTCATCTGGGCTGAGACTCGGCCTCGGCCTCTTCCCCTCCTCCGGAGATCGATGTCTCGGGCTGGAACCCTGCCCCGGCCTCTGCCTCTCCTCGGGAGATCGCCGTTCCTCTTGCCCGGCGTCTCTTCTTCCGAGCTTGGCGGCTCCCAGTCCTCCATGACAAAGTAGACGGTCTCGGCTTCGGAGTCACTGATGGAGTCGCTGGTGGAGGCCGTTGCGGTCGTCGCCTCGACGGTGGGGCCCCGGGTGGCTCTGCGTGGCCCCTTCTGTGATTGGTGCGGGGCCTCCGGATCGTAGGTAGGGCCGCAGTTTTCGCAGGTTCTTACTGTTGCGCCCCTTGTCCCACAACCGTAACAGAACCTGGACCGGGTTTCCCAACAGCGGGCGTACCTATGGGGGCCCCCGCAGTTCCAACACCCGGTTGGAAATCGGGGTTCCACCCCTGCCCTCGGTATGGGCTGTTGCCGGCTTCGTTCCTCCGTCTCGACCGTCTGGCCGGTTCGAGTTTCCGGGACGTCCGGCTCCCTTGCCTCTGGTGCGGTGGTGTTCGGCGTGACCGGCCTCCCCAAAGCCGCGGCCAGATCATCCCAGAAGTCCGGGAATCGGCGGGAGATCCAGGCCGCCAGGTTCCAATACCTGTCTATGAATTGCTTCGTCGCTTCCTCCATTCTGCCTCTTCTCGGTACCCCAAGATGTTCGGGTTTCTTCTCTTGAGCGTTGTGCTATATAGGGTCAGGAGGGTGATAAGGTTTTAATTCCTGTACATGTATTTTTCCGACAGAGGATCCGTCAAGACGGGTTAACTCATAAACTACGGAGGATAATTTCCTCCCAATCCGGAAGGGACCGTGGAATTTTGGTGCTAACTTAGCTGCGTAATTCTGAGCGGCGGATGACAATGTGTGTTGTCGTTTTAATACAAGTTCCCCGGGGCTGAAGACACGGTGTCTTCGCCGTAGGTTGTACCCGGTCGCCTGCTTCTGATAGGCTTTTTCCAAATTCTCCGTTACCCATGCCCTGATCGTTTCTAACTTTTGCATCCGATTTGACCAGCTGTTTCGGTCTCCCGGTTCTACCTCGGTAACCTTACCTCCCTTTTCTTTTAAGGATCTTGTCGATTTTAGTTCCCGACCTAAATTTAGGAAAGCCGGTGAGGTGCCTAACGACGAATGGGCCGCGGTATTATAAGCTAATCGGAAATCCGCGAGATGCTTATCCCAGTCTCTATGATCTTTACCAATATACGCGATAATCATTGTTTTGAGAATCCTATTTACGCGTTCGACCGGGTTAGCCTGTGGATGATACGGTGGCACGGTAGTATGAGTGATTTTATTTTCCTCCGCGAAGTCCGTCATCACGCGATTCACGAACTCGGTACCATTGTCGGTGAGGAGGAATTTGGGTGTGCCCCAACGCGTTATGACTAGATCTTCCAATGCTTCCTTGATTTTTGGACCTTTAGCCGCTCGAAGGGCCTTACATTCGATCCATTTCGTAAATAAGTCTTGTATGACTAATAAGTATTGGAAGCCATTTTTGCTACGCGGCAACGGACCGACAATGTCCGCGGCGACCACCGTCCACGGGCCCTCCACTACGCGGCGACCCATTAATCCTGCCGGACTTGCTTGTTCTACCTTCGTCCTCTGGCAGATATCGCACGACTTCAAATATTTCACAACATCTCTAAACATATTAGGCCAAAAATACGTGACAGCTAATCTCTGATAAGTCTTATCTATTCCTAAATGACCGGCCTGCGGCTCGTCGTGTGATTCGCGCAGGGCCTCTTTACGTAATTCGTACGGTAACACTAATTTCCATCTATCCAAATCTTCTACTATCTCGGATATGATCGGTTTCGGCCTTAAAAAATACATCTGTCCCTCTATTATTTTCCAATGGGCGTACCGTTTCGGGTCCGTTTCGACTTGCGCGTATCGTTTCCTATACCATAGATCTGTGGTATCAATGTCGACGGTATCTCGATTATCTGTCCCAGCGGCAGCCATTATAGTCGTATCCGTATCTTTCTCGAACATACGCGACAACGCGTCGGGAACGTGGTGTAAGGCCCCTTTTCTATGTATTACCTCGTAGTCGTATTCGAGTAACTCTAGGGCCCACCGGGCTAATCTACCGGTCGGATTCTTTAAATTGTGTAACCACCTCAGACTACTATGATCGGTAATCACCGTAAATTGATAGCCCTCCAGATACGGTCGAAATTTCTTTATGGCCCATACCACCGCCAGACATTCTTGCTCGGTAACCGAGTACCGTTTTTCCGGATCCGTTAAAGCACGTGACGCGAACGCGATCACTCTCTCCTCCCCCCCTAAGAATTGTGTTAACACAGCGCCTAACCCTACCGAACTAGCGTCCGTCTGTAAGGCAAATGGCTGCTCGAAATTAGGGCATGCTAATGTTGGGGCGGTGGTGAGGTGTTCCTTGATGCGTTCAAAGGCTAATTCCTGCTCTTCTCCCCAATCCCATCGCTTATTCTTTTTCAAGAGTCTCGTTAGTGGTTCACTCAAAGTTGCGAATTGGGGAATGAAACGACGGTACCACGACGCCATACCTAACAATCGACGCAGTTGTTTAATGTTTCGCGGGGCCGGATATTCTAAAATAGGTTGCGTTTTCTCCGGATCGACCGCGAGTCCTTCCTTTTGTACTACAAAACCTAAATACCGTACTTGCGTTCTACAAAACTCGCATTTTTCCGGGTTAATCGTAAGCCCTGCGGTAGTGATTTTTGCTAGGACTCGTTCCAACCACTGTAGGTGCTCTTCAAAAGTGGGTGTCGCTATAACGATGTCGTCTAGATACGCGAACGCGAACGGTTCCATTTCCGGTCCGATTAATTTATCTAACAGCCGTTGAAAGGTAGCTGGGGCTCCTGTTAATCCGTATGGCATGCGGGTAAAGTGGTATAACCCTTTTCCTGGTACGCTGAAGGCGGTAATTTCTCGGCTTTCTCTCGCTAACGGTATCTGAAAGTAAGCTTGACTTAGGTCGATCGTTGATATGTAACTAGCCGAACGTAATTTATCCAAGATATTGTTCATATTAGGCAGTGGATACGCGTCCTTTTTCGAGATACTATTCACTTTACGGAAATCTAGACAGAACCGATATTTTCCCGTAGGTTTCTTTACCATTACTATGGGGTTCGACCATTCACTGTAGGAAGGTTCGATTACCCCTGCGGCTAACATTTTGTCTACCTCCTCTCTGATCGCTTCCTGTACTCGCGGCGAAACCACGTAGCAACGCTGTTTTATGGGCCGGTTTTGTCCTACGTCTATACGATGTTCCGTAAGGGATGTGACTCCCGGATTCTCGGTAGCTTTCGGTACCTTATTCCGAAAGAAATTCTCAAGCCTTTGTTGCTGTTTATCTGTAAGCTCCGGTAGCCCGCTACATATGCGCTTTGCGTCATCCGCGGCATCAAAACAAGACCTAATTTCCGGCCTATCTGCGAAGTACCACTCAGAGGTAGCAAAATCCATGCCTAATCTAAATTCATGGAGAAAGTCCACTCCAACGATGCACGGGACAGCTAATTCCTTAAGGAGTCCGACGGAAAGAGTACGTGTAGCGCCCCTAAGTCGAAGCGGTAGGTCGGCCCTTTGGCCGATTGTCGCGATTTGTCCGTTCGCCGTCCTGATACGGCTTGTTTCGTCCCGTACTATCGGTATTCCTAAGGCGCGAATTATCTTAATACCTTCGTTTCCCATTAAGGTACGGCTCGATCCGGAATCCACTAACGCAGCTAAAGGTCGCCCCTGAATATAAATAGTAAGATATTGTAAAGAGGGTTTCTTTATTGGGTTTAGGGTAACGTACGAGTGGGCGGTATGCGTGAAAAAATTTTCCTCGCGGGTCTCGGTAGCGGTGTTCAGAGTCGCTAGTGCCCGCCCTACCGACTCTCGGTCTCGTTTCCCGAACACGTGGGACACGTCCGAACCGTATGTTTCGGTTTTCCGCAACGGTAACAGTGCATTCTCCGCTCCTCCGTGCAATCTCGCGAGCGATGTCCCTTTTTCTCACAATTCCAACATTTAATGTCGGACTCTCTACTCGGGTATTCAGCGGCGTCCTTGGATCTTGACGAGCTTCCCGTTTGGTCTCTAGTTCCCGCCGCCTTTGGCGATTTTGCTCTATCTTTTACCGGGGCTTTCCCGGGGCTTCTCGCGTTCACGCCTTTCCTCCTTACCGCTTCTCCCGGTAAGGTAAGTCCCGCGGCACTGACCGAGGTTGCCGATTTAGAGCCGCCTTTAGGCGGGCGGTAAGCTAACTCGGGAAACATGGAGCGATCCGGAGCCGGAGGGGCTCTAAAATTCTTCGCTACGCTATAACTACGCTCTACTCGCGCTGCCCAGTTTTCTAAGGACGGAAAATCGTCAATAGTTTCGCGGTGCACTGCCACCTGCAACCGCGGCAACATATTCCTATGCGCGTAATTGAGCTGCTCTTGTAGAGGCCATTGCGGGTCTAAACGATTAAACAAAGCCTGTAAGCACGTGAGATAGTCGGCTACCGATTCATTCTCACCCTGCGTTCTTCGCAATATCTCATCCCTAAGCGCAAACTGGAAATCCGGGTCGCCGAATCGAGAACGCCATGCCTCTTCGAAGGCCTTCCACGTCCGCCACCTACCCCTATTCGTTCGGAACCAGTGGAGGGCGATTCCCGTTAGGAAGAAGGGCAGACACTTAAAAATATCTTCGTCCCCTACGGGGACTAATTCACGCCCTTCCTCTATACGGATCAGAAATGCTTCCGCGTCGCCCCCGCGGGCCCCTGAGAAACTGAGGTTCCATCTCCTCATTATATTATAGACGTCGGTAGCGGAGTTATTATTATTACGGTTTCTAGTCCCGCGACTAGCTATTGGTCCTAAGCGTGACGTATGCGGAAGTGAGATTAGGCTTTCCTTCATCTCGGTAGCCTCCTCCGCTTCGTCCCCGGACGAGGCGGTGAGTTCTGGTGTCCGGATGGGATCACGCCCGATTCGTACCGCCTCCTCGTAACGGAGCAAACGTTCGCGAAGCGTGGGCACTATTCCCTTAATCGACAGACCCCTTTCTTTAAGCTGTTCTTTAAGGGCGTCCTGAGTAAGCGCATTAATCCAACTAAAGGAGGTATTGGGTTCGGTCATCTTGCCGATATAGTTTTATGCAACACGGAAAAAAAAAACTATTCTTTACACACAACAACAAAAATTCCGACTGTATCGCTATAATTACTGAAGAGCACCACAGAGCTCACGGTACGGGGAAGGTAGATTAGGCCAAACGCAAAAAAAAAAAAATCCTCACGAACGCAAGAGAGATTCCAGCAAAAGCAAAAAATCCTCACAAAGTAGAAGAAAAAAAAAAAATTTTCTCTCACTAAGCGAACGAATCCTACGCGAGAAGAGATCTGGTCAATTTAAAAGTTTATTTGCCTTTATTAAGGTAACTATTATCTAGACTCTTCACGAAGGCCAAACAATATAGGAACGAAACGGTAAACACGCGCTCTAATGTACTCAATCACAACTTACTAATAAGCGTGTTATCGTATCGCGAACTTCCCGAATATTTATTTTGAGGCTTATACGCGGCTACTAAGAAGCCATCAAGGTCTCGCTCGGAATATCGGCCCTTATTTAGCGCGATTATTACTGGCGAACCCTCAAGCTACTCTATTCACCGCGAAAAACGCACAAAACGTCGTCGATAAGGAGAATATACACGAAATCACCAAAAAGCTACACCAAAAGTTCCCCCCCTATCTATTCGACGTACTTCGGTAAGGATCGCGACACGTTACTCGTAATCTCTATTCAATGGTCATAACACGAACGAACTCAGATTCGCGTCGTCTTATTATGAACGGACTTTATTCATCCGTGCGCGATGTTTACATCAGCGCGCCGCTACACACGCACAACACAATAGCGCGGCAGAAAAACAGCTGTGTGGAATTCCGACGCGAGCGGCTACACCGCGCGACGCGCTATACACACGGTAGCACCAAAATTCACGATTCCCTCGGGATCGCGCTCATTCACTAGGGGTCGGTGGAAATGCGTTAATTTCGGACCGCTGTATACGTTATCTTAATATTTTTCCCACCCACAATACACAAATAAATCAATCAGAAAAAAAAACAATAAATAAAAAGAATATATCCTGAAAGAAACGGATTACACAAAATAGCGACATACAGCAATATACATATAACACAAATATCCACATATAATCATTGATATTCAATATTATTCTTTATTTCAACTCATTTTCTTTCTCTCTCTCTCCAAAATCTCAAAATTATCTTTAAATTTATTACGACTTCTTAATCTCGGGCCCCACGTTGGGCGCCAAAAATTTGCGACGACTTTTCCGTCGGGCAGAAGTACACCCGCCGGTAAGCGTGTCAAACCTCGTTGCTCTATTTTATAGATCTTAGTAATTATCGCGAAACTTATAGTTGGGCGCCAGGCGCGGATTAACGCGCCACACGAACAAATTACGTTAGAGTCAAATTTTTGCTTTAAAGAGCAACGGCAATAAGCGCGACTAGCCCACTCTACAAATGGCAGAGGGGCGAGGTTCTTTAGAGATGCTAACCTGGTTTGGAGAGAGGAGTCTGAAATAAACGGTTATTAAGAACACACTAATCAGTAACAAATAACATTTAATTATAAATTAGATTAAGTGAGATTGACGCCGGGTGACGGGCGTCTTAACAATTCCGCGGAGTGGAGACATGTTTTATTTCAGTGAGAGGCGTTATGATTTCACTGTTCAACTCGCGGAAATCCGCGTACTTCCGCCTCACGCGGTATAAGATTCGGCGTACAAATTCAGTAACTTTCATTCGGTGCGGTTGTTACAATTAGCTCTACTTCAATCTTTCTTCATAACGGTTAGCCTACAATACGAACTCTATCTCAGTATTATTCTGACGGTTCTGAATGTAAACGCTCGACCGAAAGCCGAGGCGAGAGATACGCGATAGGCTAACTCCACAATTCTAACACTCGGTACAGCAATACATCAATAGACGCGAAATTATCATTCATGAACGAGAGGCATTAATTAATGCAAAACGACTGTCGGCTCGGCAGCCCCGAGGGGGATAGCATGGTGAAATCTTATTCTATAGAAGCGGTAGTCAGCGGGGCCCGGCCTAAATCTAACCTCGCAACATATCGCGAGACATTTCGGTACTCTTAATACACTTTCACGAAAACCAGGCGGGTTCTTATTTCCGCGAGGCTCGGGCCGCCTACTGATACCGCTCTTACCGCGAAGTCGAAGTGGTGGCCTTACAAATCGCTGGTACGCCCGTGGTAGTCCTCGAGGTTTCGCCCTGGTTGCCGACTCGCCGAACAGTGACGACCGCGAGGCTCGCCGGACAGCGGTGACCTTCCGCGCATCGTCCTGCGCATGTAGATCCGCGCTATCGATTAGCGCTACTTGATCCTTCGATATCTCTAACGATCTCGATCCTCGCGTCGCTCCTCGATTTTTCGGCCCTCGGTGACGCTTTTCCGAGGTGACCCCGGTCTCTCTCTTTTGGCAGCTGCCGTTAACGCCCTTCGTGGCCTTCTCCGTTTCCAGATCCGAGCCTTCTTTGAATCGGTCGTGAACTGGCCAGGTTCCGACCGGATTCCTCTTTCCTGGCTCGTTACAACAGCTCCTTGTTCGGGTACTCCACCCCGGGTCTTCGGCGTGTGAGAGCGCGCTTCCCTCTCGGGCGTCATCTCTCTCGGTGCGTTCACCGGCCTCGATATGCTCCGTATCTGAAATCGTAACTGCGGTAGCGACTGTGTCTGGAATCGAATGATATTGGCAAGGGTGTTTTTACTTGCCCTTATCCTGGATCCGTCTGCACGCCGTCCGGGCCTCCGTCGTCCTGCCTGCTGAGTCCCTCGCAGGTCCCACGAAGGCTGCTCCACGGTAATTCACAATATGGGAGTTTGGCCACCCACCACGACTCGCTTAATTCGCTATAACGCAAAATCTAAAATCTCCAAAAAAAGGAATTAAGAGGGAGAGGTCGTCGCCCCCCGCGGTGGGGTCTCCGACCTCAAATTTCCCTCCTCGATCGGGCTTTCTCGCCCTTGTGACGGACGTCAAAAAAAGTCACGTCACAATATATATATATATGACAACGAATATGATGTTCTTCTTGGTATCGATTTCTAAAACTTTCATTAGTTCTTAATGGTGCATCCAGATTTAAAAACACCATTCGATTTAGAAAATCACCTTCTTCGGTGCACTTTCCACATCCAAAATAACCATTGAATTGCTTTGTACCTAAAACAAAACTTCGCGCAGGACTATCACAAATTATGCATCTCAATCTGACAGTGAAGTGTAATTGAGTATTTTTATTATTGTAAACAAATCCATTATTGTGTAGTTCAATATATTCTTGTATGAATGGTGATAAATATGTATCAATCAAACTTGGTTTTGTGTGTGCATTTCCATGGTAAATTCCAATAACAAAAGGTGTTTTGAAAGAAGAACCGACAATCTTTCTCAATATTGGCCACAGACTTTTTTGAGTAGATTTTGAAATTGGTAAACCGTCAATGTTTATGTCAATAATAATATTTTTCTCTATTGTTTCATCTAACTCAATAATATCGCCTAATGCCTGTTGAAGACCATAATAAAAATATTCTCCAGGTGGACATGCAATTATTTCAGTCGTGCGGGGAGTTTTTAGAAGTGACCGAGCATCGTTTGGTAATTCTGTGAATGACCTGCCTGTTGTAATATTTTTAACAATTTATTTACATAGTCACGAGGAATATTACATTCGGTGGACCATGAAGCTAAGCTAAGACCTAAATCAAAATTTGAATTACAAGGTACGGATTGTGTTAACATTCTTGATGAAGAGGCTTGTTACAAGAAAAGATTAATCTCGGAAATGACTCATATTAAAAGACAAAAATTTGGGCTTAACAAACAAAGTAATACAGAATTTAAAGTCAAATAATTATTGACTTCACTCTGGATTAACCCTCCCTTTTCTCCCCCCCTTCTTACTCCCAACCTACTCGGGACGAGTCTTTCCCCCCCCCCCCTTTCTCTCCTCACCCTTTTCCTTCCTACCGATTAACACCTCGCACAGTCTCATTTTCGAATTTGAGATGACCGGTACTTTGATTTCTCACATAGCAGTTCTTTGCACAGCCTCATAAGTGAGTACACATTGTTAACTAGATTATTATAAATTTTATATAGGTACTTACGATATCCACAAGTCAACTTTATATTTATATTTATTTGTATAGTGTTACCGTTGACCAATTTGTACTAATGATAATTCATGTCTCACCAATGAATCCCAGCACGCGAAATTAGGAATAATTTTATATTCATTAAAATCAACAAACACTGTGTCGACTCCGTTCAACCGACATATGTAACTGTTTTTTAATTTGTCTCAATTTATGTATTATAGATTTATACTGAAGATGATCGGAAATGCCGATCAAAACGTTTAATTTCATTCCTGATTAAAGAAAGAAAAAAAATTTTTTTTGTTTGGCAATCAAGATCCTGCTGCGGCCTTTGATCCTCTCACTCCATAACTGTTAATTTTACGCTGGGCCTAAATTGATTCTATTAATTGTTTAATTTCTTGTCTTCTCCTGACTTTATCGACGTATCTCTAATTAAAACGAGATCTCCTGGTTTGTAAGCCGTAGGCTTCTTATGTTTCTTATCATATATCGATTTATTGTAACCTTTGATTTTCTCAGCTACGTCTAGCGCTAATTTATGATTTAACTCTCTCTCCTGATCAAAATCAAATTTAACCTTCGCAATCTCGTAGAGACGTTGAGTTAGGAGACTGTCAGCGTGGTTACGCTGATCAAAACCGAGCAACTTGGAAGGAGAGGCCTTAAGGGAAGAGTGAAGGGTGTTGTTTACAACATACTGGATCGTATCCAAGCAGGAACTCCAATCCTGCCTCAACGAGTTTCTTCAATAATAATTTCAAAAATTGGTTAGACCGTTCGGCCAATCCGCTTGCCCATGAAGCTGCAACGGCAACAAGACGTTGTACAACCTTTCTAGAACGGAGGAATTCAGTAAATTCCTGGCTAATGAAGGCGGTACCTCTGTCTGAAACAATCACCTTAGGATTGCCAAAAATGCGGAAAAGCAAAGCAAAATGCTTGATAACCTCCCTGGAGGCAGTAGTTCTAACGGCGAAAAACCATGTGAATCGAGTAAATGCGTCGATCAATAATAAAATATGCTTATATCCGTCGGACGTTTCTTTAAGTGGACCGAAATGGTCGGTGTGGAGAATCTGAAAAGGTTGTGAGGAGGTTTCAGTGATCTGTAGCTCACCCTCATTGGAATTAATCGAAGTATTCGACATTAAACAGTCTAGACAATTACCAATAAATTCATGAACTCGCTTGCGCAATGACGGAAACCAATAATGTGTCGAAACACTATGGACGGTTTTCTCGACCCCGCAGTGAGCCATATCGTTATGATAAACGCGAATGACATTGTCGATCATTGGTTCGGGGACCGCAAACCGAGGCTTATCCGGGCCCTTTCTATATACCAAACCTTCAATCAATTCGAACTTTTCGTTGTCCGAAAACTCCAATTGTTCGGCGATCTCTTTAAGCCGAGGATCCAATGATTGCTTGAGTTCAAGCTCCCTTTTGAGAGGCAAAGCGTTCATGTAAGCTACCCTACTTAAAGCATCTACGTGCGCCATTTTATGGCCGGCTGGATGCACGACCTTGAATCGATAATTCTGCAATCGAAGCGTCCACCTTGCGATTCGCGGGTTAAGGTGTGCTTTGTTTATCGCATACGCTAAAGCGTGACAATCTGTAACAAGAGTAAACTCCAAGCCATAAAGGTAGATACGGAAACGTTCGATGGCCTTCAAAACTGCCAACATTTCCAGCTCGAAGCTATGATATTTGGCTTCGGCGCTGTTGGTTGCCTGACTATAATAGGCTATAGGGGACCACTGGCCAGAATTCTGTCTCTGGAACAATATGGCGGCGAGCGCTACAGCACTTGCATCTGTATGCAGCTCAGTGACTGCGTACGGATTATACAGTTGTAGAATTGGCGAGGAAATCAATTCTTCTTTAAGCGTTTGAAATGCGCGAAGACAATCTTCGTCAAAAATGAAATCAACTGATTTACGCACCAGATTTTGCAAAGGTCTGGCTTTAACCGTATAATCTTTGATGAATTTCCTGAAATAATTCGTAAGACCAAGGAAACGCTGCACTTCGACCATCTTACGCGGCTGAGGAAAATCATAAACTGCCTTAGTGTGCCGCGGACTTAATGTAATTCCAGCGGGCGACAAAATATACCCTAAATATTCGATTTCTTTTCTAAGGAAAAGGCATTTTTTAAAGTTCAACTGAAAATTATACTGCTTGAGCAATAAGAGAACTTGTTTGAGAGTAATCAAATTTTCATCTACGGAAACCGAAAGAACCAAAATGTCGTCAATATACACGATAACCTTGTCATCCCAAATTAACGGTTGGAAAATTTAAATGAGCCGCTTCTGGAACTCAGCAGGAGCCTCACAAAACCCAAAAGAAAGTTGGGTGAATTTAAATTGCCCGTCGGGCGTCGCAAAAGCAAAATACTTAGTATGCTGTGGATGCACCTTAATCTGATGGAAACCATCTTTGAGATTCAGTAGGGAAAAAACTTTTTTATTACTCAAACGCGCCAAGCAATCCTCAATGAGAAGAAATGGATACTTCTGCTTGACGACCCGCTCGTTTAGCGGACGTAAATCAATACACAGGCGCATAGTGCCATTCTTCTTACGAACTGGCACGACTCTCGCGCAATAGGGAGAAATACTTGTTTTTATTATGCCGCGCCGCATTAAGTCGTCAGTGATATCGCGAATTTGAATCCTCTCGGACCAAGCAAAACGTCTAGGCGTATATACGCGTAGGTAGAATTGTCCTTGAGCGCTACCGTAACTGCGTGACCGTCGTCGACATGCTCAACCGGTGATTCTTCGCTTTCCTTTATTACCGTGATAAGTTTTCGTTTTACATCCTCGTCGAAATCAGTATCGATATCAGCAATAATTGACTCTAATCGGTCAGGGGGATCGTAAACGGTTTCTGCAGAAGCGACCTCTAAAATAATTTAACCGTATCGCTGACACCCTCTGCCGGTCTGTATACGACGGTGAGGTTATTTTTCAAAATAAAATCTCTACCCAAAAGTAAGTCGGCAGAAAACTGTTTATCTTTAATTACATAAAGATCCGTGACAAGAGTGACATCAGGGAGCTCTTTTAATTGGATGTTCGTCGAAATAGAACCAAGAACCGGAATAGATGTGCCATTGATGGCTTTAAATGGGCAAACCGAACTATCAATCACCTTAATTGGTTGATATCTAAACTCATTAATTAAACGCGGATGAATGAACGACACCAGGCTACCGGAATCCAAAAGAGACTTTATATCGCAAGAAATGTTATTAAATTTTGTTACCTTAAGAACTGGATCGGAAACCTCTAACTTATGACTATTAACCAACGCAACCGTTGAGCTAGAAGACGGGGAGTCATCGACGACCGCAACCGCAGCACCGGAAGAAAGTGACGAAGTCTGCTTGGTTTGGTCCTTCTTCTTCAACCGGAAACAGTCAGCTCTCAGGTGGCCCTTTGTACGGCAATAAACAGAAAGAATCTCTCGAAGAATCCGCAGGTAGATTTGGCTTTCCATTAGCGAAGAAAGAACTTTTGGATTTGTCCTTCTCGAATTTCTTGACTGGTGGTGGCGACCGTTTATTCGCATCACCGTAAGCAATGGTAAGTCCATGCATCTGCTCTAGGAATCTATCCGTAGAGTCAGCATTCAAGAGGGTGGCCATTCCTCGTAACGCGGAGTTGGTGATTCCGCTAATCAGAAAGTATATCACTTCCTTTTCTGGGAGATTCAGATTTTGCAGCAGCTTCAGCTTGTGCATCGCATACTCGTGGAATGACTCTTTACTGGGTATTCATTTGCGATTTTCCGTCTTTTGCATAGCAACATGAAAAGGGATATTTCTCTTGAATCTTCTTGCAATTGCCTGTTTAAAGCTGAGTCATGTCTCGTTGATTGTGCTTGTATTTAGATCAAACCAGTCACGAGCCGTCTTTGTAAGCTTGCCAGAGACAGCTAACAATATTACCTCATTGGCGACTACATGGATGCGAGCTACGCGCTCGACTTTCTGCAACCACAAATCCACATTTTCATCCTTGAATCCGCTAAAACATGGAATCTGCGACGCTAATAGCGTAATGGCTTGAGCTGTGGGCAGTGTGGCCAGCACTGCACCGCCTTTACGACCTGAGACACTAGAACGCGCATCAGAACTATCTGAAGAACTAGACGATGCCGGTGGAGAAGGTGCTCGTCTATCATCTCCTCTCCGATTGATCGTAGCGATCAGCTGGGTGAACTGCGCCATCATCTCTTGCTGCTGTGTCATTTGTGTCTCTTGTTGTTGACGCATGAGATCTGCGAACAACGTTAACCACTGAGGTGTGACTTGCTCTGTATCCACCTGTGGATGGACTGAGGCAGTGGTGAATCCCTCATGCGCCGACTTAGAAAATGGTGAGTCCGCTCTGTTCATTGATGAAGAAGCGAGTCCAGCAGACGCGTCAAGACACGCGTCAAGACACGTCTTTCAGCGGCTCATTGCTTTCGAGATGTGTCACAAGCTGCTCAACTAAAGCCTCGTGGGTGGTTTTGGGAGTTAACCCATAACTCAAGACTTCATGTCTTAGTTGCTTTGTGGAGAGCCCTTCCAAACGACGTCGATCCATGATCGGAAGAAAATGGCGTGACGTTGGGGGTCTCTTCACGCAACCTCACTACACTTGCGTCCGAACGCCAAACCGAAAAATATGGCATTACAAAATGTCCAATACTCGCGACACAATGCCGCACGAGTCACCGATAACTTATGGGCACTACAAACGGTGTTCGTTATTTATTTATTTTTTTTTTTTCTTTTTAATACAAGTCTTTTTTTTTGGTGTGGCATAGGAAATTTTTTTTGGATACCCACGGGTTTCGGGGGGAATCCCGTGGGTTATGTGGGAGTCTCCTGAGGATAAAGTCCCCAGGCATACCCACTAAAACCCCTGCCAGTAGCCTTCCTAGACCGTGGAGAGGGGGGGTGAGGTATCACAAGAGGTATTCTTCTCACCCTCCCTCAGGTCTGACCGCATCGCGGTCTCTTCTCAGACGGGGGGGAGGGACTTTAGTCCCCCCCCTTCTTTCATGGTTTCCATCTTTATCGGGAAATGCCGGGCTACCGCGACCTTTCACCGCCCTCCCGTGTTTTGGTGGGGGGCTGAGACCAGTCAAAAGCCCCCGCTCCTGGCTGACCCCCCGCCGGAAAAGGTGTAGAATTCCTTGAATTCCCTCTTCCGGCCTTTCCGAGTTGGGAGGGCCTTATTCGGGCCCTTCCTCGGGGGATTCCCCTCCTCCCCCGGGGCTTGGTGAACGCTACCGCCCGAGGAAACCCCACTTATTATCTGCCCCCGTGGAGGTGGGGGGGTTGTGATGGCGGTAGATGAGAAGAAAGAGCATCTCCTTCTCCCACCGCCTCCCCCCTTCTCATTCTTTCCGCCTCCTCCTTCTGCAACATGACTCTGTCGCAGAAGTTGGAGGCGGCCCTTCATTTGTCCTCTCCCTCCAGCATTGCTCTCACCAATGCCGGTAGGGAAAGGTCCTCGCCGACCACTGCGGTCAGAACTCGACGCCTCCCTTCCACGCTTCACACTCTGTGAGAGTGTGCCGAGTCCCGACCGGCCGCACAGTGGTGGCACCCGGTCGTGTACTCTCTTCCTATCCTACACAGGTAATCACCGAAACATCCGTGCCCGGTGAGTACCTGTGTAAGGTGGAACCCAATTCCGTGTCCTTTCCTGTCTGCCCATTCCGGCAGACAGGGCTGGATGGCCTGGGTGATCCATCTTCCCGCCTTAAAGCTGATTAGGGAGGCCTGCCACGCCTCCATGGCTCTTTGGCGGGCGTTCCTCCTAATTTTGGCCACGGCTCGTGGTAGGAGGCGGGCGCTCCCGTGCCGGTCTGGGTCCCTCGTACGCCGATAAACTTCGGCATACTAGGTCGCCAGAAACTCGGCCGGGATGAGGCCCGCCAGAGCCGTGGCTGCCGCGAACGACGTCGTGCAGTAGGCCCTTATTAGTCTAATGACCAGCCGGCGTTGCGGACGATGTAGCATCGCCTTTATTCACCGGCTGGCCACGGCCCTGTCGGCCCACGCCGGTGCTCCATAAAGAAGCACCGACTGCACGACGTTCGCATAGAGTCTGCGGACTCTATTGCTCGGACCACCCAAGTTCGGTAGGAGGCGACCCAACGCCGTCGCCATCCTATCCGCTTTGGGGGTTATCCCAGCGAAATGCTGCTCAAACCCCCAAGGTCCATCCAAGGTGAGGCCCAGATATTTCATCTGGGTCCCCACCCGGACACGGACTTCCCCTACCCAGATCTGGGTAGGGGGAAGCCGCCCCAAGGCCCTGTTGTGAAAAAACAGGGCCTCCGTCTTCTGTGGGGCAACCTCGAGTCCCATGGCTCTTATGGAGTATACGACCGCCCGGGTAGCGGCATTCGCCGCATCCCGGGCCTCCCTCCAGTCCCTCCCCTGGGCCACCACCAGCGTGTCGTCTGCGTAGCACAGCAGACGACAGCCCGGGGGAAGCGCCGTGCGGAGCACTCTGTCATACGCAAGGTTCCAGAGCAGGGGTCCGAGTACCGACCCCTGAGGAATCCCGCAATAGACTTCCCTTCGGCTTACCCGCTCCAGCTGGTTTTTCAGCTGGAGCATCCTGTCGCGGAAATAGTCCCAAAGGGACCTCCCTTATATATGGGGGGAAGCCATGGAACTCCATGGCCTCTCCCACATGTTCCCAAGAGAGGGAGTTGAAGGCGTTGACGATGTCCAGCGATACCGCTAACGCCACGTCTCCCATCCCTACAATTTGGTCCGAGAGGGCCCGCAGATGCGATCACGCATCCGTTGTCGATTGGCCCTCCCGGAATCCAAATTGGTCCTCCGATCGACATGCCCCTTTTTTTTTTTTTTGGCAAGGCAGGGAAAATCCTTTATGGATATCCAAGGGGAGACTCGTGGGTTATGTGGGAGTCTCCTGGGGAAAATCCCCAGGCATACCCACTAAAATCCCTGCCGGTAGTCTTTCTGGACCATAGAGAGGAAGGGTGAGGCATCACCAGAGGTATTCATCTCACCCTCCCTCAGGTCTGACCGCAACGCGGTTCCTTCTCGGAGAAGGAGGGGACTAAGTCCCCCTCTTCTCAATTACCGTCTTTGTCGGGAAAGGCCGGGCTACCACGACATTTCCCCGCCCTCCCGTATTTTTGGTGGGGGGCTGAGGCCAGTCAGGAGCCTCCGCTCCCAACTGACCCCCCGCCGGAAGGGAGATAATATTCCTAGAATTCCTGGAATTCCATCCCCCCCCCCCGGCCATCCGAGTTGGGAAAGGCCCTATTGTCTCTCCCCAGGGAGCCCCCCCCCCACGGGCTTGGTAAACGTCACCGTCCCGGGGGAGAGGCCGTCCCAAGGCCCTGTCGTAAAAGAACAGGGCCTCCGTCTTTTGTGGGGCGACCTCGAGTCCCATAGCTCTAATGGAGTACACGACCGCCCGGGTAGCAGCGTTCCGCATCCCGGGCTTTCCTCCATGTCTTCCCCCGGGCCACCACCAGTGTGTCGTCTGCGTAACACAGCAAACGACAGCCCGGGGGAAGCGCCGTGCGGAGCACTCTGTCGTTTGCGAGGTTCCAAAGTAGGGGACCAAGTACTGACCCCTGAGGAACCCCGCAATAGACTACCCTTTGACTTACCCGCTCCAGCTGGTCCTTTAGCTGGAGCATCCTGTCGCGGAAATAATCCCAGAGGACCTCCCGTATATATGGGGGAAGGCCATAAAACTCCATGGCCTCCCCCACGTGTTCTCAGGGGAGGGAATTAAAGGCGTTGACGATGTCCAATGACACCGCCAACGCCACGTCTCCCTCCCTCACAATTTGGTTCGAGAGGGCCCGCAGATGCGTGATTGCATCTGTGGTCGATCTGCCCTCCCGGAACCCAAACTGGTCCTCTGATAAATTGGGATCATCCCGCGACAGGTGCCGGACGATTCGGCCGGCAATAATTCTCTCGAACAATTTGCCGACCTCGTCCAGCAGGCAAATCGGACTGTAAGCCGAAGGTTGCTCCGCTGGCTTCCCCTCCTTTCAAAGGAGCACCAGATTCGCTCTCTTCCACAAGGAGGGGAAGGTGCCCGTCCTGAGGCATGCGTTGTACATCCTCCTCAGGCGAGCACCCACCACGCCAAAGGCCAAGGCCCACATTCTGCCGGATACCCCGTCCGGGCCAGGGGCTTTTCCAGTAGCCCCCAACCTTTTGGACGCCTCGGAGAGTTCTCTCTTGGATATCCAAGTCCTCGGACCAGGGGGGGGATCCCCTCTAGGGGGGATACGGATATCTCTTATTGGGAAAAGGTCCACCACCACCTGGCCGAGGAACTCGGGGTCTAGCGTCTCCGAGATTGGGAGCGCCGCTGGTCTCAATCTATTAAGCACCAATCGGTACGGACGCCCCCAAGGGATCGACATGCCTCTAGGCACTAGTAAGTCTGGTGCCCCCCTCCCCCTCTCTTGCACCAAACACATTGTTGATCAGAAATTAAATAATTTAATTTATTCATTTTTTTTATTATTTTATTTATAATAACTATAGTTTGTTTTTAAAATAATATAATTTTTTAATATATTAATATCGCAAATGCGTTTCACAGGGTATTTATAGAGAAATTATGCTATTAAATAGAATTTAATATATCTTTTGAATAGTGTAATTTTGCTAAAAATATGTGTAAAGTTCAGGACACTAATATTCTGAAAATTTTTTGGGATTTGTCTGAGCATTTTAAAATAGAAAATCATTTATTAGCCACAGCTTTGCATTTTTTTTTTTATGTTATGTGTTATGGGTTATGGGTCTCTCTTAGATTTGTTCCTCGATTTATAGAAGAGAATTTTGGAGTCATTGGAATCCAAGCTTCATCACCACGTCAAGGTGGAAACCCGTCGATGAAGTTTTTTTTTTGTTGTTTTAATGTTTAAAATTTTTTTTGTGTTTTTATTTTTGTGTTTTTGTTGGGAAAATAACTAAGAAACTACTACTACTATATCTAAATACTACTACTATAACTAATGAACTTAGAAACATTCAGAACAATTATTAATTAAATAAGAATAAAAAATGCAATATGCTGCCTTTTCGTCAATTTAAAAAAAAATTTTTTTTGCATTTTATTATTGATGAACTCATTAATAATATCGTCAAAATTAAGACGCCTTAAAATGTCGGATTCTATACATAAAATTGATAACGCAGAAAGCCTATCCTGACCCATTGTAGTTCGGTGAGGCATTTTTAATCGTTTTAAATGAGAAAACGAACGTTTCGCAGAGCAATTGGTTATCATTAATGTAAGAAAAATTTGAAGGGCTATCTCTACATTTGGAAATACGCTTTGAACATTATCAGATAGCAAGACATCATACAATTCTCCATGAGTAAATTTTTTCTGTTGTGTTTTTTTAAATTTATTCTTAATATAAAGGTGGAATTGTTTTAGTTCGACATTAAAATCTGTTAATCATTCACGTACGCATTTACCAGATTTGTCACCGTTTTTTGGCGTTTTTGGTCCGATAAATCAAGATCAATTAAAAATAAAAACTTTGTAGCTACATTTTGATAAACTTCTCCTCTTTTTCTCATTTGATTTATAAGGATGTCAAGTATAATCAAAAACACCGTGACACGGAACTTTTCTCTAGGGGAAAATTGGGTTTCTGACGTGTTACTATCGTTCACTTATTGTTTCCTAATTCGTTTTTTAGAATAAACCTCTTTATAATCGACATCAGGTAACATTTCTTTTGATTTACTTTCAAATTCATCAAATTTCTCTCTAAAATCCTCTAAAATTGTTACCAATGATTGAATAAGGTCGGAGCAGGTTTTCAAGTCTAATTTTTCATTTTGAAGAGCTTTACTTGTTTTATGAAAGTGTTCCAAAATGTTGTTCCACAAAACTAACATAAAAACAAACTCAAACTCTTGCATTTTATTTAAAATATTTTGAGTTTCACGAATTGTCTGGCCCTTTTGAGAAATATCGTCGGATATACAGCAATACTCTCTAATGCATCCAGTATTTTTGTATATGATCGTACAATGGCTTTTGTTGCTACAGCGTGCGCTTCCCAGCGAGTAGCAGAAAGAGATTTGAGAACGCCATCATTGTTTATATGTGCCTTAAGCACTGACCATCGATGGGTTGAGTCTGAGAAAAAGGTGTACAACAATTTTACAAGCGAAAAAAAATTTACCGCTTCAGAGCAACAATCCATAGCACTTCAACCAACGAGATTAAGCGAGTGTCCAGCACACGGTATAAATATTGCGTATTCGTTTTGTTCTATAATTTTTTGTTGCATTCCTCGATAACAGCCCGCCATGTTAGCAGCGTTGTTATAAGATTGACCTCTACAGTTCGAAAAATCAATATTGCAATCTTGAGTAAGATAGCTCATAACTTGATTGGCCATATTTTCGCCTGTATGACTTTTTAGCTCAAGAAATGTTAAAAATCTTTTGATTGGTTTTCCATCTTCAGGAGATACGTATCTTATAACAACGCTTAATTGATCTACGTGAGATAGATCGGGAGTAGAGTCAACAGAAATACTAAAATATCGAGCTGAAGCTATTTCCGCTAGTATTATCAACAAAACTTTTTTAGCTATGAGACCAATTAACTCTTCACATATCGTTTTGGATAAGTACGACGAATTACCTTTACCGCTATTTCCATACTTAGAAATATGATTTACCAAAAACGGGTCAAATTCAGCAATGAGTTCAAGAAGCCCTAGAAAATTACCGTTGCGTCGTGATCCAAAGACTTCATTTGATCCTCGAAACGATAATCCGCGTTCAACCAATGTTTTTATAACAGCAATTACCCGTTTCAAAACATTCCTCCAGTAATTATTTTCCTCACTTATTTGGTCTTCAAGTTTTTTAGTTAAACCACGACCTTGTCTTCGAATTAGATATGATAACATAGATTCTCTATGAATGGAACTATTTTCGTGTTGCTGGATCATAATATTGTTTTTCCAATCACAGAATCCCATATTTACAAAGCGAATAGAAGCTTTTACTGAATTAAAAAGTTTGCACACAAAACAATACACGCAACCTGTCGTTGGTGAATATATAAGCCATTCTCGTGTGTAAGTTTCTCCGTTCGCTTTCGTGCCCAAAAATATTTTCTTCGAACAATATCTTTTCTGTTTTCCATCATTGAAAGTTCGAAGAGATGCTTCAAACGGCCCATCATGATGCTGACAATCACCTGGTCCACGATTTATCCAATATCTCACTTCCTCCTTATTTAGATATTGAGTCCATTTACCAGGATCGTTACGCTGAAGGGTCTGCAAGAACAAGCCACAGGAAACGCTTTATATACATCTACATGTATGTTTTGTGAGATACGGTGATGCTTATATAAGTGATTCTGTTGTGTGAGTCTGTTCGGCTTATAAGTGATTCAAAGTATTATTTTCTTATGAGAAGCGTAGCGGTATCTGAGCCGCCTAGCGATGATCACGGAACTAATAAAAGCAATCTTAAACAATGCAAGCAATACAGATCAGATTATGTCACATTAGGGTAGAGTAAAAAAAACTTTTTTTCGAGGATCGAATTCTAGCGCGGAAAAATTGCGTATTTGGAATTGCGAATAAAAAATTTCAGCTCGATTAGATGATATTTTCTGTAGAAAGCAGAAACCTCAATTATCGAAATTTTAGTGAAAAATATTACAATTTTCAGATTTTTTTCGTTGGTTTCTGCTGTTTTTTATCATCATATATTTGTGAACTAAATGAAGCATAAAATTATCCAATAGACATTCTTAGTGTCCATCTTGCTGGCTATAATAATTATCAACAATTCCGTAAAAGGCATATTTTTGTAAAAATGGTTAAAAAATTGTGCCGATAATCCGATTTGTTTGTACAATAGCTTCTTTGTCAATAGATTCTCTAGCCTAGGAATTCACCGACATAAATATTTGATATTATTTATTATCTTAGAAATAAAGCCTTTGTTTATTTTTAAAAATTTTAAATAATTTTATATGTATTGATTTTTTATTAACTCATGTATTAATTCGACAAATATGAGTAAATAAATTTCTAGAGAATCATTTAACAAAAAAATTAATTATTGTACAATAAAATCGGACCATCGGCATAACTTTCTAATTATCAAATATAAAATAATAATGTTTCTAAAATAAGGAACATTGCTTTTATAAAATGCAATTTAAGCAAAATTAGTTGCATTGTTTAAGGTTGTTTTTATAATTTTTTGTTAATACTTTTATTTGACGAGGTTACCGACTGACTAGAATTCTTCTAAAAATTTCCTTGGTCTGAAGAGCATAAAATTATTCATTTTAAATATTTTTCGAATAGTCCCAAACAAAATTGCACCTTGAAAAAGCATCAAATGAAAGGATAAAAAATGAATCATTTTATACTCTTGAAACTATGAAATTTTTAATGAATATGCCCGCAGGACAATTAGAAACCTGAAACCTTTATATACGAAAGCCTAGATCTCTTACACAAAAATACTATTGAATGTTCAAACAAATTTTTGTAATGTACATATAATTTAACTATTAAGAGGATGCTGAAGAGTCATATTGTTACCGACCGAAACTTCAATTTTCTAAAAAGGGTGGCGTTTTTTATTGCTTTAATAGAATTACAAATCCTTTGGTGTAAATAAAGTACATATGCTAATCTTTCGGCAGTTGGTCAAATTTAAACCAAAAAATAAAAAAAATTTTTGAAAATTTACCGACAATGTCACCTCAAAGAATTATATCTTTTATATCAAAATTATACTGCTTCAATCTGCAAAACAAGACCATGTGCGAAGAAGAGCGTATGAAACAATAATGGAAAACCAAAAAAATAGAGCTTAGAGACTTATTTTCAAAACGCCACCCTTTTCCAGATTTATGTAAAGCATGTGTGCAGTGATGCGATATCTACTACCAGGCTCGCGGCTCTCGAGCCCCAACACAAGTAAGAAGCGCTTACGTCACGCGTCTGTGTGCGCTCGGCCGTTCGGCTATAGAGAGAGAGCGGACGTCTCTGTCTTGCTACCATCGAGCCGACGTAAACACATTGCGGACGGCAAATGCTCAGAAACAAGCGCTTTTAATCGAGTAAGGCGAGTGCCTAGCGGATTCGAAGTCCCATATTCGAGACTTGATTTTCGCAACTTTTTTTTTTCTTTTTTCCACATTTGTTTCTAACAGTGTAAGTTAGTTAATAATGTTTTTTTGGCTAAAAAATATTATTTCGTATATTAATAATATATTTGCATATGTTAAACTAATAACTAATTATTTTAAAAAGAATACTAATTTGCTATTATAAATAGAAAAATGAAGTCATTTTACAACATACATATTGCAACAAAGTGCAATTTAACATGTGCAATTATTGTTAATAAATATAAAATAATATTTTTTAGCCAAAAGCATTATCTAATGATTCACTTGATGGTACAGTGCTAGAAACAAATATCGAAAAAGAAAAAAAATGTTACAAAAGCAGTTTTCAAATACAAGATTTTCAATATTCCTGCCACTTGCCTTAATCGATTAGCCACGCTTGCTTCTTAACATTTATCTCTATCGAAAGATTACACACCTGGAAAATTTTTAACTATTTATTTTAAATTACTGCATATTAGCAAAAGTTACTGTACTGTGGAGATTAGTGGAGAAACGGTAACATACAATGCAGTCAAATACATCTTACAAATGCAGTCAAATAGATCGAAGATTTTCTGCACTCTTGTTAGCATGTTAAAGTATGTGTAGCGTATTATTAGTTCATTAGTAATTTTAAGTGTTATTAATAGTGGTCTTCCACACCACCTTTGAGGTTCCACTAACTAGGCGCGTTCGATTTTTTTTAAGTGAATCGTCGCCTGGAGCCCTATCGTACCACTTTTTTAAAATTATAATTTAAGGTAAAAGTAATTTTTATTGTCTTGATGTTGATGGACCATATCTTGTGCAAAAATAAAAGAAATAAATATAAAAATAAAATAAATAATTAAAGTTAAAATAAAAGTAAATTTCTCTAAATTCTTGACCGTCTATTAAAAAATTCTTTTATGGTTTGAAGATTGTTATAAAGTAATATAAAGTACATATAGAGAAATAAAATATATAAAGAAATTATTGAAAATAAATGTATGAAAGTTTAGTGTTATATGTAATTTAATTTTCAACAATTTCTGTATATATTTTATTTTTCTATTAAAACAGCTGAATACAACAACAGCTGAATACGAAAACAGCAATCTTAACACACTTCTTCCGTCTTCGTCTGTTTCAAGATTTTGCGTTTATTCACTCGCACGTCTCACGGTCAATTCTGTATACATCTATAAAATATAATTCCTAATATCAAAACACAATGCTCACTTTCTTGGTTGTTACCGTCGGTTACAGTCCAGTAAAAATCTTTGAAAATCTTTGTTGAATACGTATATTTATTTTCCCAGTGCTATAATTATTATAATAATTATAATTTAATATTTTACGAGACATTGTTTCGCTGCCTGTTGCTGTTTGAAGAAGATATTATAGCCGTAACTAGTGAGATATAAATTATATTTCTTTTTTCTTTTATTATATTTTTTTAAATGTTTTATTATTATATAGTTTTTTAATTATTGGCGCATTGGCAAACGAAACTGGAGTCTTAAAGTCCTGTTACTTTATACTTGCAAGTAAATATTTTATTTATATTTTATATTTTATATGCATTTGTAATATTTTCGTGTTCAGACAGTTAACTCGTACTGCAGGGATTCCGACTGCGATCGTGCATTTCAAATTATTCTATATTATTCTCTAACTTCTATTTTTTACTATAAAAATGAGTGACAAGGCAAAAAATACACGTAAACGAAGTTTTTCGGAATCTTGGCTTCAAGATGATCGTTTCAAACCTTGGATTCGTAAAGTATCATCGGACGAAAGTCTTTTTTATTGTATTATATGCAATAAAGAAATGTCTTGCTATTCATCGCATGTTGCAAGACATGCAAATTCTGCGAGTTATAAGGACAAGATGAAACAAAATATATCAGATGACGATATAAGTCCAAGAACCAAAATTTCAAAATATGACATTAAATTTCAAAAAGAATGGTTGGATATAGCATTATTTAAGCCATGGTTACGCGAAGTGTCAAATGACAAGCGTGCATTTTTTTGCACATTTTGCAACAAATCATTTATTGGAGATTTATCTAACGTATATCGTCACGCATTTTCTAAAAAACACGTGGAACAAAACAAACAACAAGAAACAAACGAAGATGTCGATATGATAGAGGAATCGATTTCACTTAAAGAGCGAAGGAAATTGGCCGAAATTCGATATGCAGCGTTGATCACAGATAGAAATATTCCTTTCCAAACTGCGAAAGATATTCTCAATTTTTTCCAAGAGATAGGAAAGGATTCGGACGTATTACAAAAAATGAGTATGAGCCGAAAGAAATGTACAAACATTATTTCAAATGTACTATGCCCAATAGAAACAGATCGTGTGGTTGAAAGCATTCGAAATACCAAATTTTCTATTTTTATAGACGAAACGTCTGATATTTCTAATGAAAAGTGGATGACGTTTCTTGTTCGATTTGTTGATTCTGAAACATTAGATATTCGCACGCAATTAGTAAAATTAATTAATATTGACGCGAAAAGTAGTAGTGCGGACAAAATATTTCATGCATTTCAAAATGAGATGTGGAGATTACAGATTCCATTTACAAATATTATTGCTTTATCATGTGACAATGCGCCTGTTATGGTAGGAAAATATACGTCATTTAAAAGAAAATTAGAAGAAACTTGTAAACATTTACTAACATTTGCGTGTCCATGCCATTCTGCTGCATTGATTGCACATTCTGCATGTGCAAAAATACCAGAGTATTGCGAAGAATTTTTGAAAAAAATTTCAAATTATATTAATAGTAGTCCTAAGCGTTCAGCTATTTATAGAGACTTTAGTGATTGCTTTTTGGAAACAAGTCACAACATTTTAAAATTGTCTCATACGCGATGGCTTTCTCGCCATTCATGTATTGAAAGAATTCTTGAATCTTGGGATGCTATCAAGCTTTTTCTCACTGATATGGCAGACAAATCAAAGTCTGCAAAAGATTTAATGTCTGTCGTGGGAAGTTACGATGTAAAAGCATATTTTTTATTTTTAGAGCATATTTTAGATTATTTTAATTCATTTAATGCATTTTTCCAAGCAACAGAAACAAGAATTCATTTATTGCAACCAAAGTCAGTAAAATTTTTAACAACAATATGCAAATTCTTTTTGAAGCCAGAATTATTGAAAACCGTATGTACTAATATTAAATTTTCTGAAAAAAAGAATCAAAAATCTTTACAAGAAATAAATTTGGGATCCGAATCTCTCTATAGTCGAACGGCCGAGCGCACACAGACGCGTGACGTAAGCGCTTCTTACTTGTGTTGGGGCTCGAGAGCCGCGAGCCCGGTAGTAGATATCGCATCACTGCTTTTCGGGAACATTGTTATTACTTTCATCATTAATCACAATATCTTTGTTTAAATAAATATTTGACTTTGTACTTTTATTTGCTTCCTGCGTGTTTGTATCTACAGTAATCACTTTGCTATCGACATTAGAAATAACTCGCGAATGTGCCTGCTGTTGTGGAGGCTTCGCTGCTTCATGTACACCTATATTGTTCTTCAGTACTTTCGGATTTATAGAAAAAGTTGCTTCGTGCGGTCTTTGATGCACAACTTTGTGGCGTCTTCCCATGTCCGTTGCTTCATCAGACGTGCTGTAAAATTCGGTAAGTAAAGTTTCCTTAGCATTCGTGATTGAAATTGTTTGAACAGGTTCAGTGTGCGGCGAATCGACAGCACAATGCGACCGAAATCTCGCATTGTGCTGTTCAGCATTCTGCTGAGGAACTATTTTCTTTCTCGCTGGACGCTTGTGCATTTTTTCTCTGTGTCTTAAAACTTGTTCGACCGATATTTTTCGTATGCCCGCGTAAATTTTCGCTCTCCAATTTATCTGAATCTCTGGCTGCGTTCCGTAAAGAGCATATGCGCGCATGTATCTACAGTATACATTACGTATACTATAGATACATGCGCGCATATGTGCTTTACGGAACGCAGCCTCTGTTATCGTTCTGCTCCGGCTCAACAGTTATAGCTGGATTCGACTGATGGGTGGTGATAAAATCATTTTTTATACTTTCGTATCCCGGGTCGATAGAATGTGCATAGCTTTTCAGTTTCGTCGTTCGGTTTTGAGTATTATTAGTATCTACACGTTTGTATTGTGCATGGTAATCTGCTGTTGCGGGATCGGTGCCGACATGGGGTGTTTACGATAATTCAAGTTCGAGTTAGTTTTACTAGGACCGAAAAATGAGATAGACATAACCATCTAGAACCTTTATGATTTATGACAACTCGACGCTGTCTTGTATTGCTTGAGTTAAATTCATTGAATTTGTTGAGTTTGATGAGCAAATTTTATTGTAATAGAAAAATGTCAACTGCAAATCAGTCTATGAAAGAAACAAATAATGTTGGTATGTATGTTGGTATACCTCTTTAATAAATTAATAATAATATAATTAATAATAATAATAAATGACATTTTTCTATTACAATAAAATTTGCTCAATAAATTCAATGAATTTAACTCAAGCAGTACAAGACAGCGTCGAGTTGTCATGAATCATAAAGGTTCTAGATGGTTATGTCTATCTCATTTTTCGGCCCTAGTAAAACTAACTCGAACTTGAATTATCGTAAACACCCATGGGCTGAGTTCCACTTGGTGATCGCAACGCTCGCGAACATTATCTATCTTTCTTTAACTTTCGATGAAAAACAAAGATAAAATGATTCCACAAGCGTTGCGATCGCCAAGTGGAACGTACCTTTGGAAGTATCCTGATTCGTAACAACTATCGAGTCATAACTACGTTCTGAAGGCAGTGTGTAAGACACTATGTAATTCAGACGATCTAATACTTGGACAACGTTATCAATATATGTCTCAGAACAATTCTTATCCACCAAATTGTTAATAATAACATTCAGCTTGGATTTTTTGACAATTTTTGTCAAATTCACAAATTTTTGCCAAAATTTATCAATTAAATTTCCTAGAATCTAAAGCCTGTATCAAACTATGCATTGACGATTGAAAATACATATGAACAGCCAAACAGAACGAAGATATGACAGATTTCTTAACCTTAAAAAATCATTTTTTAACGAATTGTTATTCTTTCTACAGTATCCAGCTACAATTTTGATTATTATATCCTTATTCTACACATTAAGATACATACGTAGATAAAATTTCATTAAAACCTGTGAAAAAATGTCTCCACGTCACGTTTATCGGAATATGACTATCCTAAAAATTGCGAAGTTGAATAATTTTGATAAGGTTATATTGAAACAACATATAAGACTTCTCAAGTTGAATAAAAAGTTAAAACGTAAAAAAACGACGTTACGAACATATAAAGTAAGTATAATTATTAATTTTTTAATTCATGTACCCAATATTTGGTGTATTAAGATACGCATTTTAGCGGTTAAAACATATAGTATGTTATTCGAAAAAAATGAGGTAAATAGAAGGATCTTCAATAATTTTGATAAAATTTATCACATATTTTGTATAATGTAGTGAATAACACATCTTTCTAACACATACAAAATAAAGATTAAAATTGTTGCCTTTCACTGTAAAAGTTTTAAAAATCAAATTTTATAAGGTTAATATGGTTGGATTGAGAAAGATGATTATTCAAAGTTCTGACATAAAAATTGTTTGTTTAACTAGATTTCTGACAATGAACAATAAAAACTAAATACATGCAAATTATATGTATTCTTGTATATGTTTACAAAAACGTTTACATAAGCTTTTGTTTTTATAATATGCGGTATGCAAGCATATGCCAACATACTGTAACAAATTAAGAACTTTAATTAATAAATATTTTTTATGTTTAGGATACATAAATGTGTGGAAAAAATTCAGTTTTAATAATTTTGTTCTACAAATTATAAAATTTTGTTTGCTATTATAAAAAACTCAAAATGTTTATTACAGTAAGAATTATAAAAAAAATAAAATTAATCAAACAAATAATATTTAGTGTATAGTTTTAGGATTTTAAACAAGATATTTATTGTAAAAGAAATCTGATATTATAGATATAAATAGTTAACTATAAAAGCATAGTAATTGAAGTTTACTTCATAAGATGACCTCATGACCCAATATTATGCTTTCAACATCGATGAAGCAATTACAACATTGATATCACGTAAAGCAGTTTGTCTTTCAACGTCATAAGGCGACAAACAAATGATAGCATTAAATGACCTTTTCATCATTACATTTAAATATTCCTATGATTTTGAAATACTTTTAAAACGTAAAATCCCTTGATTCTTGAACAATTCTTGAAATCTTTGAATATCTTTTGTATGCTGTGAAAAAATTAATGCATTTCTATCTTTTCTTACAGTTTTTTGTCAAAGCAAAAACTTGAATGTTCTAAACTTTCAATTTTCAATATAAAACTTAAGAATTTGCCTAAAATTTTCTTATGAAAAGTAATAAATATATGTAATTTTTCTATATAAATATATTTGACCGTGAAATACCAGAAGCCATTTCATCTCTTGATTGGCATTAAAAATTAAAAATCTTTGACAAATTAAATTTTAAGAATACAAATTGAATCTCATGTTTATATAATTTAAAATTAAATTCTATTTGAAAAATAATTATGACAATAATTAATATTAAGAATTAAAAAGTAGATTATGATTCTCTGGAAAAAATCAGATTCAAATTAGACGAAGGATTTCAAGGAACTCAAAAATGACTATAGCTCTGAGATAATGCGCACTGTATACTTCATGGACATTGAATTGTTTTGAATTGAATTAGGCAAGTCAATTGCTTCACATGATTTCATCAGTTAGCCGCCTGTTGCATCGACCTCCCGCAATTCAGAACGGAAAAAATTTCAGCTCGCTGAGTGGTTCACGATATCGATAAAGCTATCACAGCTCGATGTTTTTAATCTCAGATGGTCACTGCTCGCCATCTACTTCATTAACATCTCGGTCGTTCTTATAGATTGTTAAAGATGGGTATCCTGAAGTTTTACAAGGCACCTGGATTAAAGACGGGCCAGCTGAAAAGCAAACTGCACAAAGTGTCGCAAATCGAGGCATCGGTGACGGATCTTGAGACCGAGCTATGTTACTATATGGAAACAACCGAGCCGCTTCAGGAAGAGGAAGTCCGAATATTGAAGTGGATCTTGGCACCTCCCTTCGAGCGAGAATGTTTGCGATGTGACAGTGTGTTCAATAAAACTGAAAATCATGCTATTGTTATTGAAATTGGACCCAGGTAAAGATTTATATTTAATGATCATATTTATAACTTTGGTTTTATGCTTCGTATAAAATAACTTTCTGTTGTTATAGATTGAATTTCTCGACAGCATTTTCTAGTAACGCAGTTTCCATATGTAAATCTGTCAAATTGAATAAAGTAACAAGGATAGAAGCGGCTATTAGATATCGCATCAAGCATAAAGGAACGTTTGATAAAAAAGTAGAGAATGCTGTATGTACACATTTGTTATATTTAAAAATCAATATTTTTTGAAAGCTAAAACTACTATTATTATATAATCCAGTTTATTTAAAAAGACACTTGTTTTATAGATTGTAGATGTACTGGGAGATCGGATGACGGAATGTAGATACGTAAAACCCATCGAAACGTTTGATCATGGCTTCAGGCCAGAGAAATGGTTCGAAGTTGATGTAATTAATAAAGGCAGGCAAGCTTTAGAAGAAGTTAATACGAAATTGGGTAAGTAGCAATACATAGCAGATATAAACAATTGAGTAAATAGCAATACATAGCTGTAAGCTTAGATCTTTTTCAATTAAAAATAGATATTTGAAATATAGATAAAATTGTATAGTTTGGATTATCTTAGCTTGTTTTTCCTGTTAATAAATCTATGTTTTCATTATTTTAAATAATTTAATTTTTTTACATTATCTAATTTCTTTATTATACGATCTTGTTTTGCAGGTTTGGCATTTGACGATTCGGATTTAGATTTTTATACAGAATTATTTCTCCGGAAGTTGAAACGCAATCCAACTAGTGTGGAATGTTTCGATTTAGCGCAATCTAATAGTGAACATAGCCGTCATTGGTTCTTTAAAGGGCGCATCGTTTTGGATGGCAAAGAGGAAAAACAATCCTTGATCGATATGGTCATAGACACGCAAAATTATTCGAATCCGAACAATGTGTTAAATTCAGCGATAACAGCAGCGCCATAGAAGGATTTCAAGTCTCCGTCCTGCGTCCTATAAAAACTGACAAATGCAGCAATTTTCATCTAGACGATGTCAAACAGCATCTCATTTTTACAGCGGAGACACATAACTTTCCAACTGGTGTGGCACCTTTTAGGTAAATCTAGGTAATATTATATAATGAGTAGGTAAAATCAAATTAAAGAATCAATGTTACATATTTTAGATTGTTTGTATACCGATTTAATTTGTTTCATGAATGATTAATGATTTACTGCTATATTTGATTTGATATATGTTTTAAATATGAATTAATGTTATAACAGTGGTGCTACAACTGGCACTGGAGGTCGACTGAGGGATATTCAAGGTATTGGTAGAGGAGGAAATTATATAGCAGGCACTGCAGGTTACAGTGTTGGCAATCTCCACATTCCAGGTACGTTAAATCTTTATTTTTCTTGATTAAGTTTTGTTAAAATTATAGTGTTTATCTATATTGTGAATAAATGGTTGCAGCTATCGGTTCAGATATTTTGCCTAGTAAATAAACCACCAACGTCTAAACATCAATATCGGATCATTCTCAATACACTGTTTATCTTTTGCAGACTACGATTTACTATGGGAAGAAAAGGATGCAATTTATCCCAACAACATGGCATCGCCGTTAGAAATCATAATTGAAGCTAGCAACGGTGCATCCGATTATGGAAACAAATTTCGAGAGCCAGTTGTGTCCGGTTTTGTACGCTCTTACGGAGCAACGGATAACGCAGGAGTCAGACGAGAATGGATCAAGCCCATAATGTTCAGTGGAGGATTAGGAACCATGGATGCGAATTTTGCTAATAAAGTAAGGTTCTAAGTTTATTTTTCGCGGTATTGTAAATAGTTTTTACAATAGTTGATTTTTCAGAGTATAATACTACTAAAAAAAAACTTTTTACTTGCACCGTGATTCGGATATTACATACATGCGATAATTCTTGTTCAGGTTCCAGCAGAACGAGGTATGAAAGTAGTCAAGATCGGCGGGCCAGTCTATCGAATCGGCGTGGGTGGCGGTTCGGCGAGCAGCGTGGAGGTACAAGGCGATAACAGTGCCGAACTGGATTTCGGTGCTGTGCAACGTGGCGATCCCGAGATGGAGCAAAAATTGAACCGCTTGGTGCGTGCGTGCGCGGAGATGGGCAACGGCAATCCAATTCTCAGTATTCACGATCAGGGTGCCGGTGGTAACGGCAATGTCCTCAAGGAACTGGTGGAACCCGCCGGTGCCGTGATCTTCACAAGAAACTTTGACCTCGGTGATCCTAGTATCAGCACGATGGAACTTTGGGGCGCGGAGTATCAAGAAAGCGACGCGATCTTGTGCAAACCGGAGGACGACGGTCTGTTGAGGAGAATCGCTGCGCGTGAGAAGTGTCCGATCAATTTTGTCGGCACTGTTACCGGAAATGGAAAACTTATTGTTTCCGAGGAGGAAAGCTGCGATGCCTCGAAGTATCTTAATTACGAAGATAAAAACTTGGATAGTAGCAAGCATCCGGTGAATCTGGAATTGGATGTTATTCTTGGGAAAATGCCTCGCAAGGTCTTCAATCTGCAGAAGGTGTCGCCGCCGAGATTCCCGATGAGCCTGCCCGATGGATTGACCGTGCCTAGCGCTTTAGACAGAGTTCTTCGACTGCCTTCAGTAGCTAGCAAACGGTATTGTGTTTTATTATTATCAATTCTATTATAAGACTATAATAAAACTTTATTGATTATCAAATTGATTGTCATATACAGATACTTAACAAACAAAGTAGACCGTTGCGTGACGGGCTTAGTAGCCCAGCAGCAATGTGTCGGTCCACTGCACACGCCTCTGGCGGACGTCGCCGTGATAGCCATTTCACATTTCTCTGTGGAAGGCATCGCGACTTCCATTGGCGAACAGCCGATTAAGGGACTCGTGAATGAAGCGGCCGGCGCTCGCATGACGGTGGCTGAGGCCCTCAGCAATCTGGTGTTTGCGCGAATCTCCAGTCTTCGAGATGTCAAATGCAGCGGCAACTGGATGTGGCCGGCAAAACTACCCGGCGAGGGCGCTGCGCTTTATGAAGCCTGCTCGGCTATGTGTTCGTTGATGAAGGAGCTTGGAATTGCGATCGACGGCGGCAAGGACTCGCTCAGCATGGCCGCGCGCATCGGCAAGGACGTCGTCAAAGCACCCGGTACTCTCGTCGTGTCCTGCTATGCGCCGTGTCCCGACGTTCGCCAGGTAATCACTCCGGATCTCAAAGCTCCTGCCGCGGGACGGCAGGGTCGCTTACTCTTCGTCGATCTGTCCGGCGGGAAGAGCCGGCTCGGTGGAACAGCCCTGTCTCAGGTCTACAATCAATTGGGCGACGACGTGCCGGACGTTGAGAACGCGCAGGCTTTCAGAAGCGCCTTTGACGCCACGCAGCAGCTGATTGCCGACAACAAAGTTCTCGCCGGTCACGATGTTAGCGACGGTGGACTAATCACGTGTCTTCTGGAGATGTGCTTCGCTGGAATATCCGGGATAAACGTCGACATAACTCACAAATCTGCATCCGCCATTGATGTTTTGTTTACCGAGGAGGTTGGCTGGGTGCTGGAGGTCGATGAGAAGTACTGCGATGAAGCGATAGGAGTGTTCCAGCGCTATGGAGCACCCGTGTTCCTCATCGGAAAGTCTGTAGGCCTTGGACTGTTATCGGACGTGATCATCAAGGTGCACAATAACGTCGCACTCAACACCACCGTAATCGAAGCGATGAACATGTGGGAAGAGACCAGTTACCAACTGGAGCGCCATCAGACGAACGTTATCTGTGCTCTGGAGGAATTTACCAGGCTGTGGGAACGTACCGTTCCAGCCTATCGGCTAAGTTTCGATCCCCTTAGGTCTCGTTCAATACCGAAAAATCCGTCGGGACACATCAAAGTAGCGGTGATACGAGAGGAAGGTATTAACGGGGACAGAGAGATGGCCGCTTCTCTGCTGGCAGCCGGTTTCAACGTCTGGGACGTCACGATGCAGGATCTACTGGAACACCATGTCACCCTGGAGGTCTTCAGAGGTGTTATCTTCCCCGGTGGCTTTAGCTACGCCGACGTCTGCGGTTCCGCCAAGGGATGGGCGGCTAGCTTTCTCTTCCATCCATCGTTACGCGAGCAGCTGCAACGATTCGTCGCTCGCGAGGACACATTCAGTTTAGGAGTTTGCAATGGTTGTCAGCTGATGAGTTTGCTAGGATGGGTGGGCGACGAGGACGTTGAGAACGGACCAGGGATTTATTTGGACCACAATCTCTCGGAGAGATTCGAGTGCAGGTGGAGCACTGTCAGAATCGAGAGCTCACCCTCGATCATGCTGAAAAGGATGGAGGATAGCGTGCTGGGGATATGGATAGCTCACGGAGAGGGCAGGTTCACTTTCCGTGAGGAGGTTTTGCAAACTCTCAAGAGGAACAATTGCTTACCAATCAGGTACATTTTGCGTGATCTCTTTATGAAATTAAGAATGAAACACATATTTTGATAGTTCTAAATATTTTAAGAATACTCTACGTTACTTTATATTATTTCTATCGCAGATATACGGACGATCATGGTAATTCGACCATATCGTATCCTATGAATCCAAACGGCAGTGTAAATGGCATCGCAGCCGTTTGCTCCAAAGACGGGCGACACTTGGCGATGATGCCGCATCCTGAGAGGTGCACGCAAATGTGGCAATGGCCTTGGAAGCCAGTGGAATGGGACTTTAAAGACTCGCCGTGGCAGCGAATTTTCGATAATGCATACACCTGGTGCCAAGAGCACAGCTAGATAGATATCTGTCAAATTCAACATATTCATTAATGAAGAATTTTATAACAATTTTCTATCGCTGCTTATATTTTTTTTATATAAACTCTCTTTTCATACAATTCTCAAGAGTTGAACATAAGAAGAGTCTGAAAATTATAAGATAAATAGATAAATAAGCAATAAAATTCTTAAATCCAAGATAATTATTTCTGATTTTTGGGTACTTTTGGTATTTTTCTATTTCTTCCTAAAGTTTTCCCTTTTATATTACGTACAGATAAACACTTCAGTTATTTCTCACGTTTACGTAAATGTACATCATCTCTACTATTCTAATTGTCGACAAAGATGATTAGAATTCACTCGATAGTCAAGATCCGAATTAGTGGAGATCATATTAGCGATATAACCGCTGCTCTTAAAAACGTGGCATTATGTATATTAAATAGTCTTTATATATAAAATTCCATACGATATATCATTTAGGATACAGTCACATTTGCTTGAAATTTCTGAATAGCGTTTATTCAACCCTCATTTAAGAATACATTATGTTATGTAAAAATATGTAAAATTGAAAAAAAAACTATTTTGTATTTGCATTAGTTATTTACAACTTTTATTCAGACATGTAAATTATGCATATTCCTTAAATAACTTGTTAGGGTATTTCGGAGTAGTATTTCGTACATACAATTTATATAATCAATATCAAATCAATGTATATAATTGTTATAATTAATACGAAAGTAATACATCTCAAATCTGTTGTTTTATCTTTCATAAATATTTGCAACGAGTTCTATTCAAGAACATCTTTTTAAAAAAAAACTATATTACATTGTCATGATATGTAAAAATTTTAAAACAACTTCGTGACTTGTTTATGATTTCGAACTCGTTAGGAAAAGAATGTCGAGATCTTTGTCTACGTTCGCGCGCGATAATATAAAATACGAACAATAAATTTTATATTTAGAACAAATTTAAAACGCAAATAATTCAGAACACAAAATATCAAGAACATTTAAAAACGTGAAAATTACTTGGATTTAATTGTCTTCATGTAAAGCTCTGCTTCGCAAAGAGAATATTTGTTTTCTTATTTGACTTTTCAAAGATTTCGCATCTGCATGCTGTTTCGACTGAGAGTTGCGGAAACACTGCAAAAAAGAAATTTAATGTATAGTTTTTCTTGATAGAATAAAAAGAGAATAACTTTATTTTTGTTTGAATCAATTTTAACGTTACCTTACGCGGAGATACTTTTTTCTCTTCTTCACTAGCGGTGGATGAATACGTCAATCGTTGTGCTATCCGTCGTTTACTACTGACCGCGGATTTTTCTGCGGATTTGTCTTGCTTCTTCGTAGTGCTCGCAGTTTTGACCCTCGGTGACTTGTTGGAAGATGGAAATTTTTTCAGTAACAATTGTTTCAGTCGATAAAAACATGATTCGTAAATTTTTTGCTAATATTTAGAGTGGAAAAATATAATATTATTACATCTATTTTAGAGACATATAGTCAAAACTATTTGCTTTCTATTTGTATTAGAATCCTTATTGTATTAGAATACTTATTAAGTATACTTGCACTTTTTATACACTTTTTGAATTGACTTTCTGGGTTTTTTTTTTTTTTAATATTTTACAAAATAAAAAAACAATTGCGTTAATACGCGAATGTTATAAAGCCATTAATAATGAAGATATTCAGTAATTATAACGACTTACCAATGCTTCGTTCGAGCTGAACGAAGTTAAATTGCCCGGGTTATAGACTGGATTGTTATCTTTCACACTTATACGTTCACCTATATATAAAAAAAAATGTAAGTAGATAGCAATTTTTTCCAGTGTACGCAAAAATCTATTGGGCTGTGTAATTTCGGATTTTTTAATAGGTTTTCTATTGGAAAGAAATTCCAAAGTTACTTATTATACAACCCAATAGTTTGTATTATTTACTCACCTTCCCAGTAGCACAATGGTGGCACGATCTTACGTCCTCTCGAACTAACAAGCGCCTTCAATGAGTCCACCGACGCATCATGAAGATTGTCTTCAAAATTTTATATACATATTATATACATATAAAATGATTTCTATTCAGAGTAAGATATATTTCAAGAAAATACATTACTATCGTTTTGCAAAATTTCCCAAGTTAGGCAGAACTGTTTGATATTCGCGGGACATCCGTTGCGACATTGCATTGCAAGCTTCTTGGAAATATCTAAGTGCAAAATGAAATTGTTAATTGAATAGATTTGTCATAAAGCGCACCATATTTTTATCAGATTTTAGATACTTTACTATGTTTATTGTCATTCAAATGTCCGCGAAGTTCGTAGAATTCATGATTTACGGTTTCGATCAACGTTTCCGATAATCTTTTCAGTATAACATCCGTCGTGAAATGTCTATTGATGACATAACCAGTCTCGCTATGAATAGAAAAAAAAATTAATTTAACATCGTCACAATTGTCAATAAAATTGTTCAAGACAACTTACTTGAGTAATTTGCCTTGGAAAATCAGCCCTAATTTATACGAGGATTTCGCATAGTGCACTACTTTTGGTATCCACGCGATCAACACTTTAGAATGATTTTTACGTTTATCGCTGTTAGATTGTTCAATTGCTGGACTCATCATCGATTTCGTCGAATCTTTCTTACTGGGATGAGCCTCCTTTTTATTATCATCTGTCATTTTAGAATCATTTTTAATAATCGCAGATTTCGTGGTAAATACGGGTTCCTTCGTGTAAACTTCATTCGTCGACCGGGTATTCGCACGCTGCTTGTCCTCCTCGACAATCATGTCTGAATAATGCGATTGTGCGTTATTTAAACTCGTGTTACTTATTTTCAAATTCAGCTTCACCGGTATCGAATTGGTTATGATAGGTTTTGATCTCTTCGTTACAATCTCGCTTTCCGGTTGTCTGATGAATTCTATATGCAGTCTTCGAGGCTTTTCGGCAGTGATGCGATATCTACTACCGGGCTCGCGGCTCTCGAGCCCCAACACAAGTAAGAAGCGCTTACGTCACGCGTCTGTGTGCGCTCGGCCGTTCGGCTATAGAGAGAGAGCGGACGTCTCTGTCTTGCTACCATCGAGCCGACGTAAACACATTGCGGACGGCAAATGCTCAGAAACAAGCGCTTTTAATCGAGTAAGGCGAGTGCCTAGCGGATTCGAAGTCCCATATTCGAGACTTGATTTTCGCAACTTTTTTTTTTCTTTTTTCCACATTTGTTTCTAACAGTGTAAGTTAGTTAATAATGTTTTTTTGGCTAAAAAATATTATTTCGTATATTAATAATATATTTGCATATGTTAAACTAATAACTAATTATTTTAAAAAGAATACTAATTTGCTATTATAAATAGAAAAATGAAGTCATTTTACAACATACATATTGCAACAAAGTGCAATTTAACATGTGCAATTATTGTTAATAAATATAAAATAATATTTTTTAGCCAAAAGCATTATCTAATGATTCACTTGATGGTACAGTGCTAGAAACAAATATCGAAAAAGAAAAAAAATGTTACAAAAGCAGTTTTCAAATACAAGATTTTCAATATTCCTGCCACTTGCCTTAATCGATTAGCCACGCTTGCTTCTTAACATTTATCTCTATCGAAAGATTACACACCTGGAAAATTTTTAACTATTTATTTTAAATTACTGCATATTAGCAAAAGTTACTGTACTGTGGAGATTAGTGGAGAAACGGCAACATACAATGCAGTCAAATACATCTTACAAATGCAGTCAAATAGATCGAAGATTTTCTGCACTCTTGTTAGCATGTTAAAGTATGTGTAGCGTATTATTAGTTCATTAGTAATTTTAAGTGTTATTAATAGTGGTCTTCCACACCACCTTTGAGGTTCCACTAACTAGGCGCGTTCGATTTTTTTTAAGTGAATCGTCGCCTGGAGCCCTATCGTACCACTTTTTTAAAATTATAATTTAAGGTAAAAGTAATTTTTATTGTCTTGATGTTGATGGACCATATCTTGTGCAAAAATAAAAGAAATAAATATAAAAATAAAATAAATAATTAAAGTTAAAATAAAAGTAAATTTCTCTAAATTCTTGACCGTCTATTAAAAAATTCTTTTATGGTTTGAAGATTGTTATAAAGTAGTATAAAGTACATATAGAGAAATAAAATGTATAAAGAAATTATTGAAAATAAATGTATGAAAGTTTAGTGTTATATGTAATTTAATTTTCAACAATTTCTGTATATATTTTACCTTTCAAAAATTCTGTCGTATATATTAAGACCTTTAAAAAAAAATGTCGCATATATTTAAAAAACCTTTAAAAAAAACTGTTGTATAAATAAAACTTAAAAAAATCCGTCGCATATATATTTAAATTAAACCTTACAAAAAAAGCTGTTGTATATATAAAAAACCTTTCAAAAAAAGCTGTCGTACATATTAAATAAACCTTTAAAAAAAAACTCGTATATATTAAAACTTTTAAAAAAAATGATGATGTGTATATTAATACTTTCTACAAAAAAATATGATATCAGGAAATGGCGCCAAGCGAGACTAAAGAACTATGAAAAAAGTTGTAAACTATTTCTATAAAACTCTTGTATAAAACTTTTGTACATAAAGCTGTCGTATCGTATATATTAACCTTTCAAAAAAAACCTTTCAAAAAAACTGTCGTATATATTAAAAAAAATATCTTTCAAAAAAAGCTGTCATATATACAATATAAAATTTTTCAAAAAAAGCTATCAACTATAAAAAAACTATTATGTAGTAATTGTACAAACTATAAGATTAAAAAATAATAGATGTATCAGGCTCTGATGATTGTTAAAATCAATAAATTTAAAAGGAGCGTAAAGAGCCAACAGCCAGATATTCGTGCGAAGGTTATCGTGTATTAATATATAACCATTAAACAATACATTAAAAAAACAAACGTTTCAGCCTGTCATCAGGCCTTTATCAATGTTATTACAAAATTCAAAAAATAAGCAACGCAAAAATTATAAACATAAACCGAAGTAAAATTGACATAATAAACTGAAGAGTAGTTAAAACCACGTTAAATTGTGTTAAACATAGTAGAAAGCTCGTCCACACAAGATGGAACGAGGTAGGAGAAAAAACTTAGAACCATATAATGTGATGGTTGAAACCTCAATGTACGTGATAGAACATTCTATAAACAATACATTAAAAAAACAAACGTTTCAGCCTGTCATCAGGCCTTTATCAATGTTATTACAAAATTCAAAAAATAAGCAACGCAAAAATTATAAACATAAACCGAAGTAAAATTGACATAATAAACTGAAGAGTAGTTAAAACCACGTTAAATTGTGTTAAACATAGTAGAAAGCTCGTCCACACAAGATGGAACGAGGTAGGAGAAAAAACTTAGAACCATATAATGTGATGGTTGAAACCTCAATGTACGTGATAGAATGTTCTATCACGTACATTGAGGTTTCAACCATCACATTATATGGTTCTAAGTTTTTTCTCCTACCTCGTTCCATCTTGTGTGGACGAGCTTTCTACTATGTTTAACACAATTTAACGTGGTTTTAACTACTCTTCAGTTTATTATGTCAATTTTACTTCGGTTTATGTTTATAATTTTTGCGTTGCTTATTTTTTGAATTTTGTAATAACATTGATAAAGGCCTGATGACAGGCTGAAACGTTTGTTTTTTTAATGTATTGTTTATAGAATGTTCTATCACGTACATTGAGGTTTCAACCATCACATTATATGGTTCTAAGTTTTTTCTCCTACCTCGTTCCATCTTGTGTGGACGAGCTTTCTACTATGTTTAACACAATTTAACGTGGTTTTAACTACTCTTCAGTTTATTATGTCAATTTTACTTCGGTTTATGTTTATAATTTTTGCGTTGCTTATTTTTTGAATTTTGTAATAACATTGATAAAGGCCTGATGACAGGCTGAAACGTTTGTTTTTTTAATGTATTGTTTATAGAATGTTCTATCACGTACATTGAGGTTTCAACCATCACATTATATGGTTCTAAGTTTTTTCTCCTACCTCGTTCCATCTTGTGTGGACGAGCTTTCTACTATGTTTAACACAATTTAACGTGGTTTTAACTACTCTTCAGTTTATTATGTCAATTTTACTTCGGTTTATGTTTATAATTTTTGCGTTGCTTATTTTTTGAATTTTGTAATAACATTGATAAAGGCCTGATGACAGGCTGAAACGTTTGTTTTTTTAATGTATTGTTTAATGGTTATATATTAATACACGATAACCTTCGTACGAATATCTGGCTGTTGGCTCTTTACGCTCCTTTTAAATTTATAAGATTAAAATCTTATTTTATTATTTTATATTTACTATTATAAAAAAATAAATACATAAATAAAAAAAGTAAAATATTTAAAAAATAAAAATATTTATTCAAAAAATAAAAATTCAAAAAATAAAAACAAAAAAATTTAATCAAAATAAAAAAATATTTTTTAAAAAAATGCAAAAAAACTTTGCGCTACTACACTAAACTACATGTTAACTTACATGATGTCAATTAATCGTCAATTATTACATTATTACTCATTTTTATTGCTTTGTAATATTTTTAAGTAGTAGCGCCAAGTTTTTTTGCATTTTTTAAAAAATATTTTTTTATTTTGATTAAATTTTTTTGTTTTCATTTTTTAAATTTTTATTTTTTGAATAAATATTTTTATTTTTTAAATATTTTACTTTTTTTATTTATGTATTTATTTTTTTATAATAGTAAATATAAAATAATAAAATAAGATTTTAATCTTATAGTTTGTACAATTACTACATAATAGTTTTTTTATAGTTGATAGCTTTTTTTGAAAAATTTTATATTGTATATATGACAGCTTTTTTTGAAAGATATTTTTTTTAATATATACGACAGTTTTTTTGAAAGGTTAATATATACGATACGACAGCTTTATGTACAAAAGTTTTATACAAGAGTTTTATAGAAATAATTTACAACTTTTTTCATAGTTCTTTAGTCTCGCTTGGCGCCATTTCCTGATATCATATTTTTTTGTAGAAAGTATTAATATACACATCATCATTTTTTTTAAAAGTTTTAATATATACGAGTTTTTTTTTAAAGGTTTATTTAATATGTACGACAGCTTTTTTTGAAAGGTTTTTTATATATACAACAGCTTTTTTTGTAAGGTTTGATTTAAATATATATGCGACGGATTTTTTTAAGTTTTATTTATACAACAGTTTTTTTAAAGGTTTTTTAAATATATGCGACATTTTTTTTTAAAGGCCTTAATATATACGACAGGATTTTTGAAAGGTAAAACAACACTTTTGTTTTGGTTGTGACAAGAGCGTGTGTACTTGGCGCCTTTTTTTTACCTTTTTTTTAAAAAGGTAATTTTTTGATAGATATTTATTTTTTTTTATTTTAGTACAATTTAATAGAATATTGCACTATATGATAATTCTTTTTACCACTTATTATCAAGGGACACGGTCAAAAACTGAAATAATACCAGGAATTACTTATCAATTTTCTGTAAGAAAATGATACAGATATCTTTAGCACCTCTAGGCCATTGTCTTTTTCTAATTTGTGCATCGTCAGCTTCAATCCAAGTGTTAGACATTCCTTCTCTACATATACTTGTGTAATGACCTTTTTCTATACATGATCCATGATGAAATATAGCACTCATTACTTTGTACAATTGTCCAACAATAGTTATTTTAGTTGTTGGGACAGCAAGCAAAGTAAACTTATTTGTTTTTGTTGATGTACCGTCTTGAATTGATATTAAATGAATGACAATTATATCTTTGGTTAATGTAAATTCACTTTTACATAATATGTCATTTCCTGTACAATTTTCACATGATTCGTTGTGTAATTGAAACCAATGAGAAAACGTTACATTAATTAACTCATTAAGATCAAAACTTTTTTTTTTACATTTATTTACAGGAATTGAAAGAAGGATATTATTATTAACAATAGTCGTTGTATTATCACAACTTTTGCATCGTTTAATGGAAATGACTTGGTGCTCGATTAAACTTTTAATATAATCATATTTTGTACAAAGAGCTATAAGAAATTCACATACATCTCGTTTAACGCTTTTTGAAAAAAATTCTCCTAAACATTGCCGTATTACGTATGTATTCAAGTTAGGCAGTTTGTTTTCATATTGATGCATCAATGTACCTAAAACATTTAATTTATCATAATCAAATATTTGTTTTCTAATAGCACTTAAATGTAACAGACATTGCAATACTGCATTTGCATAACATGAAACCTTATTTGTATTTTGGAAACCATGGATGATCCAAGCAGTATTTTTTCGAACTATTTCATGTGAATTTTGAACAGAACTAATCACTTTTGGCTGTACCCATGAAACATCTTTTATTTTACGATACTTTTCTTTCGAAACAGAAATTATTTTTGTTTCTGGTTTGTATATTTGTTTTAATCGATTATATTCAATAATACCCAGACAACATGCAAGTCCTAGAGACGGCCGAATGACGTCTTTTTTAAGACGTCTTTCTGACATTATAAAAAGACGTCCTAAGGACGTATCTTTGACAATTTTTTGAGACGCATTAAGGATTTTTAAAATAAGACATCTTACGGCCGTCTTTTGGATAATCTTTTTACGACGTCTTAAAATATTAGAAAAAAGACGTCTGTCAGACATTTTTATATGGCAGTTTTGAGACAATTTAATAATTTTTGCATAACAATAAGTGCGTTCATAAAATCACCAGCACAGTACTAATTGGTTATGATTCATACAGCGTAATTCCGCTAATATAACGAGCACCATAAATACAAAAAATATTTCTAATATTAATGTTGCTTATCGGCAATATATTTTTCATATTTATGGCACTCACTATATATATTTGCGGAATTTCGTTGCATGAATCATAATCAATTATAGACTTGTGTTGATGATTTTACGAACGCACTTGCTACGTGCGCGCTCCTTGCGGTCTTGTTCGCGGTTCAGCGTTGCGCCAGCGTTGTTACGGCCATTGCAGCATTCTCGCCATCGCCATGCACATTCTCGTCTGGACGATGGATTCGGTGAGTTTGGTGTGAAGCAGTGATGCAAACTCGAGCCGATTCTCGCTTGTGTGCATGCTTTCCCTACCACGGAGCCCTGGTGCTGGCCGGCTCGAGTTTGCATCACTGGTGTGAAGAAATTCATCGTCCAGACGAGATGATTCCGAAAACTCGGGATAGATTGAAAAGTAGTTATACGCATCAAGAAGCTGTGATGAAACTTAAACCAGGAGATCAGATCGTACTTACCATTCAACATGGTTCTCTTCCGGAATGTTATCAGGTAATTATGGCACACACATAGTTTTGAAATCACATTAAAAAAAGATTTAAAAAATATTTACTTTTTGATTATATAGTATATTAAGTATATAAATATATATTTAATAAACATTTTTCAGCGCATTTTGTTTTTCTGTAAACATAGAGAAAATTCTTACACAAGCGCATTTGATGAGCAAATTTGCATTTAAAACGTACTGCTTTATTTTATGCACTTTTAATTTTTATTTATTTTATACATTTGAAGCTATTATTAAAAAGGAAAAAATTGTGAAATAATAGTCATTTTATATTGTAGAAATTTCTTGTTGAAAAAGAAACTTTAAAGATTGGTCTCTATTATACTTGATAAGGGAAGAATTTAACAACGATGTAATATAGTGAATTTCTGATACATAGTGTCGACTTTAAAGAATGGATTATGCGTGCCTGTCACCTATAAATTAGGAGTGTTTCTGGAGATTGGTCGCACTGTAGAATATGCTTGCATGCAGGAGGATGCAGGCGCTAGCTTACTCACTGTCCACGGACATACGAGAGAACAAAAAGGTCCATTGACAGGATTAGCATCTTGGAAACACATTAAAGCTGTAAGATGACTATTTCTTCTTGTTTTTTATTTGACATATTCAATCTTAATGTGTAAAATGAGCCAACAATTCTTTTCTCGTAATATTATGTTTAAACTTGCTGTGCAATTCTGGAATTTTATAATCCATCTGTATATTGTGTGTGCAATTATTTGTTTAGCTTTACTATTTAAACTTTTCCAAACTTTATCTCTATTTTATGTTGATTACACATATACGACATTTTCATTTATATGCGTCGAATCATTAGAGAACAAAATTTATACATATTATTTAATTTACAAAACAAAGCAGCGAATAAGTGAAAGATGATGAATTTTCAAAACGCCAATTATATAGATTACATCTTATTGTTAGATTGTCAATATACTTATCAACATAGATTATAGGTATATAAAGAAACAATGAATTTTGATGGAATGTATTATATCTAGAGTTTATGTATTACAAAATTTTACATGTTAATTTTGAAGTTAAAAATTCATAAATTTTCGAAAATAGATTTTATACAACATTTGTAATTTCTAATAGCTATGTATATTACTGAGTATATACAGCCCATAATACAAAATTCTAAAAATTTAACTGCAGATTTGAATTTAGTATTTTCTTATATATAAAATTAGTATTATCTTATAAATAAATTTATAAATTTGTTTTTTTTAGCAAAATCATTTTTAGTGTAATATAGCGCGCAACTACGCATAGTTGAGAAATACAAATATATTGATATTTGATATATAATATTTAAATTTTTAGAGATGCTGTGAAAATTTCTGTAATCACTAACGGTAACATACAATGTATGCAAGATTTGCAGCGGTGTATCGAGGAGATCCAAGTGCAGGGTGTTATGTTGGCAAAAAAAAATCTTTGCAATCCATATGTATTTGAGTCTCGTTATCTCGCTTGCTGGGAGTCCGCCTTGGAATATTTAGAGCTCGTAGAGCAATATCCAACACCGGCTTCGTATATCCATGGTCACTTATTCAAGCTGTTTCATTATGCGTATGTACCAATCTTTATATTACAGTAAATCGCAAATTGTATCATTTAATATTTAATTGACGCATTATTGCACAGCATGCTTTTAAATAGAAAGTAGATTTTGTTTAGCAGAAAATCAAGAGGAAAGAAAAAATCTTGCCACAAACTTCACTATGGAAGCATTCAGGAGTGTTGCATGTGCCTTAAGGAATTGTTATTTACCGTATCACGAAAGACGTTTAACGTGGCAGATAGAAAAGACCAGTAAATAAAATTTGATATTTAATTTTTCAAGTATTATTCAATACGTCATTAAAAAGAAGAAAAGAGATATTTCCATGTATTAATCTACTCTTTTCACAAAAACATCAAAATATCATGTATAATTTTGACGTAAATTTCATTAACGCGAGGCGTTTGATCATTCTTAGAGATCTCTTAAAGAATGATTTCAAGTGTTATTTTAATTATATAATTACATTTTCTCTCTCTCTCTCTCTTTCTCTCTCTCTCTCTCTTTCTCTCTCTCTCTCACGCGCGCACACGCACACACACACACACAGTTCATAATACTTTAAGGGTTTCTTTAGATTATAATTTAGAATTACCACCGTGGTTATGTCAACCTTACGTACGCGCGCGCGCGCGCGCGAGAGCTGCCACAAGAACACATACAGATGAAATTACAGATAAAATTAAGCATGATAAATTCGGGAATAGGCGCGTAAATTTCGCTAACATGTTAAAATTTATCTTCAATCTTTTTCTAAAAGAAAATATCACATATATAATAATGTAAAACAGTATTTAAATAGTATTTTAAAAAACTGATTACACTATGGTGTTCATTAATTCTTATTAATAAAATTACTTATTTTTTATATATAAATATTTGTAGAACGCTAAAGACAAATGCTACAGATAAATTTTGGAATTGTATATTGTCGATACATTTATGGCAGTTAAAAGTTTATAAAAGTACTTAGGCTTTGTATATGCGATTATTTTGGTACGTCTTTTGGGAGAAATTTATTAATGAGCAAAATGTATACGCTGATGAGAATTGTATATATTTGTTTCGACATAATTAACGTTTGATCAATTATATATTTATTATAATTAATCAATGATAAACGTTTCAACAATTAAAAAAAATACATTATAAAAAATAACTTTTAAATAATTTTTATTTTACATTTCTCTGCTTATTAGAATAAAAAAACTAATATATTATATTTTTATAATATAAATATAATAATATAATTTGCATTGCATAGTATTATATATATATATGTATATTAAAATTTTCAATGTTTTTCTGAATTTTTTATAAATACACTCACCCGAAAAAAAAGCGGTACACTGAAAATGTGGGAAAAATTCATCAAATTTCAACTGACGATAACTTCGTAAATAATAAAGATAGAAAGTTCTATAAAATATGGAAATGAAGCTAAAAATCTCTACTTTAAGAATCAATTTATTTCAATGTTGCAAAATAAATTTATTGAAAATGGCGGATGACAAAGTGCGAGCATGCAAAATTGAAAAATAATGGTTCGAGTTTGCGACGGTGCACGGTATAAACAAAAAATTGTAGCTTATTGGGATCAAAAGCGTACGAAAGTACAGAGTCTCCTCTTTAAAATGCTTTTTTATGCATCTCGATACGATAATTTTTCGCCGAGAGATTCGCATTTGAAGAAAAAGGCAGATTCTTACTTCAAATGCGAATCTCTCAGCGAAAAATCATCGTATCGAGATGCATAAAAAAGCATTTTAAAGAGGAGACTCTGTACTTTCGTACGCTTTTGATCCCAATAAGCTACAATTTTTTGTTTATACCGTGCACCGTCGCAAACTCGAACCATTATTTTTCAATCAATTGTTTTGCATCCGAAGGAGATGTCTGCAGATCTTTTGTGATTTCTCCGCCCTGACTTTTTGTTTATGCTCGACCGCACATTGCGAGAAGAGTGCTTGATTTCTCTTGATCTTTTTCTTTCGAGACGCGTTACTTATTCGTACGACTTCGTCAAAGTAAACAATAATTAATCTTTTCGCATTGAAATTATTGGTCAATTATGGCGACGATAAGTCCTGAAAAAGCTGCTCAAGTTGTAGCGTTAATTGAAGATGGGAGAAGTCGAAGGTACGTTGCTGAGGCACTTGATTTATCAGTGTCAACCGTGCAACGTGCTTATGCTAGGAGACTAATTCTGTCCAAAGAAGACCTGGTTCGGGACGTCCTCGTTGTACGAATGAAAACGATGACCGATTTATTGTTTTAAATTCATTAAGAGACAGACATCGAACGGCTGTTCAAATTCGAAACAATTTAAGAGATGTCCGCGAATGTAATGTATCCGTTGACACTATTCGAAATAGATTAGCGGAACACGGTCTTTTTCCGCGCAGGCCAGCAAATGTACCTTCGCTTATGCGTCGCCATCGCGTAACTCGACTCAATTTTGCTGTCGAGCATGCAGGCTGGACATATGCAGAATGGAGTACCGTTCTTTTTAGCGACGAATCTCGTTTTTGTCTGTATTCTTCAGACGGACGAGAACGAGTATACCGTCGCGTTGGAGAACGATTTGCAGACTGTACTGTAAGTGAGAGGCCTAGAAGTAAGAATCTGCCTTTTTCTTCAAATGCGAATCTCTCGGCGAAAAATCATCGTATCGAGATGCATAAAAAAGCATTTTAAAGAGGAGACTCTGTACTTTCGTACGCTTTTGATCCCAATAAGCTACAATTTTTTGTTTATACCGTGCACCGTCGCAAACTCGAACCATTATTTTTCAATTTTGCATGCTCGCGCTTTGTCATCCGCCATTTTCAATAAATTTATTTTGCAACATTGAAATAAATTGATTCTTAAAGTAGAGATTTTTAGCTTCATTTCCATATTTTATAGAACTTTCTATCTTTATTATTTACGAAGTTATCGTCAGTTGAAATTTGATGAATTTTTCCCACATTTTCAGTGTACCGCTTTTTTTTCGGGTGAGTGTACATTTTGCACATAAATTTCATATAATACATTATATATATTGCACATTACAGTCATCTTATATTACAGCTCCCATTAACAAAGGAGAATAAAAACTTTGAACAAGTGAGTAACGCATCTTTTCTCGACGCTCTTTTGATTCTGTGCCGTTATGGGATATGCATGTCTGCATGGTTTCCTGCGATCAAATCAAATATAATACGGCATATTTCCATCTGTGTCAGAAGAAAGAAGTTTTCCACAGAAATAAGGTATGTATATATATTTAAAATAATGTTATGTTGTAAAAAAAATATACATCATAATTATTAAGTATTGACTTTTTAAGACAACGCTGGTTGTTTATGAATGGGCTAAACCGGGGTCATGTCCTGATCTTTTTTTTGGCGTTTTTTCTTTCCTCATTTTTTCTTATATTTTAAGTAAATTTTTGTACACTTTAAGAATCTCGAAAATGAGATCGCGCGGTGCACAATATAAAATGGTCGTGTTTTCTCTCGGTTGCTTGATTTTGCATTCTTACGATTTAGCGTGGGATAGCTCGTCGAATATGCCGAGAATCTTGTAAAACAATAAAGAAATATAATAACAAATATATTCGTAGCTGAGCCATATCTGCAAAATTAATAAAAATGTAGATTATGTTACAATGTAGGTTATAACATGGAGGTAAGAAATAACAGGAGGGAGTGTTAGGGAGGATTGCATCGGCCAGAAGGGGGGGGGGAGGTTATGGCGCCATATTGCTATCTATAGTACAATTACATTCAAAAATATTTGAGCAGTCATAGAAACAAAAGCATAGAAAAATAGCCGTTTGTGCTACCTCTCTCATTCTAACACTTCCTCCTGTAATTCTTACCTCCATGGGTTATAATGTAGGTTCTGCTTTCGTACTTTTTTGAACAAAAAATATTTTTTTAACAGATAAATATAAGGAAATTACAATGCCCAAAACAAAAAAATTTCGCGATTTATCTCGCAGACAACAAAATCGACGTTTATTGCTTCAAATGAAGTCTGTTACATGTAAACAAAATATTCTTCATATGAAAGATTCTATTCATACGGAATGTACGGATGAAGATACTTTTAATACAATAGGATCACTTAATATAATAAATGAAGCAATAAACGAGGTCCACTCAGAAGATGATGTTGTAGATAATGTATTGGATGTAGAAAATATAAATATAGACTGCATCACAGATAGTACTATAAGTACAGAAAAAAGAACTTTAAATGAAAAGTTGTGTACATGGGCTACTGAGTATAACATTACTCAAAGATCTTTTACGGCTTTATTGCATATATTAAAAGAAGATGGTCGTAATGAATTACCCGGAGATGCTAGGTCACTTCTAAAAACACCAAAGAAAACAATTACTCGCGAATGTGGAAATGGGCATTATTTCCATTACGGTTTGGAAAAAGCGCTGAAAGATAAATTGCAACACTGCACAAATATTAATAATGTGGATGTTATAGAAATTAATATAAATATTGACGGCTTACCTCTTGCCAAAAGTTCACAGAGTCAATTATGGCCTATACTTGGTCAAATATGTAATGTTAGTGTAAAAGATATCTTTCTTATTGGGGCTTATCATGGCTATAAAAAACCCACAAATGCAACAGATTTATTACAAGAATTTTGTGAGGAATATAGAATTCTACATACGGAAGGTATTTTGTTCAAAAATAAAAAATATCTTGTTACGATCAGAGCAGTTATTTGCGATGCTCCCGCTAAATCCTTTGTAACTGCAACAAAAGGCCATAACGCATATTTTGGTTGCGGAAAATGTTGGTGCGAAGGTGATTACTTAAATAACAGAATGGTCTTTTTAGACGAAGATGCCCCATTAAGAACTGATATCAATTTTCATAATCGAGACAATGAGGATCATCATGTTTCCATTTCGTCTTTCGAAAATTTACCTGTAGATATGGTAAACAATTTTCCTTTAGATTATATGCATCTCATATGTCTGGGAGTTATGAAAAGAATGATACATTTATGGATCAAGGGACATCACATATCTCGGTTACGTGCAATTGCTATAGATTCGTTATCTACAGATATACTAACATTACATAAATATATACCAATTGAGTTTGCTCGTCACACGCATGGTATAAACGAAGTAGACCAATGGAAAGCAACCGAATTCAAATTGTTTCTTTTATATCTTGAACCTATAATTTTAGATAAATACTTAGACAAAGTTTATTTGAAACATTTTTGCGTTATACATACCGCAGTAAGAATTTTGTGTCATCCAGAAGATTGTTTGCGCAATAACGCGTATGCAAATGAATTAATGACATACTTTGTTAAAACATTCAAAGTATTATATGGTGAATCAAATATAGTTTACAATGTACACAACTTGATACATCTTTGTCAAGATGTTCAGAATAATGGGTGTTTAGATACATTTAGCGCATTTCCATTTGAGAATTATATGAAGACATTAAAAAAAATGTTACGAAAATCTGAAAAACCATTATCGCAATTAAATAACAGGATACATGAATATACAACAAGATGTATGTATAACGTGAACTATCACAGCACAGATAAACCATTACTTTTAAAACCAGATGGAAAAACTTTACCTCTCAATTGTACGCATTCACACAAGAAGATAAAATTCGAAGACTTTGTGCTCACATGTAAATCTCCAAATAATTGCTGCTACTTAAAAGATGGATCGGTTCTTTGTATTAAACATATTGGTTTTAAAAATGACATTCCAGTTGTTTTGGGAAGAAAATATATTGATCTTCGACCCATACCGACATATCCTTGCAATTCACAAAATTTGAATATACACATGTTAAATGGCGAAACACTGGATTTAGAAGTAGTACATTTAACAGAAATTTACATGAAAGGCTTTAAAGTCTTCTTTAATGATATGTACTATGTAATGCCTCTTCTGCATTTAATGTAGAAGCTATGAAAATTTTTATAAGTGATCAAAATATATTTAACATGAAGGTAATTTTTAATATGTGTATTTTTTGCTAAATATTTATATAATAATTATTTTTGAATATATGAAATAAATATTTATCTATTATAAATATTTTAATATGTAAAATATTATTTTAGATGTATTACATTATTTTTGTTGATGACTGGTGTTCAATTGTACCACATCTCTGGATCAACGAAACCACAAGAACTTTTAAATGGCCCATAAAACAAGCTAGTACAGCTATTAAGGCTCCTGGGTAGTCACCGCAGCTAGGGTTGCCAGAGTGTCTCTTTTAAAGAGAACATGTCCTCTTTTTTTGTCCTGATCTTTTTGTTCACTCTCTTTTTTTTATTCTGATCTTTTTTGTCCTCTTTTTTTCTTTAGTTACTTTTTGTCTAATTTTTTTTTATATTGCAACTTGCAACGTCCTGGTAATTAGATTTGTGACATAAACGGGTATTAATAACAGATAACAGGTAACACTAATAAGTGCTCTTAATGTTAATGGAAATCAACCTTTATAGAAACAAAATTTTACGCCATCTACTAATAGATAAGGTTAAACTTTTCTAACACGGCTACGCGGCGCAAGGCGCAAACGCACAAACGTTCACAATTCACAGTAACAGCCAACTGATATCAGCAGTCAGCAGTCAACAGTGTCAACACGAAATAAATTACAAAAAGATTTTTCTTTACTTTTGTCAACAAGTATTTTTTCGTGTTTATTTCTTATTAGCAGGTAATTATAAAATAGGCAGAAGGCAGTAAAAATTATTTTATTTATTAAAAATTAGCTATTGAGTGAAAGTGAGGTTAAAACACCAAATCTTATCGTATAAAACTTCAAAATAAAATCAAAATTGTTAGATGTCAGAATTTTTTGATCACTAATTGTGATTTAATTTGTCAATATAAAGGCATAATCTCAAAAATAAATATGTTTTAATTCCAACAAAAGTATTCAATGTTCAAATGCATTTTTAATTTTTAATTTGCAATTTTATTTCTGTAATTTTTTAAATTAGAGGTTCTAAAATTAATTGTTATCTTCTCTTATTAAATAGGATATTTTAATTTTTTTTTTACAGTTATGAGTAAAAGAAAATGCACATTTTCTTCTGAATTGAAAGCAAAATATACATGTTTTGAAGGTGTTGATGATTCTAAATACGATGCTTTCTGTTCGGTATGTAAGATTAGAGTTTCTGTTGGAAATAAAGGAAAATATGATTTACAACAACATATTGAATCAAAGAAACATCAGTTATATATCCGATCCATGGAAACATCAAGCAAATTAGATTCTTTCGTCTCCAAAAATAAAAAATTGGATGAGAAAGTAGCGGCTGTTGAAGCAACCTTAGGATTCCATATTTTAAAGCATCACATGAGCTTCAACTCATCAAACTGTACAACAGATTTATTGAAACATATGTTCGAAGACTCTGAAACTGCTAAACATCTATCATCTGCTAAAACAAAAACAGCAATGATTGGAAAAAAAGTTATTGCTCCCTATTGCATTAGTAAAATTATTGAATCTATATCTAATATTCCTTTTATATCAATATCTACAGATGCAAGTAACCATAATTCAGAAAAAATGTTTCCGATTTTGATACAGTATTTTACCATTAATGAAGGAATTTGCTCAAAATTGATTAATTTGGAAACTTTATCTAATGAAAAAGCACAAACAATTTGTGATTTATTAATAAAAACTTTAAAGAAATGGAATTTGGTTGATAAATGCATTGCATTTTCAGCAGATAACTGCAATACAAATTTTGGTGGAGTGCGCAGAGCTGGGACAGAAAATGTATATAGCTTATTAAACCGGGAAATGCAAAAAAATTTGATTGGTATTGGCTGTCCAGTACATATAATACACAATGCTGCAAAAAAAGGCTTGGACACAATAAGTATTGATGTCCAATCAATAATTATGAAAATATACAATCATTTTTCGGTATATACTGTACGAACAGAAGGATTGAAGGAATTTTGTGAAAATGTAAACATTGAATACAGGCAGTTGTTATATCATAGTCCAACGCGTTGGTTATCATTGTTTCCTGGTTTAAATCGCGTTTTGCAAATGTATCCCGCCTTAAAGTCCTATTTTTTATCTAACAATAGTTGTCCAAAAATTCTGCAAAACTTTTTTGAATCAAATTTAAGCGAGGCTTCTTTGTGGTTTGCTCACTCAATTATGTATAATTTTCATGAAAAAGCAAAAGAGTTAGAAACAGAAAAAAATTCTATTATAGAAATATAGGCGTATGGCCTAATGGATTGTGTTCGACTTGGTGAGAAGTGAGATAGAGTCAATTGTGTAGAAATGTGTTTATTTCTTTGTCAGAGAGAAGTATGTATGTACAGGTGTGTGTGTAACTTGAGTGCGCCAGCGGCGCATTCGCGGCAGAGTGTAAGGCCGCGAGTTTCGAATGAAAGGTGACGGGCGCGGTAAGATATTACCGGCCGCGTCTGCGTGGTTGGAATCGGGTCCTTAACAGGACGATTCATGCGAGGGTGCGTGTTGCATCCCGGCGGTGAGGTTTGCGTTGCGGTGGAGTCTGTCTCCGTTGTGCCATGCGCTGCGACCGTCCGGCTCTCGATGTGAGTCGCAAGTGAGTCTGCGAGCCGAGGCGGGAGAGGCCTTCGCATTCGGATGTCCCCGGAACGTGAGTGTCACGTGGGGGCCGAGTCAACCGGGCACAGAACTCTAAGGGAATTATTTTCCGCTGTAGAGTCTGTGGCGGCGACGGCGATGCTGGTGCGTCAGCTGACCGTAGCTGAACATCCTACGTGAGGTGTGCGGTCAGAGCTGAGACTGAGTCTTTCGCTTCCGTGCCTTCCCAGGCACTGTGAAAAGTCGAGAAGACTTGCTGGTTGCGCTCTTCGAAGCAGAGCTGTGACTCCGTTCAAGGGCCCTTAGTGAGAGCTCGCCTTGAAGCGAGTGAGTGGGTAAAGATCTGCGGAGCAGCTCTTTTATATCTCGTCGATCGAAGCTTGATCGCGAGAAAGCTCTTCACCGCCTGCGCCACCTGGCGGTGGGTCCGCAAGCTTATAACTGGTAGAAGGCCTGCGGCGCGTAGCGGCGCCGCGGCGTATTATGCCGCTTCAGTACAGCTGTGTGGCGGTGAGCCGCCACAAGAAACTATAAATATTTTAAAATATTTAATTACTATGCTTGAACAACGAATTGAACAGTCTTTCCTTCCAATAAAAGTTTCAAGTATTCTGCAAACTATGTCAAAAGATGGTTCTGACTTCCAAGTTACTAATTTTAAGAACGAAACAATTTGTTGCTATAAAACAATGTTAGAGTATATCATTTCCTGGTCTTGTCAATTTCATGACTTGAATGTTTTTGAATGGATATCCCTTACTAATGTACCTGAATGGCAACAAGTTGCCAACGCAATAATATATATTAATTCAAAAATAGAAAGTTATATTTATATTGATGATGTAAAATGCTTCGATCAATATTGTAACTTAAAACTGTATATTGAAAAGAATATTCATAGCGATGAATTTGAAAAAATGTCACTAAATTTAAAATGGATTACATACTTCAAACAATCAAATAATTTAGAATTTTATTCTGAAATATTGAAAATTTGTCAGTATTATTTTGCAATACCAGGACATAATGGAAATGTAGAAAGATTATTTTCGATGATTGGAGCACAATGGACAAAGGAGAGAAATCGTCTCAATATAGAAAGTATTAAATCAATATTGTCAGTCACTTACAATTATAAAAATGTAACATGCAAACAATTTCATAACGAAATAAAAAATGATAGTAAATTGCTATCACAAGTTCTTAGTTCAAAGAAATATGAAACTGATTATGAGACTGAGGAAACTTTACTGTGATTTTTTTTTTAAATTATATGATTACTATTATTAGCTATTAGTATTAAATTTAAGTTAAAATTAAGTTATTTTGTTTTTCATTTATAATTTATAAATGTTTTATTTTATTTTTTATTTGAAAAAGTGAATAATATTTTAATAAAAATGTTCTTTTTCAAACAAATTATACTTTTATTTACGTAATAAATATAAACTACTGTTGATAAGTGTAAATAAATGGATATTTGCATATTTTCATACATGTCCTCTTTTTGTCCTCTTTTTTTAGGGGAAAAAGTTCTCTTTATATACTTTTAACTTCTGGCAACCCTAACCGCAGCCATATTAGATTCGTGACGTCAGAAGCGAGAAATGACACGCCGAGAATTCTTGCGTGCCATTTCTAAATAAAATGATAATTTAACAAAGTAACACTCTAGATCGCTTTAAGACACCTGTAAAATTGTCCGAAAACTATGCTTTTTCCTTGACAGGTTATAAACAATCGTTAAATCAACCGTGAAGCGAAGCCTAATTATGCGAGAAAATACACGGTTGACAGCTGTCTGTATGAGTAGAAAATACTCCTTCTACGTTGGGCTTTCTCTGCTAATCTTAGTTTTCGGATAATTTTACAGGTTTCATGAACACGTCACATATCACAGCACTAACATTTAACGAATATTAACGAAATGGCACGCAAGAATAAATTGGGTAGTCAACATGTCATTTTTTCACGTCTAATAGTTCATCGATTCTCCACCTAAGACGCTGCATGAGAATTTCTGTCATATGGACATGTCGGTAACGGTACTAAGCTATATATATTCTGTATTTATCGCGTTTATTTTTTTGTAAACAAATTTTTGAATTATAAATTAGCATTTTGTATGTTATTCAGTAATTTACTTTTATCGTATCAATTGATTAGGTCAAACTGTTACACTATTTACTTATACAATAAATCGACTAGGTAAATTCGACTAGGTTTTTATTCCTACCACAATTATGTCGCCACTGTCAACGCGGAGTTCACGGCTACGGGACCAGGAGCCTTAAGAAAAGTCTTCCGCCCAATAGTAGTTGGAGCACAAAGCATTATCGACGCATTGCAGGGCCGTATGGTAATTATAAATAAGTTGTTAACATTGTTAACATACATGTACATGTATATGTTAAAAATGTAATATATAATATATGAAGACGTTAGATACTGAAAAATTTAATTGAAAAGCTTCATAATTTTTTGCAGACACATATGAGATGGCACGACAAATGGAGAAAAAGGCAGCAAATATTTCTACTTCAGAAGATGGACAATTTGAAATGTTGAGTCAACCTTGTTCTCAAGATAGAGAAAAGAGATTAATAAAAAAACCGAAATTTTATGATGAATTGCAAGATGATTGTGATGAAAGTAAGTTATTGCATTTATTTTTATTATTTTTTTAACTTTACATAAATATATTTATTGTAATTAAATAACAAACTACATTTTAATACAGTAGTATTAATCAATTTTTTACAGCATGTGCCAAAAGAAAAACTTGTGTGCCAGATCCTCCTTGTAATTATATGCAACGTGCAATTAAGCACAATTTAAATGTATCCACTTCTATGCGATCTGCTAGTTGTACTTCAATGTTCAGTGATATTAATCAACAAGAACAAAATGGTACGTATTTGCTTTTACACACACACACAGCGCCTTAGTAAATAATAAAAGAAACTGTTTTAAAACTAAACATTATTTGATTTCTAATGTACAGAAAGCTCAACAACAGCCAACAACAATTCATCAGGACCGATTTCTCCCTGTAGTGCAAGCAGTATTTGTAACTATGGAGATGAAGAAGTGGATGGTATGTATAATTAAATCTGAAAAGAAACAAGATAATTAAAAATTATTATATTTTAGATCCGCCTCATGTTAATACTCCTCCTCTTGAATGGGAGTTCGATGTGGCAATTAATAACGATGAAAATGTTTGTCGTACTTGCTGCAGTAAGTTTAATAATTTAGTTATAAATATTTTTTACAAATATATTAATTATAAATTTACAGAGTGTCTAGTAATTAATGCTGCTTTCCTATTTCTATTATAGATTCATGTCGTTTAAAAACTGAAATGAAAATTAGTCAGAAAATTAGTCAATCAGAAGCTAGAGTGATTCGAAAACTAAATATGATTATGAATGTCCTTATCAATCCGGAAACTAAGCAGGAGGTCACAATACAATCAAATTTGTTGCCAGATTTTCCACTTTCAACAATAGAAAAATTTCTTGAATTTGAGAAGGATCTACAAAACGATAGAGACATCCGAAAACAATTTGTAAGTGTTTTATCCATTTCTTTTATAATTTAAAAAAAATGCTTTTAAGTTCTTAGTATCACGGCACAGTTGGTATGTAATTATATAATCACTACTTTATTTGTCTTTATTCCAGAAAAACTATTTAGCTAAAATTGGAGGCAAATCGTTTGCCAATAAAATCAGAAATATCATGAAATATACAGTTCATGATAATGTAGCGAAGATGTTGTCTTGGACAGGGCAAAAGCAATCAAGAGGTATACAAAATACTTCATTTGTCAGCATTATTATAGGTAATTATAAACAAGAACAATTATAAATATACATATTTTTTAAAAAAGTATGTATTATTTAACAAAAAAATTATTTTCTAATTGTTTCAGATTATATATGTAGCACAGAAAAATGCACTCTTACTGATGTGCAGAAGGTTATACAAGAGTGGTTACGGCACGCAGGAGATCGCATAAACTACTTATTAAAAAAAGGAGAACAAAGAACGGTGTGTATAAATTATAATGCATAAAATATTATTTGTTTTATTATAAATATTTGTAAAGTTTTAAGAAATATTTAATTATGTACTATAAATGTTTATTTTAATTTAATATTTTTTATTTTGCAGCAATCGACGATAACGACGGTTTTGCGCTCTCCTCAGAATCGGCATAAAGTGTAAATTAAAATTTTTAAAAATAAATATAATTTTTTAAAATATATTTAAATTTCTATAATTTATTTCACAAATCAATTCTAACCAAGTCCTAAAAACGTCTAAAATTGCGTCCAGGTGTACTAAAAAACGTCTTAAAGGTCGTTTTAATTGACGTCTTTAAGACATGACTTAAGGAGGTCGAAAATCGGGACATAAGACTACCTTAGGACGACTTAAAGTCGTATTTTTGACAGATTTTAAAGACGTCCAAGCTATTTTAGGACGACTATGAGACTACTTTAAGACGTCAAAATGTTCACTGGGTAGCTTCTTCACTAGCTACTACAGATGAAGGGTCAAAATTAATTAAATGCAACCCATCTAAAGATGTTACTCGTGACAATGCAACATAAATTTGGCCGCGACTAAATACAGAATTACCTATGTCCATAATAGCATTCTGCAAACTCAGTCCTTGGCTTTTATGAACAGTAATTCCATAACTCAAACACAATGGAAATTGTTTTCTAATAACATATGCTTTCTCCATCAACGCAAATTTAACACTTACTCTTTCAATAAAATATTCTAAACCTGATGGTAAAAGAAGCTTGATCTTTTCTACATAACCGGTAGACATATCTTGTACAATTGAAATGACTTTAGCAATTGTACCGTTTACAAGACCCAAACTAGCATCAATATTACGCCTTATCATTACTTTTGCCTCACTTTTTATAGCAATTTGTTTCGAAAGCCCAGCTGTTTTAGAATTATCATCATCATTATTTTCCAACACTTTTAATACTTTCTTTTTTATATATGGAATACATTCGATTGTATCTTCAGCAATTAATAATATTTCTTTCGAAGCAAAACGACTTAACATTGCAGCATTTAAAACATCACACATATGACAAGTGGGCAATAAACAAACGGTGTCTGATGGCAAATTATTAATAAAATTACATAATTTATTTAATCTAAACTCGAAGGAATCTTCTTTAAAAGATATTCTTCTATTGGTAATTGTTTACTATCACTGCCTCACCTCCGACTTTGATCCAATTAGGCTCTTTCGACGCGTTTTTTTTTTTTTTTAAACTTTTTCCTCTCGCAAAATTGTCGCTCTCCTCCGCGAGACGAGATATTTAGCGTCAAAGTTGACGACTTTCCAGGTTAAGAAACCTGTCATTTCGACGAATTGCAGCAACATGAATATGTGCTGCGGTCACGCGCGCATGCGTACTAATAGAATTGTGCACGAAATACAAATATTTTCGATAATCATTAATTGTAAGTCGCAAACCCACGTTAAGTAGTATAATTATGAACCTTGCTTTGCGTAGACACAGGGTATTCCGCCCCCCCCTCCGGGGGGGCGGACCCCCTGTGTAAAATAAAAATAATAAAACTTTCGTGCGTATTCCAGAGCGGCATAGATTGCTTGATCTATCAAACTAGCTTTAACATTATATATTTTTGTGCAATCTAAACTAGTTTTAGCATTAAAGTAGCTTTAGATTGTACAAAAATATATAATGCTAAAGCTAGTTTGATAGATCAAGCAATCTATGCCGCTCTGGAATACGCACGAAAGTTTTATTATTTTTATTTTACACAGGGGGTCCGCCCCCCCTCCGGGGGGGCGGAATACCCTGTGTCTACGCAAAGCAAAGTTCATAATTATACTACTTAACGTGGGTTTGCGATTTACAATTAATGATTATCGAAAATATATTTTATATTTCGTGCACAATTCTATTAGTACGCATGCGCGCGTGACCACAGCACATATCCATTTCATCGAAGTGACAGGTTCTTAAACTGGAAAGTCGTCAACTTTGACGCTAAATATCTCGTCTCGCGGAGGAGAGCGACAATTTTGCGAGAGGAAAAAGTTTTTTAAAAAAAAAAAACGCGTCGAAAGAGCCTAATTGGATCAAAATCGGAGGTGAGGCAGTGATAGTAAACAATTACCCTTCTATTTTCTAGAATTTCATAATCAGACTTTGTTAATAAACCAATACGAATTCTTGACAGTAATTCACGATAAGACGCATCTTCCTGCTGGCGCATATTAATTGTCAATTCATCGTAATCAAATAATGTAGTCCACAAATTCACATTCCCTAGGCAACCGATATATTTATCAATTTTTCCTTTTGACAAATCTACAAAGACAGAATCTTCATGTACAGGAGGTAATTGAAGCAAATCTCCAAACAGAAGAATATGTTTTTTACCAAACCAACCATCATCGCAATCATTAGAATCAAATATTTCAGACAATCGAAGATGTATGTACATTAGAGTCAAATTAGATATCATCGATACTTCATCAATTACAAAAAGAATAACATCACTAAGCTCCGCTCGTAAAAGTTTTAACACATGATCAGACAATCGTTTATATTTAGGAGTATTACCATGTTCAACAGGTAATTAAAGCAATCTATGAACTGTCAAACCATCTATATTAAATGCTGCTATGCCAGTAGGTGCTGCTACAGCAGTATCTTTTTTTAGATTTTGTTTTATCCAACATTTAATAGTTTTAATTAAATAACTTTTTCCAGTACCACCTTCTCCACTAACATATAATCGCAATATTGAATTATCTGACCCTACAGTGGTAATAACTCTGTCGAATACTCTTTTTTGATCCATATTTAATTTCGCTATCATTTCTGATATATCGATTTCTTGAATATTCTTATCACCGAGATCCTTAAAATCTTGCATCGCTTCACCAGCTTCTATATTTTGAACACCTATTGGATTGTCAGGATCATCCTGTGACTCATGTTGTTTTTGTACTTCATCTAAATATTGCTGAACTAACTCTTTAGCAATTTCAAATGCTTTTTGCAATTCTTCTAGTTTTTTATGATATTGTAATGCTTCCATTAAATATGGTTTTACCTTGTGAAATGATTCTGCATAAGTATCACATCCATTTCTAAGTTCTTCTAATTCTCTCCACGGTTTGAACAGAAGTAATAATGAAAAGAAATACTTTTCCGGTTGTGTATTAACATTATATCTACACTCACCCGAAAAAAAAGCGGTACACTGAAAATGTGGGAAAAATTCATCAAATTTCAACTGACGATAACTTCGTAAATAATAAAGATAGAAAGTTCTATAAAATATGGAAATGAAGCTAAAAATCTCTACTTTAAGAATCAATTTATTTCAATGTTGCAAAATAAATTTATTGAAAATGGCGGATGACAAAGCGCGAGCATGCAAAATTGAAAAATAATGGTTCGAGTTTGCGACGGTGCACGGTATAAACAAAAAATTGTAGCTTATTGGGATCAAAAGCGTACGAAAGTACAGAGTCTCCTCTTTAAAATGCTTTTTTATGCATCTCGATACGATAATTTTTCGCCGAGAGATTCGCATTTGAAGAAAAAGGCAGATTCTTACTTCAAATGCGAATCTCTCAGCGAAAAATCATCGTATCGAGATGCATAAAAAAGCATTTTAAAGAGGAAACTCTGTACTTTCGTACGCTTTTGATCCCAATAAGCTACAATTTTTTGTTTATACCGTGCACCGTCGCAAACTCGAACCATTATTTTTCAATCAATTGTTTTGCATCCGAAGGAGATGTCTGCAGATCTTTTGTGATTTCTCCGCCCTGACTTTTTGTTTATGCTCGACCGCACATTGCGAGAAAAGTGCTTGATTTCTGCGATGAAGTTGGCATAAATCGACTCGAATGGCCAGCAATGAGTCCAGATTTAAATACCATTGAACACCTATGGGACAATATTAACAGAAAAGTACGAAATCATATACCTGCTCCTCAGTCATTGCCAGAACTTCGAAGAGTTCTTGAAATAGAGTGGAATGACATTACGCAGTCTGAAATTAGAACATTAATAAGGAGTATACCTCGTCGCATGAATGAGGTAATACGCGCACGAGGAGGTCATACCCATTATTAATATACGCGCGCGCACACGCAATTGTACACGCACCACCGGGAGGGTTTGGAGTCGTTAAATATCGTGGACCTGACGAGCCATGAGGTCCTTATCCCAGTGGTGCACGCACACACACACACACACGGGATCAGATTTCTGCCACGTCCACGCCGTTGATCCTGGGTAACGCTAAAAGCAGAATTGACACTTACAACCGTAAGAAGAGTTTGGAGTTTTAAAATACCGCGGAGCTGATGACCACGGAATTCTTATTCTTGCAATTCGGTCTGGTTCAAAATTGAATATCTCGGCACGTAATACAGCTAGCAGGATTTTTTAAAAACCATTTTAAAAGTTTGGATGTCTAGTGTTCGAAAATTCATAACGCAATAATGTGCAACAATTTTCTCCAAAATGGCGGATGACAAAGCAAAAGCATGCGAAATTGAAAAATAATGGTTCGAGTTTGCGACGGTGCACGGTATAAACAAAAAATTGTAGCTTATTGGGATCAAAAGCGTACGAAAGTACAGAGTCTCCTCTTTAAAATGCTTTTTTATGCATCTTGATACGATGATTTTTCGCTGAGAGATTCGCATTTGAAGTAAGAATCTGCCTTTTTCTTCAAATGCGAATCTCTCGGCGAAAAATCATCGTATCGAGATGCATAAAAAAGCATTTTAAAGAGGAGACTCTGTACTTTCGTACGCTTTTGATCCCAATAAGCTACAATTTTTTGTTTATACCGTGCACCGTCGCAAACTCGAACCATTATTTTTCAATTTTGCATGCTCGCGCTTTGTCATCCGCCATTTTCAATAAATTTATTTTGCAACATTGAAATAAATTGATTCTTAAAGTAGAGATTTTTAGCTTCATTTCCATATTTTATAGAACTTTCTATCTTTATTATTTACGAAGTTATCGTCAGTTGAAATTTGATGAATTTTTCCCACATTTTCAGTGTACCGCTTTTTTTTCGGGTGAGTGTATATATGTAGAAATAAGAATAAAGATAAGAATTTAATCAGAAAGTGATGCAAGTAATATGTTTTAGTTATTTTTCAATAATCATATTAAAATTAACATATTTATTTAATTTTAGAATATTATTCTTACTTGTTCGTAAAACATAAATTGCAATTACCTTTCATGCTTTGAATAATGAAATCTGAATTAAAATCTGATTTGATGTAGAAATAATTATTTAAATATTTTGTTTAAAATAGAAATAAGAATAAAGATAAGAATTTAATCAGAAAGAGCGATGCAAGTGATGATATTCTACACCAAAATTTTACATTTGCAATAGAAGTTAAGTAAATTGCGCAATAATTGAATGTTGTCATCACAATTGTTAAATATTCAACAGACTGGAGATGATGTATCAAAATAAGTCCACAGCATGTTATCCATATATTTTTAACTTGTTTTTATATCGGCATAGTCGATAAAAATGTGTAGTTTTCATGGTGCTTGATGGAAATATTAAAGCTTGATTTAAATACCGGCTTCTAATATGAAAATAGTTCTCTTGCTCTTATTACTTTGTTTAATCTGTTTTATTTTAAATGTATGATTAATATAAAATTATTATCACAATTTGATTAAAAATTTAATTATATTAACTTACATTTTGTCTTTTTTTGTGACTATCTAGAAAGATTTGGAAATATCTCCGTCATCTAATATATATTATATGTCGGAATGCCATATCATTTCCCATTTAAAGCCTCTGCAAGAATAATTTCTTGATTAAATTCTTGATTAAAAATAAACATATACATTTGCAACACATTCTATTTAACTTCTATATACGAAAAATAAAGATTATATAATATGAGAGGTTATATGGAATTTTATGAGCAACATAATTTGTCCATAATTTTTTTGGTTCTAAATAATAAAATATTTTAGTTATATTTATACTTAAACTTACATAATATCATAACGGGACATTCTAAATGGCATAGAATGTGTTTGATGATGAACGACAAATATGTCTGCCATGCAATAATATAACCGTCTGTAAAGCGAGACATGATCGTAAATAATATCTTCTTCCCTGAAAAGTGTTTTCAAGTATAACTACCGTGTCTCTTGATACTCCTTCTTTCTCATACACTTTTTTACTTATTCTCTTGATACTCCTTTCTCATACACTTATTTCACTTATAATACACTTATAACGAATTTTAAAGATGTATCAAAATAAGCGTGGCTTTGGTGGCGCTACAGTCACAGATCTGTGACTATAGCGCCACCAACACAAACCCAACTACTAACATCACTATAGCCATCTACTGTGAAAAATGTTCATTGTACATCCTAGAAATTAAGATAATATTTTTGACATTTCGACTTTGGACTTTTATATATTTATTTATAGAGCACGTAGAGCAAAAACAAGCATACTTTTCTTATATATTTTGGGTATGCGCTATCGATTGAGACTATTATCAACTCGATCGGCCCAGGCATTATTGAGTTCCGATAATCTCGGCTCTCTGGGCTCTTCGGGCTCGCGTAAAGATACACGTCGGTCTTGCGCTGCGCGTGAACTTGGCGCGAGACACTACCGTGTCTCTTGATTTTTCTATTAAAACAGCTGAATACGAAAACAGCAATCTTAACACACTTCTTCCGTCTTCGTCTGTTTCAAGATTTTGCGTTTATTCACTCGCACGTCTCACGGTCAATTCTGTATACATCTATAAAATATAATTCCTAATATCAAAACACAATGCTCACTTTCTTGGTTGTTACCGTCGGTTACAGTCCAGTAAAAATCTTTGAAAATCTTTGTTGAATACGTATATTTATTTTCCCAGTGCTATAATTATTATAATAATTATAATTTAATATTTTACGAGACATTGTTTCGCTGCCTGTTGCTGTTTGAAGAAGATATTATAGCCGTAACTAGTGAGATATAAATTATATTTCTTTTTTCTTTTATTATATTTTTTAAAATGTTTTATTATTATATAGTTTTTTAATTATTGGCGCATTGGCAAACGAAACTGGAGTCTTAAAGTCCTGTTACTTTATACTTGCAAGTAAATATTTTATTTATATTTTATATTTTATATGCATTTGTAATATTTTCGTGTTCAGACAGTTAACTCGTACTGCAGGGATTCCGACTGCGATCGTGCATTTCAAATTATTCTATATTATTCTCTAACTTCTATTTTTTACTATAAAAATGAGTGACAAGGCAAAAAATACACGTAAACGAAGTTTTTCGGAATCTTGGCTTCAAGATGATCGTTTCAAACCTTGGATTCGTAAAGTATCATCGGACGAAAGTCTTTTTTATTGTATTGTTACGTTCCCGTAGAACGTAATGGATCGGCCGATCAATTTGAGAATAATGTTCACTCACTCGAAAGACTCACACACACGAAATAAAGAACACTTCTTAACGAATTGAGAACTTTAATAGAACTTATTTACAATCTTTGCAACCAAAACCGATAAATACAAGAGAACTGTCAATACGCGTCCGCACAATTTGACAGCTCCTCCGAAACTAAACTGACAAACGTTGTTTACAAACAAGCGTCTCCTTAGAAACGAATCTTCTACTCTTTCTATAAGACTGACAGACTAACGTTATTTACAAATAAGCGTCTCCCTGGAGACGAATCTTCTGCTCTCAATGAGACGAAATACAGGGACGCAACACTATCCCCCTCGTCTTCAGATTGTCGTCCCGACATTCTAATTCATTTTTTGGATCTTCAATTAAACTCCTAGCTCTCTTCTAGCTTGAGTTTAAATTTCTTGATCCATCGATGTCCAAGTCTTTAATAAGCTTCTCTGCCCTACCCTGAGCTGCTGCTACAGGTTACCAGGCAACTTATTTCCTCTGACTTAATCGATTTTTAAAATCTTTGTATGTTCTTCGTGAAGCTTCGGACAAGAGGGGGGTATTCACCGTGGTCCCATCGTCTTAAAAGACTCCTCAAGTCCCTGCCTCGGCATTTGCCCTGCGGCTCACGGGAAAACCACGGCTCAAAAACCGTGAGCGAGACAGTCTTCGTCAAATTCGTCGTCAACTTCTTATAGAATCACTTCAGTTTCCATTTTCATTTCATTCTTTCTAAAATAAATAAATAAGAACGATCAAAACAAGTAACTTATTCAATAAAAAGAAAACAATTACTATCAATACAGAATTTATCTTTTATAAAAAGGAGCTAATCTATCAGCATGGACAACTTTCTGTCTGTGTCTGTTAGATTTTTGAATTCTAAATACAACATCACTAAGTTTATTAATTACTTTATAAGGACCCTCCCAATGATTTTGTAATTTAGGTGCTTTTCCTTTAACTCTACGAGGATTATAAAACCACACATCTTGACCTTCTTCAAAATTAATTTGTCGAGCTTTCTGATCATAACGAGCTTTAGTACGAAGTGAACGAAAATTCAAACGTTGACGAGTTTCTCTATGAACTTCCTCTAATTTATCTTTTAATTTTTGAACATAATTTTCAACTAAAATCTCTTTTTCTTGAACTGGAAGACTTCCACGCAATAAATCTAATGGCAAACGTAAATCTTGAGCAAAATATAATTCAGAAGGAGAAAGACCAGTAGTTTCATGTTTTGAAGATCTATAAGCTAATAAATACATGGGAATCCACTTATCCCAATCTCTCTGATTTTCAGAAATAAATTTAGCTAAATAATTCAAGATAGTTTGATGATGACGTTCAACTTGACCATCAGATTGTGGATGTAAGGCAGTAGTCCTTGTTTTCTTAATTCCAAGTAATCGTGTCATTTCCTGAAAAATCTGCGATTCAAAACTTCTTCCTTGATCTGAATGTACTTCCAAAGGAACACCATGACGAGAAACAACCTCATTAACAAAAGTCTCTGCTATAGTTTTAGCTCTGATATTGCTTAATGGAAGAGCTTCAACCCATTTTGTAAAGCAATCAATAATAACCAAAAGATATCTATTTCCTGACGTAGTAGAAGGAAGAGGACCAAGTATATCCATTTGAACCCTCTCAAAAGGAGAACTTGAATTATAAATTTGTAAAGGAGATCTCCCTTTTTCAGAAGGACCTTTTCTAGCCACACAAATCTTACAAGAACGACACCAATTTTCCACATCAGTTTTACAAGTAGCCCAATAAAAACGTTTCCGAATTCTCTCTAGAGTTTTGTTAACTCCAAAATGTCCACCATATTTAGAATCATGAGCCATTTCCAAAATTTGATTAACACTTTTTTTAGGAATTATAATTTGAAAAATGACAGATTTTGAATTTGGAGCTTCCCATTTTTTAAATAAAACTCCGTCTTTTAAAATTAAAGCATCCCAATAAGATAAATAAATTTTTGCTGAAACTTCTTGTAAAATTAATTCTTGACGAAAAGGACGTCTACCCAATTCTTTTCCTTGAATTAAACACGAAATAATTGAATCCTCTAACTGTTTCTTGCGCCAGTCTTCTAGATCATCTCCTCCTAAAATTATTCGTACAACAGAGTTTTCCTTTAACTCGACTTTTGTGCAATAAGTACATCCTGACTCGGCACAAGGTCGTCTTGATAAACCACCCGCATTTTGATGAAGCCTTCCTTTCCGATGAATAATTTCAAATTCATATTGTTGTAGTTTTTCTAACCAACGAGCAAGTTGTCCTTCTAATTCCTTAAAAGACATCAACCAACGTAGAGAAACATGATCTGTTCGAATCAGAAATTTTTTTCCATATAAATAATGACGAAAAGATTTTATTGAATCAACAATAGCTAATAACTCACGACGAGTTACACAATAATTTCTTTCCGTTTTACTTAATACTCGACTATAATAGGCTATAACTTTTTCACTTCCATCCTGAATTTGTGACAAAACAGCTCCTATTCCATGGTTTGAAGCATCAGTATCGAGTACAAATTGTCCTTTCTCCTTAGGAAAAGATAAAATAGGCGAAGCAATCATTTTTTCTTTCAATTCTTCAAAAGCTTTTTGACAAGAAAAAGTCCAGTCAAATCTAACTTGTTTTTCTGTAAGAAGAAATAAAGGTTTTGCTATTAAAGAAAATCCTTTAACAAACTTCCTGTAATAAGAGCAAAACCCTAAGAAACTTCGCACTTGTTTCTTTGTTTGAGGAACAGGCCAATTCTTTACCACAGAAATCTTTTCCGGATCTGTAGTGATTCCTTTTTTTGAAACTATATGCCCAAGATATTTAACTTGTCTGCCAAAAAGAACACACTTCTTTGGATTTATTTTAAGATTAGCCTCACGAAAATGAAGAAATACTATTCTTAAATTATTCAACATTTCCTCAAAGGTTCTACTAAATACAATGACATCATCTAAATACACTAAACAAATTTTGGATAAAATTTTTTTAAGAACCCTTTCCATCAAACGTTCAAAAGTTGCAGGAGCGTTACACAAACCAAATGGCATCACTGTAAATTGCCATAAACCCTTTCCTATAGAAAACGCAGTTTTCTCTTTATCTTGCGGGTTAATTTTTGTTTGCCAATATCCACTCTTTAAATCTAAAGTGGAAAACCAAGAATTTCCAGCTAACTGATCTAATATGTCTTCAATTCGTGGAAGAGGATAAGAATCTTTGATAGTTAAAGAATTCAATTTTCTATAATCAACACAAAATCTTAACGTTCCGTCTTTTTTTTTTACTAAAACCACAGGAGAAATCCAAGGGCTTTGCGATTCTTCAATTACTCCTTGAGATTTCATTTCTTGAATTATTTTATCAACTTCTTGTCTAAGATGAATGGGAATTCGTCGAGGTGTTTGTTTAATAGATGTGTTTTCTTTTAAATTAATATTATGTTTTACAATATCACAATTTCCTGCAACTATCTCTTCAGAGAATAAATCTTCAAATTCTCCTAAAAATTCTGCAAAAACTTTTCTCTGATTAAAATTTAAATTTTCGGAATTTTCCTCAAAAAGTTTCTCTAATTTTTCAGGTATCTTTCCAGAAGACTCAATTCGTGAACAAGAAAATTGTTTATTTTGAGATCTTTCCCGAAAGCAAATTCAAAAATTCCTTCTAAATTAATTTTTTCAAGAAAATCAGCTCCTAAAATACAATCGTCTGAAATCTCAGCAACTAACATTGGAAAATTTAAAGAATATTTCCCTAATTCCACCTTTATAACAACTTTGGAATACACTTCCACCGTTTCTCCCGTCGGATATTTTAGAAAATAATTTTCTAAATTCATCTGCCGACAAATTTTTCCAACAAATCTTTTATTTACAATTGAAATATCAGAACCTGTATCTACCAAAAAATTACAAATTAATCCATTAATTTTCCCTTTATAATGGAAAAGATTTTTTTTAATTCTATTCATAGAAATTTTTTTAAAAATAATTTTCGAGGAATTCTTTCTTTCAGCCGAGTTTACCCCGTTTAACTCGACTATTCCTTGTTTCCCTCTTTAATTAAAGTAGGGCATTCTGATCGAAAATGCCCTTGTTCACCACATTGCCAGCATTCTCTCCTTGATTCGAAATCTTTCTTTTGAAATTTTTCACTAAATTTATTTTTTTTAACAAAATTACCTCTTCTATTTTCTATTTTCTTTTCAGAATTTTTATCATTTTCTACAAATTCAAATTTATCTTTTTCAAAATCTTTTTTCAAAAAATTATTTCTTTCATCTTTTCTTTTTGAGAAGCTATTTTCCTGAATAGCTTTAATAGCCATCGCTCTTTCCATAGCTATCTTTAACGATGTCACTCCTTCTAATTGAAGGGTACGTTTGATAAAACCGTCTGACAATGCAGTGATAAACTGAGCGCAAGCTATTTTATCCCTTATTTCTTTTGTACATTCGGGATAAGCCATACGCGATAATCATTCTATATCCGCGTCTAATGTTGTTAAACTTTCAGAAAATTTTTGTTTACGATTAGTAAACTGAATATAAAAAGTTTGAGCCAAATGTCCTTCCCCGTAACATAATTCTAATTTTGATTTCAAGTCTTCGAATCGCAAATTTTCTAATTCAAAGACCCCATCCAAAATAGAACGCGCTTTGCCTCTTAAACTAGTCGCTAATGCAACCGTTTTAACTGACTCAGTCCAAGAATTTGCTTGAGCAATCAAATCAAATTGAATTAAAAATTCCTGCAAAGGAACACTTCCATCGTAATTGTCCGGTTTTAATTTATAACCTAAATCTGAATTTTCAATATTTAATCTATTTTGCGACGCGGAACTCTCTCTCTGATTCCTAATTTCGCTATTTCGTGACGCGGAACTCTCTCCCTGATTCCTAATTTCGCTATTTCGTGACACGGAACTCTCTCCTTGATTCCTAATTTCGCTATTATTAAAACGACTTAGCTGGACTATATCTTGTTCCAAACGATGCAGTTCTGTCCGTATCTGCTCCTGTTCAACTCGTCGTTCCTCTCGGAGTTGTCCTAGCTCCTCCAGGATTGTACGCAGCATTTCCGACTCAGCCGAAACCACTGCCGTTTCATTTGACACCGCCGCAGCTTGAGTACGCGTCCTCCTTGGTGAATGGACTGTGGACATGTCGTTCGCCGATCCCGGACGAGCCCCCAAAATGTTACGTTCCCGTAGAACGTAATGGATCGGCCGATCAATTTGAGAATAATGTTCACTCACTCGAAAGACTCACACACACGAAATAAAGAACACTTCTTAACGAATTGAGAACTTTAATAGAACTTATTTACAATCTTTGCAACCAAAACCGATAAATACAAGAGAACTGTCAATACGCGTCCGCACAATTTGACAGCTCCTCCGAAACTAAACTGACAAACGTTGTTTACAAACAAGCGTCTCCTTAGAAACGAATCTTCTACTCTTTCTATAAGACTGACAGACTAACGTTATTTACAAATAAGCGTCTCCCTGGAGACGAATCTTCTGCTCTCAATGAGACGAAATACAGGGACACAACAGTATTATATGCAATAAAGAAATGTCTTGCTATTCATCGCATGTTGCAAGACATGCAAATTCTGCGAGTCATAAGGACAAGATGAAACAAAATATATCAGATGACGATATAAGTCCAAGAACCAAAATTTCAAAATATGACATTAAATTTCAAAAAGAATGGTTGGATATAGCATTATTTAAGCCATGGTTACGCGAAGTGTCAAATGACAAGCGTGCATTTTTTTGCACATTTTGCAACAAATCATTTATTGGAGATTTATCTAACGTATATCGTCACGCATTTTCTAAAAAACACGTGGAACAAAACAAACAACAAGAAACAGACGAAGATGTCGATATGATAGAGGAATCAATTTCACTTAAAGAGCGAAGGAAATTGGCAGAAATTCGATATGCAGCGTTGATCGCAGATAGAAATATTCCTTTCCAAACTGCGAAAGATATTCTCAATTTTTTCCAAGAGATAGGAAAGGATTCGGACGTATTACAAAAAATGAGTATGAGCCGAAAGAAATGTACAAACATTATTTCAAATGTACTATGCCCAATAGAAACAGATCGTGTGGTTGAAAGCATTCGAAATACCAAATTTTCTATTTTTATAGAAACGTCTGATATTTCTAATGAAAAGTGGATGACGTTTCTTGTTCGATTTGTTGATTCTGAAACATTAGATATTCGCACGCAATTAGTAAAATTAATTAATATTGACGCGAAAAGTAGTAGTGCGGACAAAATATTTCATGCATTTCAAAATGAGATGTGGAGATTACAGATTCCATTTACAAATATTATTGCTTTATCATGTGACAATGCGCCTGTTATGGTAGGAAAATATACGTCATTTAAAAGAAAATTAGAAGAAACTTGTAAACATTTACTAACATTTGCGTGTCCATGCCATTCTGCTGCATTGATTGCACATTCTGCATGTGCAAAAATACCAGAGTATTGCGAAGAATTTTTGAAAAAAATTTTAAATTATATTAATAGTAGTCCTAAGCGTTCAGCTATTTATAGAGACTTTAGTGATTGCTTTTTGGAAACAAGTCACAATATTTTAAAATTGTCTCATACGCGATGGCTTTCTCGCCATTCATGTATTGAAAGAATTCTTGAATCTTGGGATGCTATCAAGCTTTTTCTCACTGATATGGCGTTGGCAGACAAATCAAAGTCTGCAAAAGATTTAATGTCTGTCGTGGGAAGTTACGATGTAAAAGCATATTTTTTATTTTTAGAGCATATTTTAGATTATTTTAATTCATTTAATGCATTTTTCCAAGCAACAGAAACAAGAATTCATTTATTGCAACCAAAGTCAGTAAAATTTTTAACAACAATATGCAAATTCTTTTTGAAGCCAGAATTATTGAAAACCGTATGTACTAATATTAAATTTTCTGAAAAAGAGAATCAAAAATCTTTACAAGAAATAAATTTGGGATCCGAATGCGAGGAATATCTCGATGAATTAATAAAAGAAGGATCTACAGACACGATGTACGATTACAAATGTAACATAATTACAAATGTACGAGAAAATTGTTTACAATTTTACGTCACCGCTGCTGAAGAAATTAGTAAAAGATTACCAATTAATGACAAATTTTTGTCCACATTGACAGTTTTAGAAGCAAATGTAGCTTTATCAGATAATGATAGAGAAATATCATTTAACGATGTTTCTTTTATTGCCAAAACTATAGGCGGATTTGACGAAAACGGTTTGCGGGAAGAATGGTTGAAATTACATGAAGATTTTACTGAGACAGACAAAATAAATTTTTCTAATTTAAATTTTGATGATATGTGGAAAAAAATTTTACGAAGTAACAACACTATAAAATATCCTAATATGAAATCTTTGGTGAATGCTATTCAAACACTGCCTAATTCTAATGCAGATCCTGAAAGGATGTTTTCAGTTTTATCTGATTTAAAAACCAAAAAACGCAACAAACTTTCGGTCACCAATGTTAACGCTCTTTGTGTTTTAAAATCAGCATTAAAATCGCGTAAGGAAACAGTGCTAAATATGGACATTAATGAGAGGCATTTGTCTTTGATGTCGGCAAAGACACTGTACGCCAGTAGTCCTGGGAAAATAAAAAAAAATATAACGTTACATATTGCAGATGATGGTCCATCAACATCAAAACAATAATAATTACTTTTATCTTGAATTTCAATTTTAAAAAAGTGGTACGATAGGGCTCCAGGCGACGGTCCACTTAAAAAAAATCGAACGCGCCTAGTTAGTGGAACCTCAAAGGTGGTGTGGAAGACCACTATTAATAACACTTAAAATTACTAATGAACTAATAATACGTCATCGTGTGCGATCTCTTCATGACTGGCGTGTGAGCTAAATGCCGCGCTCGATAGGATCGCCCGTGGCGCCCGCCGGTGGCCTTTAGCGGTTCTCCGGTGGGTTCGGTTCGGTAGCTCGGTCGGTCAGCAGTGTTTTCCCTTACCGACACTGCACATACCTCGTCACCCGTCGCGGCGGGCTCTGCCTCGGTTATCTCCAAATCGTCCGGTGGGCCTGGCTTCAGATCCTGGATGTGCACATGTCGGTACCACTTCCCACGTGAGTCCTGGAGGTCGACAATGACCGGTGAAGGTATCCGTCGCACGGTCATTGGGCCAACATACCGCGGCGCTAACTTCGCGTTGAACGCCTCTGCTTTCGTGGACAGTGGTCGGTCTCGTTTCCATACCCGGTCGCCGATCTTTGGCCGCCACTCACGGCGTCGCAGATTGTAGTGGTGTTCCTGTTGTTGGAACGCCCTGGCGAGCTGTATGCGCACGACCTCGTAGGCTTCCTCCAATTGTCGCTGGTTGTTTTCGGCTCCCGGCGATGGGCCGTCCCGGCTCCGGTCTTCTGCGTGTGGTGCGGCTAGTTCCCTCCCGTGGTTGAGGTACGCCGGCGTGTAACTGGTGCTCTCGTGGCGTGCGGTGTTATAAGCGAATTGCAGGGCCGGGATACGGGCGTCCCAATTCCGGTGGTCTCGGTCGACGTACTGAGCGATCATTGTCTTGATGGTTCGGTTCGCCCTTTCCACCGAATTGCAATGAGGTGCGTACGCGGGAGTGGTTCGGTGCCGGATGCCGAAGGTCCGTAACAATTCCCGGAACTCGCGCGAGCAAAACTGCGTCCCGTTGTCGGAGCTGATCTCGTGTGGGCAGCCATGCCGATAAACCAGCCGGTGAGTTACTTCTCGCGTTACGTTAGGGGCCGTGGCCTTCCGTAACGGCACCATCTCCAGCCACTTGCTGAATCGGTCCTGCATGGTGAGTAGCCATGTATGCCCCTGGTGAGATCTGGGCAACGGGCCCACTAAGTCGATGGAAACCCGTTCCCAGGGTGCGGTTACGGCCGTGGGGTGCAGGTTTCCGGCCGGTCTCTGCGTGGGCACCTTGTGGGCGAGACAATTCTCGCAACTCCGCACGTATCGTGCGACCTCCCGGAACATGTTGGGCCAGAAGTACCGTCTGGCGGTCCGTGCGATCGTCTTCGCGATCCCTAGGTGACCGGCGGTCGGTTCGTCGTGCATGCGTTGGGGCACCGCGGCACGCTGGTGTTTCGGCACACATAACTTCCACTGGTCGTGGGCCGGTGTCTCGTGGAAGTTGAGGTCATGCAGGATGTGTCGGTAGAGCTGCCCGTCCTGAATTCTATAATCCGGGTAGTCCTCTGGCCGTTGCTCGACCGCGTTCCTCATCGTTTCGTACCACCCCTTCCGGTCGCCCTGTTGGATGGCGCTCGCGGCCGGTTCCCGGGAAAGAGCGTCGGCTACCTGGTTCTGTGCGCCTCGGCGGTAACGGATCTCAAAATCGTACTGTTGGAGTTCTATTACCCATCGGCCTAGTCGTCCGGCGGGGCTCTCCAGTCGCTGTAGCCACTTAAGAGACTGGTGATCCGTAAGCACCGTGAAGTGGTAGCCCTCCAAGTAATCCCGCATCTTGCGGATGCCCCAGACGATCGCCAGGCATTCCAGCTCGGTCGCGCTGTAATTCCGCTCTGCCTGGTTCAAGGTGCGGCTGGCGAAGGCCACCACACGTTCCTTGGTGTCGTGCGGCTGGGTGAGTACGGCCCCTAGCCCCACCGTGCTGGCGTCTGTCTGCAGGATGAAGGGGCGGCTGAAGTCGGGGCAGGCTAATACCGGAGCGGTAGTCAGGGCCCTCTTTAGGCTCTGGAAGGCCTCTTCCTCCTGGGCCGTCCATTTCCACCGGACATTCTTCCCGGTCAGGTGAGTGAGCGGTGCGGCGATGGTGGAGAAGTTGGCGATGAATCTTCGGTACCACGAGGCCATCCCGAGGAATTGCCGTATCCTGCGTACGGTTGTCGGCGCCGGCCAGTTGGCAATAGCACTGATCTTCTCCGGATCCGTGCGTACGCCCTCTCGGTCCACGATGTGGCCCAGGTATCGGAGGCTGGGCCGGCAGAAGTGGCATTTATCCGGGTTCAGCCGCAGTTTGGCTTCCCGTAGCCGCTTGAAGACTTCTGCCAGGTGGCGCAGATGATCCGAAAAGGTGGGGCTCGCTACCACTATATCGTCCAGGTAGACGAGCACGTGGGGCTCTAACTCCGGCCCCAAGACGGAGTCCAACAGCCTCTGGAACGTAGCCGGTGCCGAGTGGAGTCCAAACGGCATCACTCTGAACTGGCGTAGCCCCCGTCCCGGTATGGTGAAAGCGGTCAGCGGTCGGCTTGCTTCTGTCAGCGGGACTTGCCAGTACCCGCTCTTGAGGTCCAGCGTCGACAGGTACTGTGCTCCTCTGAGTTTGTCGAGCGTCGCGGTCACTTGTGGAAGAGGATAGGCGTCCTTTTCCGCTACCTCGTTCAGCTTTCGGTAATCAACGCAGAAGCGGTAGGTGCCGTCCTTCTTTTTGACTACCACCACCGGCGAGCTCCAGGCACTTGTGGACGGTTCGATGATGCCCTCCTTTTCCATCCGCTCGACTTCCTGGTCAATGATGGCCTGCATGGCCGGGTTCCTCGGTCGGTACCGCTGCTTGATCGGAGTCGCCTGCTTCAGCCGGATGTGGTGCTCGGTCCGGTCGGTGGGCCCTTTAATTCGGTCGAACTTGGGCAGTTCTTCTGCCAGAAATGCCTCCAGCTGTTGCGCCTGGTCTGCGGTTTCCTTTAGGTCACGGCGTGCGGCTCCGATTTGGTGTACCCATCGCGTTTGGTCACGTGGTGGTGGTGGGAGAGCGATCCCCAGCTTGGCCCAGAGATCCGTGCCGATGAGGAGCGGTGTGTCCAATGCGGGGAGGACCGCGAATCGGTGCTTCACCGTTCGGCCGGGTATCGCGACCGGTACCTCCATACGGCCTTGTATCCCAGTGCTTGTGTCGTCTGCCATGTGTAGTTGACCGTGCCCCGGGGCAATTCGATAGCCGCGTTGTTCCAGTGCGCGGACGGTCTGGGCGCTCAGCAAGGATATCTCGGATCCCGAGTCTAGCAAGGCCCAGGCGGCGCGGCCTCCGATCTGCACGCGCAGGTACGGTCGTGGCCGGTATCGGATTCGGAGTTGGGCCGAGCGATTGCCACGGTCTTCCCGGCCCTCACGCCGTTTCCCGTCGGTGGATGGCATTCCCGGGTCAACACTCCATCCCGGCCGCACTGCGAGCAGAATTTCTTGGCGGGCTGGCGGCAGTCTCGCCGGGTGTGTCCTCGCTGCTTGCAGCGCCAGCAGCACTCGGTTCGATTGTACACGGTGGAGGCTACCTTGCCTTGGCCAGCCTGGGTCGACCGCGGGCAGTCAGACTGCCTTTCCTTCCGGCGAGCCTGGATCTTCTCGAGCTCGGCCACTCGTGCGGTCAGGTCTTCAATACTGGGGACGGTGCCCGGCGGAATGTATAGCTGGTAGTCGGGGCTCATATTCTCCACAATTTGTTCGAGCTGTTCCTCCGGCGAGAACCCCCCGGCCCGTCGCATCATGGTCTGGAGCACGGTGACGAAGTCTCGGAATGGCTCGCCGGCTTTCTGTTGCCGCCCTTGGATGTCCCTCTTCAGCTGCTTTTGGTACCCCGGCGGTAAGTAATGTGTCCGGAAGGCCCACCGGAATTCGGCCCATGTTGCCCAGGCGGCCCGGTTGTTCCGGAACCATAGTAGGGCATTGCCTTTTAGCATCTCGGGTAGGCCGAGGAGTAAGTGACTCTCCTCGTACCCGTACTCGTGGCCCAGCTCTTCCACGCGCTCGATGAACGTGATGGGGTCCTTCCCATCGAAGTGCTGTCCCCACTTCCGGATCTGGTTGAGAACCTCAGTTCTCTCGGTCAGGCTTGGCGGTGGTGGGGCCTCGTTCCCCATGAGGTCGGCCACCGAGCCACTTGTCCCCGGCTTGGACATGTCGTCTGTTTCAAAGTGTGGGTTCTGCCGTGCGAATATCACGAGCCGTTTGCGTAGCTCGTCCAACCTCCCACTGCTGTCCAGGCCGTGTCGGTCCAAGATTTTCTTCGCTTCCTCCTTGCTCAGCGCATATACCCACTTGGACATCGATCACTACTATATTTGGAGTCTCGGGTTTACGGTCCCTGTTCGGGCGCCATGTAACGGTGCGACTTCCCGTATGGGAGCGGTTAGCGCGGTTAAGCTCGCCGGTGCCAGGATTCGGAATGCGGAACGGGTGAGACTCCAAATAAGTAGGCGCGGTTAAGTCGTAAACTATGATATATTTTAGCTTTCTTATGTACAATATATACAGGGTGTTCTGCCGTCGGACTTGGTTCGGCCAAGCTAGGCGAAAGAATAGCGGTAAACGCAAGATACCCAGAATAGGGGTAAGCGCAAAGTAACGAATACAAAGAATAGCGGTAAACGCAAGATACCGTAACGAAAATAAGGAATAGCGGTAAGCGTAAGATGCAAAGTAACGAATACAAAGAATCGCGGTAACCGCAAGATACCGTAACGAAAGTAAGGAATAGCGGTAGGCGTAAGATGCAAAGTAACGAATACAAAGAATAGCGGTAAACGCAAGATACCGTAACGAAAATAAGGAATAGCGGTAAGCGTAAGATACCAAGAATAGTGGTAAGCGCAAAGTAACGAATACAGAGAACAGCGGTAAACGCAAGGTACCGTACCGAATAGCGGTAAGCCAAGTATAGCGGTAAGCGCACGCGGTCGGAGGCCGGGAGCACCCGGCTGAGTCAGGGAGCGCCCTGGCTCGGGTACGGAAATCGGTCGGGAACCGGGAGCACCCGGTAGAGTCAGGGAGCGCCCTGGCTCGTATACGGAGATCGGTCGGGAACCGGGAGCACCCGGTAAAGTCAGGGAGCGCCCTGGCTCGTATAGGATTGGCTTCGAGGTGTCACGCTCGAAGCCGGACGGGACTGTCCCGGTCTCGGCCGAGACCGGCCTTTTATACCCGTCCCGGTGATCCCCACCCGTGACGGGCTCCCACCTAGCCGCCGTTCGGACCGGGTTCGGTCTCCGAACTAGCGGTCCGTAGGGATGACGCCTTAAGGCGTCGTCACACACTGTTAGAAACAAATGTGGGAAAAAGAAAAAAAAAAGTTGCGAAAATCAAGTCTCGAATACGGGACTTCGAATCCGCTAGGCACTCGCCTTACTCGATTAAAAGCGCTTGTTTCTGAGCATTTGCCGTCCGCAATGTGTTTACGTCGGCTCGATGGTAGCAAGACAGAGACGTCCGCTCTCTCTCTATAGCCGAACGGCCGAGCGCACACAGACGCGTGACGTAAGCGCTTCTTACTTGTGTTGGGGCTCGAGAGCCGCGAGCCCGGTAGTAGATATCGCATCACTGCATGTGTGCAATATAGAAAGAATAAGGTAAAAAAGAGCTATAGATTAATTCCGAGATTTTGGGATAGAGGCGCTATACAGTTCTCAGTGCTATCTGTCATATACAGAATCTTTTAGGTTAGTTATGTGTGGTTAGTTGTGCGTGTGTGTGTGTGTGTTTGTGTTATGTGCTACGAAACCCGGCTAAAAAAAATGGGTTGAAGGCACTCTGAAGGATAAAAAAGTGTATGTATTATACATTAATTTTGCAACATTTTTGGAAACATTTATATTATTTAATTACATACATTTATATTTTAATTTCTACAAAATACTTTTATTTATGTGCTTTATGTGTATATATTATGTATATTATGTGTTCCATATTATGTATATTCACATCAAAGTATCTATGTAAAAAGTTAATATCATTTTGTATATTGTATATATTTTTATAATAAATGTATATGTCATATAACTTATTTATAAAGCATGAAATATAAAGGTATTTTTAGTTTCTTGTATGTATCATTTGTAAAAAAATCTTGATAAAAAAAACATTAATTTTGTGACTTGCAATTATCTGTTTCAATATATACTTCTTTTATATACTTACAACTAGCCTTATTTTATGCGTTTACCTTGGTATCTAAAATACACATCAAAATATAAAATTAATTTCTAGTTTAGTAGAAAAAAAACATTGTAGTCTTACACCAGAGAGGAATGGTAAAATATCATGTATATGTAATAACAAATAAATCACTTTTCCACTGACATTATACACAACTTTGCAGAAATAAATTTATTCTGTGAATTTTGAATGTGTAGTGCAGTTTAAAACACACAGTCGAAATATGTCTATATTTTTGAAATAATAATTCTGATTTTTCATGAATCACAGTGGTTTTATAAAATGTTCAATTTTAACCGTTTTTATTGGACTGTACTTTAGACAATATTATATTTTGCCATTTCTCTCTGTTGTAAGACAAGAATGTTTCTTTTCTACTGTAATAAAAATACATTTTCGATTTTGATACGTATTTTAAATATCAAGTTAATCACATAAAATAAGGCTAATTGTAAGTATTTAAAAGAAGCATATAATGAAACAGATTATTGCAAGTCGCAAAATTAATGTTGTTTCTTTTATCAAGATTTTTTTACAAATGATAGACACAAAAAAATAAAAATATCTTTATATTTCATGCTTTAGAAATAAAAAATATGGCATATATCATATACATTTATTGTAAAAAGAGTATACAAAATGATGTCAATTTCTTAGAAAGATATTTTGATATAAATATAGATAATGTGGAGCATATAATATACATTATATATATATACATAAAGCATATGACGTAATAAAAGTATCTTACAATAAAGAATAAGACAAGCCAGAGGCGGTTTCCTCGTGGACTGGCAATATAGAATAAGACAAGCCAGAGGCGGTTTTCTCGTGGACTGGCATTAGAAAACTCTTATTCTTGTCTTCAAGCCAGAGGCGGTTTCCTCGTGGACTGGCAATATAGAATAAGACAAGCCAAAGGCGGTTTTCTCGTGGACTGGCATTAGAAGAAAATTCTTATTCTTGTCTTCAAGCCAGAGGCGGCTTTGTCGTGGACTTGGCAATATAGAATAAGACAAGCCAGAGGCGATCTTTCGTGAGCTGACAATTTTAAATAAATATAGTCAGAGGCGATCTAACGTCAGCTGACAGTTTAGAAGAAAGAGAGCTAAAGGCGATTTATTCGTGAACTGGCAAATTGTAAGAAATATTGTCAGAGGCGATCTATTGTGAGCTGACAATTTTTAATAAATATAGTCAGAGGCGATCTAACGTCAGCTGACAGTTTAGAAAAAAGAGAGCTAAAGACGATTTATTCGTGAACTGGCAAATTGTAAGAAATATTTTCAGAGGCGATCTATTGTGAGCTGACAATTTTTAATAAATATAGTCAGAGGCGATCTAACGTCAGCTGACAGTTTAGAAAAAAGAGAGCTAAAGACGATTTATTCGTGAACTGGCAGATTTTAAGAAATATTGTCATAGGCGATCTAACGTCAGCTGACAGATTTGAAGTAATACGTATTTATTTTAGTTAGCAATTTACTGCACGTGTGGTCTGTTTATATTTTATCAGATAATTTATAAGGTCATTTAACCTTTTTTCTCGCAATTGAAATTCTATCGTATGGCTGAATGATGTACATACGAGACAAAATAGACTTATACAAGGTGTCTAATAGATATAAGTTAGATATGATAAAATATTTTATTTGAAAAATGTATGTATAATACTATATATCTAATTGGAAAAATATGTTATATGCTTTTCCTATTTTTATTCTTATGTAATAAATACAAAATAAATAAATAAGTTAATTAATTATTGAATACATACATATACATATTGAATATAGTTATCTTTATTTTGTATTTTATATAACTGAAATGATATATACTTACATTATTTCAGTCATTATCATATAAAATACAAAATAAAGATAACTATTTATTGAATATATGTGTATATGTATATATTAATTAATTGATTAATTAGTTATTTAGTATTTACTACATAAGGATAAAAGTAAGAAAAGTATATGACATTTTTCTTCAATGATATATATAGTATTATATGTATATTTTTCATTTATTATTTTGTCATATTTAGTTTGTATTTATTTGACATCTTGTATACGCTTATGTTTTCTCGGACATTATATTGCAGCTTTGCGACGAAATTTCAGTCGAGGAAACAAGCGCAAGCATCGTTTGTTTACAAACTTCCGATGACACACGTACACAGACCACACGTCAGTGTAGTGAGTCACCACTACAAACAAATGCGTACACACGGACCTACGCGGCATAGGTCCGTAGGCTGCGCCGATAATGTCATTTCATTTTTAGTACCATCGAAATGATGGCGCTTTCGCGTCGGAGTTCGCCCGTCACTTCAGCATCCTCTTAAAAGTGTTAATTGCTCACTTGACCTCGGGCATGACAATCTTGGCCGCCATTCGCCAGTCCGCTTGTCGGGCTCTTCTGAGTGAGCCCGGCTCCTTATATGCAAATAGCTCTCCCGGCTCCCTATGGAAGCCCGGAAAGCTCACTTCCAGTAGATGCTCCAGACATTGCTCTCCAGTTACCACCGTCCCATCAGGGAGTGCGATGGCTTCCAGAGTCGCATCCGGGTTCCTAGCGAGGATCCTGCAGATTCTTGCCGTTTCAGGCATTCTCTCTACTTTTTTGCAAAACTTCCTCCAGCTTTCCAGTTTCGCCCTAACCACAGAGTCTCTATATTCTTTCTGTGCCCTCCTAGAGAGCTCCCAGTCGGATTGGTGGCCCGTGTTCCTGGCTCTGTTCCAGGCCCTACGAGCCGCCACTGTGAGACCCTGCAGTCCAGAGGTCCACCAGGAAGTTCCTTAACTATTTGTAACCGCCCTTTCGGAGCAGTTACTTTCGTAGCAGTTTACCAGAGACCTTTGCAAGTAGTCCACACAGGTCTCCAGTTCGTCCTCTGTCCCGTGCCTCTTAGGGAAGCCTTTGAGACTGTTGGCCAGGTCTTCCCTATAGGAGTCCCACTTGGTTTTCCTCGGGTTCCTGAATTTGACCTCCTTCCCCCTAGCCTTAGCTATCCTGAAGGTGATCTGCCTATGGTCAGAGAGCGAGGGCTCCGTCGAGACCCTCCACTCTACTACCTCCTGTATCAACTGCCTGGAACAGACAGTGATGTCGAGCACTTCTCTTCATGCTATAGTGCAGAAGGTGGGCTCGTCTCCTGTGTTGAGGATCTCCAGATCCGTAGATGCTAGAAACTCCAACACTTTCCTCCCTCTTTCATTGGTGTCCGAGCTTCCCCACACGGTGTGATGCGCGTTAGCGTCACATCCCATGATTAGGGGAAGCCGTTTTTCCTGGCAGTATTCTGCCAGTTTTATCACCGGTGCAGGCGGCACCGCCTCCTCCTCGTTATGAGAGAAGTAGGCCGAGCAAATAACCATTTTCTTCCTGTCACCGGAGTCATCAGTGAAATTCACTTCTACAGCCGCAACGTCCCTGGAACACAGGTGAGGTATCAGCTGGGCTTCCATACCCTTAACGGCCACGCAGGCCCTGGGCCGGTCCACTGGGGCCCTAAAGAGCCTACCGCAGGCTGCCAAACCCCTAATGCAACCTCGGATTACCCAGGGTTCTTGCATCAGTGATATGCATGTTTGTCTCCCAGCTTGTTGCCTGGCCAAAACAGCCGAGGCCCCTTTGCTGTGATGCAGATTAATCTGGGTGAAGGCCACCCTTCTCGATCCCGCCATTTTGCTACGAGATCGTTTTAGGGGGCTCCTCCTTATCCCCCTTTACCCCCCCCCCCTGGGCTCCACTTACCCGAAAGGCAACCCTGTCGAGCCCAAAAAATGGTCTGAAGTCCAGTGTCTTCAATTTGAAAACACTGGACCCCGGGACACCGAGGACTAGATTCCCACCCTCCCTGGTGGCCCCTATCCCCTCCGCGAACACTTTCCAGCTCCCGGTGACGAGACCTGGGTTCTGCTTCTCCAGCCGTTTCAGGACCGTGGCCGCGCCCTCGGGAGGTTCCGGGACCCAAACCACCGCCCTGTGCTGCTTTTGAAGCGCGTCCAAGCCCATCACCTTGAGCCTGGCGTCCTCCCACGGAATGATGCCGCCGATCCGCCCCACGAGCCAACCCAGCGACGCCTCATCCGCGCATCTTACCACCGCCGCACCACTCCTTAGAGAGGTGCCGTAGAATCTGGGCACCGGACCCTCCTGGATCCCGTCGATCTCCTTTGAGACCGCACCCCTCAACAGAGTCAACTGCTCAGCAGTGATCTCTGTCTCGGAGTAGCCCTCCGCCACAATCACCCTCGCCAGAGGGTCAGCAGCGTCCGAGTAAGCATGGTGCCCGTTGTGAGTCCTTTGCCTCTTCAGCGGACGGCCGCCCGATGGAGGGGTATCCTTGGAACCCTTCCGACGTTTACCGTCGGCGTGCCCCTTCACCACTTCCATCGGCGTACAAGGGGGAGCCACGGGAAGAAAGCGAGCCCCTTCCAAAGCTGCTGCTCTCATCCGCTTCGCCCTCCTTCTTTCGGCCCCGCACCAATTCTTCTTCGCTGGAGGTGAAGCCTCCTGCCGCGCAGCCGGGCCGGCCTCACTTCCGGAGCCCTTAAGGGTCCCGTCCGTCACCACCGTCCCAGCTCCTTCCCTCGGAGACCCGTCACGCGAGCCCTCCCGATTTCCCCCTTCGTTCTCCAAGTTTAAATTTACGTTCACATCCATAGTGGTCCCACGAGTAGCTAGGGAACTACACAGTCCGCCCACGCAGAGCCCCGCATGCGTGGGTAAGGCTGGATACTCTGGGGTTTTGCCCGGTTCCCCAGAGGCATCGTTCGCGACACTGCTCCCCCAGTGACATGCAGCCATCCCCTCAGAAAACTCACACCTACTGGGCGTCCTCCTATCCGCCACCTGGAGACGCGCCCGATGGGTAGCTCAACCCCCGGGATCATCGGAAATACGAAATTCAAAATGGCGGATTCAATATTGTAGAGTGTTAGAATTAAGTGTTAGAATTAAGAAGCGCGCGTACGCGAGCGCGTGCGTATGTAAGACTGTTGAATAGATTTCGCGAGCGGCCGAAGTGCGGCGCAATTAGGATAGAGTTCGGTGTGACGAGTCCTGGAGAGAGGACACAGAGAGAAAGAGTGAGAGTCAGAGATAAGAGTCTGTGAGTCAGTGTGTGCGAACCGAAGATTTGCGAGACGTTAAGACAGCGAATACTACTTACGCGTTGCATTGAGCATTAATAAAAGAGTTTTATAAGTTCTTGTAATACATCCTACAAACTTTGGGGGCCCCTCCGGGATTGAGATCGTGCGAGACGGGATTGAGATCGTGCGAGACGGGATTGAGATCGTGCGAGACGGAATCGAGATCGTACGAGACGGGATTGGATCGTGTGCGACAGAATTGAGATCGGGATTAGATCGTGCATGATAAGACCATACGCGACGGGATAGGATCGTGCGCGAGAAAAAAGATTGTCAAGTTATTGTAAAAACCGTTGCGAACGTGAGTGCAACGTGCGAGTCGATCCGTCCGACCAATCGCGCGAGTACAGCGTGCAAGCCGATCCGTCCGACCAATCGCGTGAATGCAACGTGCGAGTCGATCCGTCCGACCAATCGCGTGAGTGCAACGTGCGAGTCGATCCGTCCGACCAATCGCGCGAGTACAACGTGCGAGTCAATCCGTCCGACCAATTGCGTGAGTGCAACGTGCGAGTCGATCCGTCCGACCAATCGCGTGAGTGCGACGTGCGAGTCGATCCGTCCGACCAATCGCGTGAGTGCAACGTGCGAGTCGATCCGTCCGACCAATCGCGCGAGTACAACGTGCGAGTCAATCCGTCCGACCAATCGCGTAAATACAGCACGCGAGTCGATCTGTTTGCCGAGCGCGAAGAGAACCGATCGCGTGAGTCGAGAGGAAGAAGGACAGTCGGTAGAGATAGACTGCGAAGTCGTGAGTGTAACGATTGCCATAAGTGATTATTAACCGTGTGCGCTAAAATGAATCAGCGAACCCCAGTGAGATGTACGATGGTCCAGTTGAAGGAGAAGCTGCGAGAGTTGAAATTGTCAACTGTGGGGAATAAGGCCGAACTGTTGATGCGGCTACGTGAAGCAGATCCAGCCGGTGGATGGGCGATAGAAGATCCTGAGGCGACAGGATCTAGTACCATCGTACATGAAAATCAGATAGAATCCGATAGCGAGGAAGGATCAACCATCCATGAACGAGAGAGCGAGATACAGCGCAGAGAAAAAGAATTAGCAGAACGGGAAATACAAATGATGAGGAGAGAGATCGAGCTGTTAAGAGAAATGCGGCAGCTATATGCGACGAATCAAGGACAAATAGCGGGAGGAGAGAACGCTTCTCGCGATGTCGCTAAGGCAAGCATCTCAGTCATAGCAGATTTACTCAGTTATTTTGATGGCAGCATCGGTAACTTTGAGAACTGGGAGTTACAGCTTAAACTGCTGAAGACGACGTATCGGTTGTCCGACGATTATGTCAGAATTCTTATCGGCATGCGTTTAAAAGGAAAGGCAGCTGAATGGTTCCAGTCGAAGGCCAAGCATATTGAATTATCCGTTGATGAGCTACTGGATGAGCTACGTGACATGTACAATCATCGTCCCAGCAAGATAAAATTACGCAAACAATTCGAGGAACGCATGTGGAATTCGGGCGAAACCTTTTGTCAATACGTCCATGATAAGGTCATTCTAGCCAACCAAGTGCCGATCCCTGAAGATGAGGTGGTGGAATATTTGATAGATGGAATACCAGAAGCGAGACTACGGGATCAGGCGCGCATTGGACAGATTACGACAAGGGCATCGTTACTGAGCGCTTTCGAGAAAGTAACATTGAGCGATAGAGCTTCAGTTAGCGGTGCCGGAAATGCGGAGCGCCGACGGCGGAGCAACGGGGACTGGCGACGACGACTGAACGAGAGAGGCAAAGATGAGCGGAAGGAGGCGGCGGGCAGCGAGACGGAGAGACGTTGTTTCAACTGCGGTCAGCGAAATCACGTGGCTGTGAAATGTCCCACAAAAGCAGAAGGTCCGAAATGTTTTAAGTGCAATGAGCGAGGACATGTTGCTGCGCACTGTGTTAGAAACCAGAGCGTAGTGAGCAACGTTGATGCGAGCGTGAATAAAAGGTGCGATAAGTACCTTAAAAGCGTTAGTATAGGCGATTGCGCATTGATTGCCCTGATAGACACAGGGAATGACATTTGTCTAATGCGAGATAGTTCGTATATTCAGTTAGGTTGTCCGCGATTAGAGCTAAAAGAAATTCGATTCCGAGGTGTGGGTACAACTGGCAATTCAACGTTAGGAGAATTTAATACGGAATTAACGATAGACGACCATTCATATCCCATTCTTGTGCGTGTCGTGCGGGATACACTTATAAATCAAGATCTACTCGTTGGTACTGACTTTTTGAATTTAGTTGAGTTAGAGATAAAAGCCGGAAAAATTGTAGTCCGTCCATTGTCAGAATATATATCTGTAGATGATAATTTACCGGAGATCCTCCAAATTGATTTAGATTTTGGAAAAGACGATGTCGATGTATCCCACGTTCCGGAACCGAAATATAAAGAAAAAATAAAGAGATTTGTGCGAGAGTATGAGCCGAATAAGACGCGAGAAATAGATCTTAAGATGTCGATAATTGTGAAAGATGACGAACCTGTTTATCAGCGGGCGAGGCGACTAGCGATACCTGAAAAGGAATTAGCGAATGCACAGATGAATGAATGGATGCGTGATGGTGTGATACAACCGTCGTTATCGGACTATGCGAGTCCAATAGATGCATTTTCTAAATTTGTATGGCTTTATGCGACTAAGACTACGAGCACGAGTGAAGTTTTGAACAAACTGCGTAAGCAAGCGTTTATTTTTGGAAATTCACGTAAAATAATTTCTGATAGAGATACAGCGTTTACTTCCAATGATTTTTCCGAATATTGTAAGAGCGAGAACATTGAGCATAGTTTGGTTACAACTGGCGTCCCAAGAGCGAATGGACAAGTTGAGCGTGTAAATCGTGCACTTATACCGTTGTTAACAAAGCTAGCAGATCCCAATTGTAATGAATGGTATCGGTATCTGGAACGAGCGCAGTTGTATATGAATGTTACTTTGCATCAAAGTATAGGTACGGATCCATTTCGTTTATTGTTTGGTACTAAAGCTCGTTTACAAGACGATCCTGATATTCGAGAATTCATTGAGAATGAGTGGATTACAACATTTCAAGAAGAACGCGATGCATTGAGAGACTGTGCGAAAGAAAATATATTGAAAGTGCAACAAGAGAACCGTCGAGGATATGATAAGAAAAGGAAAGCAGCAGTAATTTATAAAAAAGGCGATTTGGTTGCCATTAAGCGAACCCAATTAAAACCAGGCTTGAAGTTGGCAGCAAAATTTCTTGGTCCTTATAAAGTGACTCGAGTTTTACGCAATAACAGATATTTGGTACAACGAGAAGGCGATCATGAAGGACCATATACAACTTCGACTTCTTCAGATAACATAAAATCTTGATTACCTGTTTTGTCGGATGATGAGTCAGACAGCGATTAGAAATTAGGATATTCGAGGTCGAATATCTATGCAGAATGGCCGAGTGTAGGGTGTTAGAATTAAGTGTTAGAATTAAGAAGCGCGCGTACGCGAGCGCGTGCGTATGTAAGGCTGTTGAATAGATTCCGCGAGCGGCCGAAGTGCGGCGCAATTAGGATAGAGTTCGGTGTGACGAGTCCTGGAGAGAGGACACAGAGAGAAAGAGTGAGAGTCAGAGATAAGAGTCTGTGAGTCAGTGTGTGCGAACCGAAGATTTGCGAGACGTTAAGACAGCGAATACTACTTACGCGTTGCATTGAGCATTAATAAAAGAGTTTTATAAGTTCTTGTAATACATCCTACAATATGGTGAACATAAAACCCATATAACAGTACCATAACGATTTCAGGTCACTTGAAGGTTAGGGTCCTGGGGTTTTGGGGATCTCTGATAACAAATTTGCCATTGGAGTTTCGAAATTTAAAATGGCGGAACTAATATGGCGGACGAGGAATTCCGACTATCTTTCTTTGCGGCAAAGAACGATTACAGATCACTTACATCACTTAAAGGAAATAGTCTGGGAGTTCTTAGGAAGTCTGATTACAAATGTAAATGTTATATTGGTTATAAACTAATATAACTAATCAAAACATATTGTTTTAATGTAAATGTTATATTAGTTATAAACTAATATACGATAACCTTCGCACGAATAACCGGCTGTTGGCTCTTTACGCTCCTTTCGAATATTATTGATTCAGTAAATTTGTAAAATGCTTTGAACACTTTCCTTTTATTACGACAATCAATAAATATCCGTAAAATTAGTGTAACATCTAACTTATGTTTTCAGCTATCTTTTTTCATGATCTGTTACGTTAATTTTTTAGCTATTTATTGATTGTCACAGCAAAAAAGTGTTCAGAGCATTTTACAAATTTGCTGAATCGATCAGAAGTATAGTTTTATGGATATATCTTTATTTCAACGTATTTTGCAAAAATTTGTGGCATGTGATTTATCGCTTCTAACATTATCAAATAAGGACTGCGGCAACTGATCAGGAGCTTAAGGGTCACTTTTACCAAGCTCCGGTTAAACTAACGTTTTAATAAGGCAGGATTCCAACGAAAGCTACACAAAGAAAATTTTATATTTATTTTTAATACAATTTTAAGTCACATTTTACTATTTTTTGCATTATCGGTGGACCATCTTGACTTTATAGACTAAATTACGATGCAACATAGTAAAATTTAAAATTAATCTCAACGAAAGCTACACAAAGAAAATTTTATATTTATTTTTAATACAATTTTAAGTCACATTTTACTATTTTTCGTATTATTGGTGGACCATCTTGACTTTATAAACTAAATTACAATGCAACATAGTAAAATTTAAAATTAATCTCACCTAACATGTTTTGTCATTTAACATAATAAAAATTTATAGGTGCAAAGTCATAATCTTTATTGTGTAACATTGTAAAATGCTACACAATAAACCTTAATTTTTATAATTTAAAAAATGTATTTTTTATGTTTTTTTTAATTATTTTTTCTTCTAATCTTTCTTTTTTTTTTATTAATTTTATTTATAATTAGTAATATTTTATTTATTATTAAATAGACAAAGAATATACAATTTTACTTAATCTGATAAAAATTTATTGATGATAAGTACAAAATAATAAGTACAATAAGTATTTTCACAATAAAAGAAAAATATTATATGATTATGGGATTCAAAGGAAAAATGGACCGTCTTTTTACAATTTCATGCATAAATTAAAAAAAAACTGAACAGTTTTCACTGAATGATTTAAAAGTGAGTGCAAATGTTTAAGTTAAAATTAAAAGAAATTATGATACTTATGAAAAAGTACCATATACATATTGCACATAAGTAGAGTGTTGAGATAAACGTGAGGATCCGGCACTGGCGACGTCGAAATATCTCGAGATAGGAAAGTGATTAGAGGAGAACTTGTCGTGTAAATCGATTTATTCTTTTCGAACGCTGAGAGACGACTGCGCTGTCTGCAGACGGCAAGCCGTGAATTTTGACAAACAGATATAAAGAGGGGGAACAGTGTCGATAGATTTATGATATCTAAAGTACAGATAAAGAGAGAGTATACATATATAAATATAAAGGACATATGAGTCCCTTGTAATGCGAACTCGAAGTCGGCTCGAAAACAACAAAAAAAGCGCGCAAATAAGTACGCGGAGAACGGTGTTTATAGAATTTAGCGCGATAGCATTTACAAATAATACTTGCTAGTGATTCGACTTTTCACAACGACCGTTCTCGATTAATTTAAGAAAATTTAACAGAGAATATTTTTAACTACAATTTTATTACATTATTTTGTCGAAACATAAAGAAACAACTTTATAACTTTTGAACTAATTTTCTAACAGTTAACAAAAATAGACTTGATCCACTTTTCCTCTGAGTTTCTCGTATAATGTAACATAATAATCTATAAACCATTATATAAATCATATTTAAACTAATATATAATCTAAACCATAATATAAACTATAAATAATAACCAAGATTGAAAGAAGTGAAATTCGTATACACCAAATTTTCGCATCTTATATCCAGAGTTTTGGTATATATTTATGACCATTAGGTGATTTAATTTGGCATGTAATTATTATTGTAGATGAAAGTATTTGTTGCAATTTAATACAGTCTCTATAAAAATCTTGACTATCAATTATTTTATAAGCCTCATAATGTTCATTTAAATAACACGAGTTTAAATTTTCTGTTAATATTAATATATTCTCATTTGATTGTCAAATTAAATCTGTCACTTTGTGAAAGATAGGTCCATTTTCTGATGGAATCATCAGGATTGTATTGCACTCTATGTTACAATTACCTCGTTTAATCCATTTTAAAGTCTGAACAACACCGAAACTTGAATCAATGTTGTGTGGTAAATGTGAAATATTTGCAATACTCTCAGTCTGCTTTGAACTTATCTCGTACGGTGCACATATTACTTTTTTTGTTAATAATCGATGACTTAATTTTAATTGATGTCGCAATGCTACAGTGTAACAAATATTAACTCTGCTAATGACAGAATGTGTGATAATTTTTCCTTCTCTATGTTTGCTCTCAAAACGCATAGAACAAATGTTCCATAACGGACTTAATAATCTCATTCTTTCTGGATAGTGTATAGCAATATGATGTTTAAATTTCAGATTTTCCGAAAATAATTCAACGCGTAAATGCAAATATTCTTCTATTTCAACGGCTAATAAATCATGTTCATTAACATGAATTGTTGTAGCAGTAATAACAGAAGTAATTCGTTTTAACACAAGATACAAATTCCAATATTTGTTTTCTCTATCTATCAAATGACCAATTATAAGTCCTAAATAATTTACGAAAGTGAGCATTTCAGCGGCTGACATTTGAAGGCGTTTATTTTTCAAATGGGTCTGACTAATTTCAACTGGTTTATTTTTTTTGTTTTTGTTAAAAGGAAAGCTTTGAATTAAAATATTTAATTGTATCAAAGTAAATTTCTTTTCAATATTAATAAAATGATTTATAAAAAGTGCAATATCGTAAGGAATTATTCCTTCTAAAAAGTCATGTTGTACATCAACGCTCATGTTTTCAAATAAATCATAACCTGGCACAGAATCGAAAATACATGATTCCTTCACTCCGCTTTTAGAAATGTTACATTGTTTTATATGTACGTTGTGAGTTTTATTATCTCTCAGCTTATAATCACGTTTATGCAATACTTTTTTAATGTTACTTTGATGCGTTAAACAAAATCTACAGAAATAATTGGCGTGAAAAGACTCACTAAAACCAAGAATGCTATGTAGACCTAAGTTGTCGCCAAGAATAAGTTCAAGAGAAAAATAAACTCGACTAGTTTGTTCATTATGATAAATTTCTATACCTTGTTGTTGTAATTTACAAAGCTCATCAACAGCTTTGTAAAAAATCGATTCATTAGTAAAAGTTTCTCTATCCAATGTATTGAATAAAATAAAAAGAAAAATATTGTCTAATTTTGAACGAAGTTCCTGAGGTAAGCAAAGCACACTCATATATACAGCTCCACATTTGGCTATGCCTTTGTGGCTACCTAAAGGATTGTTAGATTCATAATCATCATAATATATAGCTACAGGAAATACAATTTTGTACCAAATAAAATCTTTTTATTTTGCCAAAGAGATCCTTGCATAAAATTATACTTTGTTTTATTCGCATTGTCAAGTTTTTGAATGTAATTAAGTGTATGAGAAAAAATGTCAGGAAGTTCAAAAAAAGCTTTCAAAACTTTTGAAATTGGAATAAATTGGACAAATACTGGAATAGTTTTAGAAAATTACAGTATCATTTTGCATCTGATACTCTTTTCGTTCTCCAATTTTGCAAGTTTCAGGTGGTATAAATGTATCAATCTTTTGAAATTCATTAAAACATCGTCGCTCAGTTTCATATTTCTCTAAAGACACAGTAAATTGTTTAACAGTATTCATTATAAATTGAAGTTTTTCTGATAAAACATTATCTGGTTGCAATTGTTGAAGACAATTTTGTAATATGCCAAATAATAATTTAAATAATTTTGAAAAGTGTGTTATTATTTCTATAACTTTTATTTGTGGAATTTCTGACATAACATATAATCTTGAAAAAAATATTAATTCTAATTCCAACGATTTTATATAATCAGAACGATTAGATGATGCAGACTGTTCATTTGGAAAAATCATCATTGTTAAATGATGAATTTGATCTGATTGATTTAATGTTCTAATAGTAATGTCATTAGACAGTTCATTACATTGTCCATTTGAAAATTCTCTTTGAGCAATATTCATTTCATCCGTTGCAATTTAGTGACAAAAACTTGTGTTATTGTATCGGAAACGTACAACTTTACATTGGATAGAGAACTATCAGTACTAAAGTCGCGACTTTGAGAAATTGATTTTATCTTCTGAGAAATTGGAGACTTTCGTATCGAATGAACATTATAACAATGTCGTTTAAAAGATCTAAATATCGAATAAGCTCTTGAACAAAATTCTTCTGCGCATCGAAAAACTTTTTCTTCTGAATGTACCGACTGAATGTAATGTACTAACTCGTATATTATGCGCAAAATCACATTTACAAATAAAGCAAAGCATTTTGTTTGATTGAAATCGTTAAAATTTTCAAAACAAAAAAAATATTTACAACGTTATCTTACCGGTATTATTGTGTGTTAATAACTTTACAAATTTTACCTACAATTGCTCGCAAAGCTATTGGAACAATATCTCCGCGGTTTTTTATTTTATAATAACCTTGTTGAAGAAACATCCATAAGGAATATGCATTTGGTGGATATTCGCAGTCGATTGCGAAACAAATTTTGAACGCAAAATCTATTGCACGTAAACACGAACCTGTGTTTGAAACAGTGTAGACTCTGTTATTTAAAATAATATATGACGCCGTGTTTTCAAGGATAGGTCCAACAATGACAGGAACTGGCTGTTGAGCGAGAATACTTCCAACTTTGAGTTTGGTTAAATTTAATATCGTTTCCAAGGTACCAGCAGACTATTAACGAAAAAAAGTATAAAGATATTTATTTTCTTAAGGCTCCTGGTCTCGTAGCCGTGAACTCCGCGTTGACAGTGGCGACATAATTGTGGTAGGAATAAGAACCCAGTCGAATTTACCCAGTCAATTTATCGTATAAGTAAATAGTGTAACAGTTTGACCTAATCAATTGGTTAGGTCAAACAATTCGATAAAAGTAAATTACTGAATAACATACAAAATGCTAATTTATAATTTAAAAATTTGTTTACATAAACTTTCCTGCAAATCTGTATATATCTAATCATTAAAAATTTTTAAATTAAAAAATTTTCTTATTTTCCCGATAAATCTATATGTAATGTAATATAGTAATCATAGTAATCAATATCTAAAGTAATATTATATGTACTGTAAAGCAGCGCTCGGAATTAGTTGTACATTTCGGGCCAATTCAAGAGACGACGCCTCCTGTCCCCCCACTACCGACCGGCCGCTGGCGGTCGAGCCGCCGATAGCTCTGACGCAGGAGCGTTTTATATAAGAAATAGGCTCGGTTGTTGAGGCACCTCTCAAAAAATAGTAATATTTTCTTTGCTACATAAATAATGTTTATTTTCATTTAATAATTAAATATATATATATTATGTATTAATAAAAATAAACATTATTTATGTAGTGAAGAAAATGTTATGATTTCCCGAAAGATGCCTAAACAATCCAGCCTATTTCTAATATAAAACGCTCCTGAGCCAGAGCTATCGACCGCCAGCGGCCGAGCGGTGGTGGGGGAACAGGAGGCGTTGTCTCGGAAATCGGCCCGAAATGTGCAACTAATTCTGAGCGCTAAAATATGGCAACAAATAAAATAAAATCGTATCTTGATTATCTGTAACAAATTTTAATTTTGTTTGAGGTTTTAAAAAAAATATTTTGATTAATTTACTAAAAAAATTGAAAACAAACCACAAGTGGCCTTAAACCTTAAGTGACAATGTTGATAAAAAATGAACAAGACCTTTATCTTCTACATTTGTAATTTTTACTGTTGATAGTTTTTTAATCAAAAAATTTCTTATTTTTGACCAATTTAATAGTAATGATGAGCTTTCAGGATACAAATAATTGAAATCTGATTAAAATAATTTAAGAACTTTCTCAACTCGCAAACACGCGTGTGATTTCAAATAATTTTTAACTTCTGTTTTTTCTTTCATTAAATATATCCGCCGTGCTTCGAACGTTTCACGCCATAAAGTTGCCACTTTAATCCATGAATCGACTAATGTCTTCAAAACATTAAGTTTGGCAATTGTGTCTTCAGACAATGTAGGTTGACAGTATTAGATTTACGATTTTGCAATAATAATTTGTCTTTATAAAGAACAGTTTTTCTATAATTATAGTGATACCATAATTTGCCACTTGCATTAATTGGTTCACCGTCTACCACGAACTGTTCGTAATATGTATTTTCCTTTTCATCAGAAAATGTTTCTGTTATTTCCTTTGCCAACGCTTGAAATTTTGCACTTGAAATCCTGAAACAAAATATATTAAAAAATAATTTTTACTTTTTTTTATTACACATTGCATATAAAAATTTAATAAATAAAATTAGACTTACTCTAAAGTACGGAGTTTCTGTTGTAGAGGAAGTTTCAGTAGAATGTTGTTTAATTCTCTTCGTATTATAAGCCGTGATAATCAATTGCGAGCACTCGGTGTTAAAAATCCGTGCTGTTTTTGGATGGACAAAATAGACAGACCTTCCCCCTCTTCAATTAAAAAGTTATACGACTCCTAGACAAATAAAACTTATAATTTAGGTGAAAGAATAAATAAAAACTACAATGTTATAATTATGTTGGAGATAACAAACCGTCTTATCATTAACTCTAATTCTATGTTGAGTACTATCCAGTTACTGTTGTGATTGAATAATTTCAGCTACCTCAGAACTATTTGATAAATCTTTAGTCAAAATCTAGAATTAACAATTTGTACAAATGTATAAATACATATTGAGATAAAGGTTTAAGTATTACGTAAAAATACTTTAGCTTGATCAAATACTTTAGCTTGATACGTTAATAAGTTTTCTTCTAATTATAAAAATAATAATGTATACTAAACTGGTGCCACTGGCGATTGTATACAAAAGAAAGACTGTTTAGATTCTGTGTTCTGAGGAGTTTGAAGCGGTGTTAAATCTTCTCTCTCACACTCTTTCTCATTTTCAAATGTCTACAAAAATAAATAAGGGAAAGTTATTTTTGTTTTGCATAATCTTTAAAAATAGTCTATTTTTACATTAAAATAAGGAAAAAAATAAAATACGTATCGCCATATATTATATCGTCTTAGTTAGCCCCACAGATAGAAACGACGACTTTGTATTTGAGAAGGTGCTAGTAGTAGTTTTATTGTTATAGCCAGTATGTGATTGAGATGCAGCAACTGGATCAGTCCACTTCCACTCATTAATCTATATATTTTAAGTAAAATAAATTTAAACATTTATTACATTGAAAACTATAAAAATTGAAATAAAATTCAGATAATCGAAATATTGAAATAATAATTTTTGGACAAAAAAATATGGAATTTTAATTTTAGTTATTTAAATTTTTTTATGCTGTTAGAAATTATCTCTATAAATAATAAAGTTAATCCAAATTTATGGAACGATTAAACGAAACATTATTTGAATTATCAAAATATAAATGTAATGTCTTTACTAAGTTAGGTGGATGGTTGTGAATTAATTACGACTTGGGTTGAACACTAATATGGCTAAGGCCAATATATTTAATAAACTTGTAATAAGAAATGAAATACGCTAATCGCGGACTAATACGACCGACCATGCGGTTGTGACCGGACACGTAGGGTGGAAGGAACCAAACGTGGACTCACCAGCCTCCAGGTTTCAGCGCTTTCGCTTCTATCAACAGTTGCCAGCTGTTTTTCCCTTTACCAACAGCAAGGTTGAACGCTGCGTCGGTTGATCCACTGCCTCCTTATCGGATGTCGGCCTTCTCGGTCGAATCGGACTCATTGTAATCCCATCCGCGAGCTTTACGGCTTACACTACACTCGCGCATCTATTTATTAATCGTAGCTTTTCTGTTGGTTTATTTATTACATTGAAAACTATAAAAATTGAAATAAAATTCAGATAATCGAAATATTGAAATAATAATTTTTGGATAAAAAATATGGAATTTTAATGACAGGATGACAGGACTCCCAGGATTGCCAGATTGCCACATGGATCGTTGGATGACTCGCGCTAAGGTAGGTATGGATGTAATTCAGTTCGACACAGGTTGAAATATTTTAATGAAGTAAAATATTTATTCACAGTTATCACCGAAGTGATTATTACACGCACGATACATTTTGGTATTATGCACTACGCGGTTCGCGTCGCGTGAGGCCGACAATTCCGGACCTCAATATGATGTTCGGCCCACTATTCGCCGAAACATCATTGCTTACGTGTAAGATTATTGCCGTCGATGCGGGATCCGATCGCTAAGAGCTCTCGACTCTCGATTCTCACCTTCGAGAGCGACTCTTTCCGACTCCCCCACTTGGCTCGATCGTTCCCTTTTATATCTCCTGGCTACCGCTTTCCCCTTCCTTGGCGGCGCTCGCCAATCCGGTTCCAGATTATGTGGTAGCTAGACTTCCGCCAATCGGTGTAAAGGTCACCCGATAAAGACGCATGTTGTTGACGTCGGCGGCGGCGGCATCGAGCCATCAAAAGGACAATAGCCCATTCATGCGTAGTGGTAAAAGTTTAGCGGTGCTCGGTTAAATATTGACCGACTATTTTTATTTTCAGGTTTCTTTGATAGCTTTTACCGCTGTCTGCGCTATCGTTCTTTTGATTTTTTATATAGAAATCAAATGCTACAGGCCGATCGAATATTTTTACTCGTGTTGACAAATAAAATTGGTTTTTGCCTGTAGTTACGGATGACAACGAAATTATACTAATAATAACGAAACATCCTCCTTTTGAGGTTACGTGACTCGCGTTTGTTTTCTAGATAACATAAAATAATGAATTCGCGAGTCAATGACGAACATAAAATTTATTGAAAATTAATTTAGCGTCTTGTCGGTCAAGACACTAAATTATGGTTATATTTACACTTACTGACTAATAACTAATGTAAATAGAACACTTAATCTAAGTTCTACGCCCTTTTAATATCTACGAGGCGTAGCTTTAACATATTGCGACTGGCTTCTAATTAAATCAAAATAATTTGTTTTCCGTTTTTACGGATGCATTTAATACATTAAAATAAACAAACTTTTAGTGTTTTTATTCACGCCAGATTATTCGCCGTTTTCGCGAGGTATTTTGTTTTCCGGTTGTTTCCGGTTTTTTGCTCCCTTGCCTCAGCGGTGTTTCAGGCTCCGCTCCGGTTGCCCTTGGTTCCGCTGCTGCTTTCCGGCTCGTGACCGGTGGATGGTCTCAAGGTTAGGTTGTGACCGGACACGTACGATATCAACCGAACCTGTAAGGTGGAAGGGAACCATGCGTGATTTACCGGCCCGCAGACATCAGTGGTTTCGCCAGGCGTCACGGTCGCCAGCTGCTTTGACCCATCCAAAGCAACAGCAAGAGTTCCCCGTCGCTGTGATTCTTCAATGTCCTGCTGGATCTCGCCACTGGAACAGTTGGCTGGTACCACTGCAATCCATTTGCGACGAATACTTTGAACTTCACTATTCGCGCCACTCTCACGCAGGACTTTACTAATTTCTCCTTTTATTTTCAGATTTCCAAGATGCCTCCAGGATCTCCATCGTAGTTGGTACGTCAGGATGTTCACTACGAAGAGAATAGCCCATCGAGAGGTAAGTTTATATCGAACGCACGTGAGAGGTAAGTATTTGGGAATGACTCTTGACACTTTTGTATGATAATAAAATTACAGTTTATTGTTTGTCACAAAAGTACATCAAAAAAATATTATAACGGCGCACGCACTTGCACGAATGTGCGATCTCTTCGCGTCGCCACATCAAACATAAATTGGTTATCGCAATTTATTGATCGTTTTTACATAATGGTAAAAGTAACACTTCACGTACATCCTCCTTTGCGGTAGGAGTCGCGATAATCTATCACCGCACTACTGTTTAACGATTAAGATGGTATAAGGTGGCCATGGTGTCCCTTCGAAGCGTGACTCGCCGTGAGACACGCCAGGAACCCGTCTTTGCGCACCAACTCCTCGAGATGGTGAATTCCGTTCTTTATATACTCCGACAGCGATCGCCTCCCTTCCTTCTTGGGTTCAGCCAATCCGGATTCTCACAGGTGGTAGCTGTCGTCCGCCAATCATGTTTCCGCCGCCGTTGATGAAAGGCGCCGGTTGTTTACCGCATCGGAAAGCGTTTGTTGTTGTTCGTCTTATATGGAATGTCTCGCGGCGAATGTTTTGCCGCGCTCGGTTTAGTATTGACCGAGTTTTTACTTTTCGGTCGCCTTTGAATACTTCGCCGACATAGGTTTTTGATCAAATGCCGACGTTCGGTTATTATGGCGTCGCTTTACGTATGCGACTTGGCGTTTCAATAATAATAATAATAAAAAAATCACCGCTATCAATATGTGACTCGTTTCGCCACGGCGGTGATTCGAATTTAAAAGAATCTATTCTTGCTGCGTTATTGAAAATTGTACGTTATATCTTTAATACGAAATCATAATTCCCGGATTTGTCCGGTTCCTTAATAATTAGTCTAACGCGGTTTACCTTATTAAACTACTTATCACTACGTATTCTACGTGTAGTCCTAATTGCTAGAACGCCGTTTCGCGTGTCCTACGTATACGCGGAACGGTTGTTACGCTAATCTATTGGTTTTTTAATGTAATTTAAACAGCGAATAATTGTTGCTCGGATGGCAAATAAAAAGTCTATCTTTACGTATTTACAAAATAAAAAAAAAACTAACTTAAAATTTATTGTGATCTTGGGAATTTTTCCATCACCGAAGGTCCGCTGCTTTGGTTGCCGGAGCGTTCGCCGCGTGGTTTCGCTCCTTTATTGGGCTGGGGTTTCCGCCTCGTGACCCACTTCTGTCGGTCGCATTCCCCCTTCTTCGATAGATTTGGATGTTTCCGATGCCATCGATTCAGTTGAGTCGGAAAGCCTTCTTATATTGCGCCTTCGCTTTTTTTGGTCTCTGCGCTAGGAATGACGGTTTTTGTCATTCTTTAAACGCATGATTTGTTCGTCGTTCTCATCTAAAGACGATTCTCTATAGGATATTCGCGTGTCGCTTCGCTTACGCTTTTCTCTTAAGATTACGTTAGTCTTGATATTGTCGATGATATGCCGCATCCCCCTTGAAATGTTGGTTATGTCAGTTATTTTAGGAAGTTCTTTGCTGATTGAAGCTTCCGGTGTGACATTCTCATCGTTTTGACGTGGGTTGACGTTTTCTTTGCGCGATGCTTCTTCTTTGCTCGTCTCCACGTATTCCTCCAACGATGGTGTATTTTGATCTGTTTGGGTGTTTCGCGCTGGGCACGTTGTGACATTTGTGGCCCAATCCGCGTAGATTGTACGTTTGGCTTTGCCGCTTGTTATTTTGTACACGAGAGTAAATGGTTTTATCTTTCGTTCTAATTTTCGCCCGAATCTTTGGACACTCAAGCTTACGATGAGTGAGACTGAAACGGTACGTTGTTTTGCGCGGAGTAACTCGTTGGAGTCAGGAGTTCGGTCGGTTGGGGGCACGCAGAAGAATGCTCGGATGAAATAAATAAAATGAAGTAATAAAACAAGATTTATTTCTTAACTGATGAAGTCTATACTTTACAAATCCGTGTGGATACAGAGCGTTTTAATGTGTTGGTTTGAACGCGGTTTATAAATTATCTCGGCGGTGATGAATAATTCTGACGAGAAAGCGTCAGCGCAAGCGCGGGTGTTGCAGTGGCCCCTAGGCGACTGCGAGCGCGTGGGTCGATGCGTTCGAGCGACGGCAAGGATCGATCGACTGATCGATATGTTCGGCCGCGTGCGCGGTGGTGTCGATGTTCGCCGCTGGTTCGATTAGTTCGCGATTGCCTGCCGGATTTGAGGACCTGATTTTAAAAGGATGAAGACGGGAGCGAGGACGCGCGTATTGCCCGCGTCTCGAAATGGCTGGTGTTCTAACGTGGAGCCAAGTATTCCCGGTGGTATACGGGTAGGCCCGTATGTAAGAATGAAGCCGAGTGCGCTCGGTAATATACGAGTGTGCTCGTATTGAGGTAACGAGACCGAGTATGCTCGGTTATAATACGAGTGCGCTCATATGCGAGGAAACGAAACCGAGTATGCTCGGTAATATACGAGTATGCTCGTATGCGAGGAAACGAAACCGAGTATTCTCGGTAACGTGCGAGTATGCTCGCACGAAGGAACGGAGGACGGTTCTTGGCGGCCGAGTATGCTCGGCAGGAATACGAGTATTCTCGTATCGTGGTCTAGAGCCGAGTATGCTCGGCGAGGATACGGGTGTGCCCGTAACGTGGAAGCGGTTCCTGGGGCCGAGTATGCTCGGTTGGTGCACGAGTATGCTCGTGCTCGTGAGGCTGCTGGACATAGACTTCGAGTATTCTCGAAGGATTACGAGTGCTCTCGCAACAGGACGTTCACTGGCGAGCAGTGAACGGGATCTGGTGGTAAAAGCGTACAGCCGGGCCTCTTTTATACCCGGCTGCCGCCCGACTGGCGAAGGATCGGCAAGCATCGGCGGTTTAGCCGGCGGACCCCCACCTGGTAAATTTCGAAAACGGTCGGGTGTGGAGGGCCGTCCGGCGATTGACCGTCGGTGTTTATATGAAAAGTTTATCGGCGCGCGATGCGCCCTTTTTGGCTACGGACGATGTTCGGTCCGTAGCCGTGACGATGCATGCTGCATCGTTACAAGACTTTGGTTTGCTCGTCATCTCCGCTCAAGATGAATTTGTCCATTATTGTTTCAGGATTTCGCGTAGCCATGTTGACCTTGTTTAGGATTCCGAGAGCCTCTTCATCTCTGTTCGGGCACGGGTAGGTGTTCGCACAATTTGGCGGTGATCACGCTGCGTCTAACCGGCGAATATATTGGACACACATAAGGCCAATCACAAATTCGTTTACAAACGTTTCGCAGCCAAGTGATCAAGCGCGCGGTCGTTACGTGGCTTTAGCAGGGGAAGGCCACGATTTCGAGCCTGACTACTATTCATTTAAAAGGCTTCTAGTCAAGTCGTTTTCAGAACTCGGGCCGAATTAGCAAAGGTTCCCATTTGAGTATTCCGAGATTCATATTGTTCAAATCTTGTCTATTCCGTCGGTTCTGCGTGTAAAGTGTGTGCGCGAATAAAACAGCTAAGCCAGTCCAGTGGAATTTCTATTTTTTTAACACCATTCCCAGAAACCCGCTCCGGCAAAACAAAAAATAAGAAATGTTTTGATAATATCGAAGGTGTTGCGACATTTTCTGGTCCTTCGAGCTGGATTGCGGGCGGATTACACAAGGACAAATTAGTGAAACAAGTACAATTAACACCTCGATATTAATCGCAAGTCGCTCTAATAATTCCAGGGCGTAATTTCAGTGCCACTATTTGTGCGTGCGTGATTAAGTGAAATTCCTTTCGCCACGCGTCAAACATTGATTCGAGAGTGGATCCAGCTCGTTGTCTTGGGATAGCGCTTTCTTTGTTTTCTAACATTAACACGGCCTTGAGCTGTGTTTACATCGGGCCGACGCACATCAGCCGTCAATAAAACGGTGCTCGCCGATTGCGCGATCCTCTCCTCTTGCGCGCGCGCAAAACGGAGTCCGGCAATTCACGCGTGTGAATGTACCGGGTGTACATTGCTGCTCCTGATTATTCTACCACTTATCGACTCTCACGCAGTTAGGTACAATGTCGTCGCTCGACGAACTGCTCACCAGGCAAGACGCCAACATCGTGCAACTTTCCCGTGCCCTGCCTAATTTGAAAAAACTCGGTGTGAACAATTTCACGATTTCCAAGGTGAAGAATCGGCTTGCTGCTTTGGAGAAGATGTAGGAGAAGCTGCGGGACACCAACTTCCAGCTACTCTATCTTGACTCCGAGGAGGATAAGGGGCAGCTCGAATCTTCACGCGCAATGTTTTCTTCCGAGCGGAAGAAACATACCTCGAGGCTTCCGATTACATGACCGAGGCTATCGGATCCCTGGACCATGCAGTTTCTTCTCGGACCATCTCCGGAGACGCTAGTGCAATTAATTCGACCATAGCGAATATCTCCGCGACTAGACTCCGCAGAATCAAACTTCCCGAATTTTCCGGCGATCGACTAGACTGGGAGCATTTTTGCGACATGTTTGAATCGTTGGTTATAAATGACCTGTCATTAATTAATGTCACGCGATTACATCATTTAAAGGCGAGTCTCAAAGGCAATGCTGCTCTTTTATTGCGCCATTTCAAAATAACCGAGAGTAACTTCGAGTCTGCGTGGAAGGCATTAACCGATGAATTTGCGAATACGCGTTTGATAATCAATTTTCACACTTACACGCGATCGCGGAATTGCCAATTCTCAAGAACGAGACGGCTAGCGCGCTTCGCAATTTACGCGACGTGGTGAATTCTCGTCAAGAAATTGCCTACTCGAACACGTCAAGAGTGGCAGATGGAGTTAGGAGACACGTATGAACCTCCCACTTACGACGCGTTCTCGAAATTCATATCAAGGCGAATACGAGGACTCGATAACGAGAGCCCTCTTGGCGCGAGCGAAAGCGTAGCCGTGAAATCGCGTAGTTTGAATGCGAGAGTTCATACTTCTAATAAACAGCTGATCGATGAATCACGAAAATGCCCTGCTTGTTCTGAGAGCCATTTGCTCTTCCGGTGTAAACAATTCTTTTTCTTGAATGCGGATCAGCGTTTCGCTCTCGTCAAGAAGTTAAAATGTTGCGTCAATTGTTTGCGTCTTGGTCATGCGACCACTGCTTGTACAAATTCGCGCAAATGTTATAAATGTGATAAGCCACACCATACGTCTTTGCACCGCGATAATAAGCATTTCGAAACCAATGCAAATTCCGAGGACAATTCCGCAAATACTGCCAATGTAAACAAGCCAATTGCTGGCCCATCAGTTCTCACTGCGTCGACAGGAGCGCCGAGGAATTATGCCACGGTATTACTCGCCACCGCCTGGGTGAAATTGCGTACCCCCGACGACCGAACGGTACGAGTGCGTGCTCTGCTCGATCAGGGATCAGGGATCAACGCATTCGTTCATCTCGGAAACATTAGCCAAAATCTCCGCACGTCCCGTCAACGTACGACACTGCCTGTGACCTGCTTCGGAGAGCAATATTCGGGCACCGCAAAATCCATGGTCAACCTCGCTCTCGAGTCGCGTAAATCAAATGACCCATCGCTTCCGGTGACAGCCTACGTATTCAGTAAGATCACCTCATACGGTACTTCTAAGAGAAGCCCCGTCTCGAAGTTGCCACATTTACGCGGTCTCGACCTCGCCGATCCCGATCCCGCCGATCGTTCGTCGATTCAACTTCTCATTGGAGCGGACTTATACGGAGCTGTATTATTAGAAGGGCTCCGCAAAGGTCCACTGGAAAGTCTTACTGCGCAATGCACAATTTTCAGTTAGATTGTTACCGAGACAGACGCACAAGCGTCAGTTTGTGCTGCCTCCGTAAACAGCATGTCTGTGGATCTTGATAAACTCCTCGTGCGTTTTTGGGAAACAGAAGAGGTTCCCACGAAATCAATTCTCACGGCCGATGAAGAAAGCTGCGAAACGCATTTTTGCACGACACACAGGGGGGAGAGTGGACGCTATATCGTTTGCCTTCCGTTTAAGCAGTTGCCTCCGCCGATCGGAGAATCATTGCCAATCGCTTCGTGCTTTTACGGCAAACTTGAAAGACAACTTTCTCGCAAACCGCATCTCGCCCTTGCATACAACTCGTTCCTCCAAGAATATCGAGATTTAGGCCACATGGAGCTCATCTCCGCGACGGAACCATCATGCTCCTCCGTTGTCTACCTTCCGCATCACCCGGTAAGGAAGGAGGACGGCCTGACGACTAAGATCAGGGTCGTATTTAATGCTTCAGGCAATACGTCAAACCAAACGTCGCTGAACGACCACTTGTTCGTTGGACCCAAACTCCAGACCAATTTACCGACCATCTTGATGAGATGGCGGCAACATAAATTTGTCTACATTTTGGACATCGCGAAGATGTTTCGCCAAATAATCATGCACCCCGCGGACAGGGATTATCAACGAATACTCTGGAGATCTTCTCCGCAATCTGCAATTCAGTCGTACCGTTTACGTACGATTACGTACGGTATCGCTCCAGCGCCCTATCTCGCGATAAGGGTACTTCATCAACTGGCCAGGGATGAGGGTGATCGTTTTCCTCTCGCACGTTCGATTCTGCTCAACGAGACTTATGTTGATGACATACTCTTTGGCGCGAACGATATAGAAACCGCGAATGCTACGCGAGTTCAATTGATCGACTTGCTCGCGGCGGGCGGTTTCCGTCTTCGGAAGTGGGCCGCTAACTACAACGCAATGCTTGAAGACGTACCACAGAAGGATCAAGCTATGGCAAGCGAGTACCCGCTAGAAGAGAAACCCAGCATCAAGGTTCTCGGCATTTCGTGGTCCCCGCGGAACGACTCGTTTAAATTCAAGGTCTCGCTCCCGCCCTCTGCGGCTTCGACTAAACGGTCCGTGCTTTCTACAGTCGCACGAGTCTTCGATCCTCTAGGGTAGGCTACGCCTGTAGTCATCGTCGCAAAAATACTGATGCAGGAGCTATGGATACGGAAATGTGACTGGGACGACCATCTTCCCGAAAACCTCAACGAAAGGTGGGAGAATTATTGTAGATCTCTCGCGATTCTTGCCGAAATCCGAATTCCTCGCTGGATTGGACAATCCACACAAGTGACGAGTACAGAGCTACATGGCTTTTCCGACGCTTCACTCAAGGCCATGGGAGCTGTCGCTTAAATGCGAATTACTTACTTTAACGCCGACGTTAAGGTAGTCCTCATTGCGGCGAAATCAAAGGTAGCGCCTGTTAAAATCTTTAGCATCCCGAGATTGGAGTTGAACGCGGCCGTGCTTCTCGTCAGGCTCCTCCGTTACGTTACCAAGACTATGCCACTAATCAACGTTCCGACCCATTGTTGGACAGACTCCACTATCGTTCTCGAGTAGCTGAAGAAACACCCAGCCACGTGGACGACATTTGTGGCCAATCGGGTTGTGGAAATTCAAACCGCGCTCCCCGCGGCGGAATGGAAGCACGTACCGACAAACTTAAATCCCGCAGACATTGCGTCACGCGGCATCGCTCCCAATGAGCTTCCATCTTTCGATAAGTGGTGGACCGGCTCCACCTGGCTGCGAGAATCACCTACGTCATGGCCGATCTCAGCATGTCGTATCCATGAAGAGATGGGCGAGCTGGATCGCAAAATAGCGGCCGAACTTCGCAAAGCTGTTGTGACGCACGCCGAAGTCACGCCGAAGTCACGCCGAATCTACTCGCGCTTAACGATCTCCCTAATAGAATGTCATTGTGGACTCGCTTACTACGAGTTACGGCGTATGTGCTCCGATTCATTGCCCGCGTGCGGATAAGATCAATATTGACAAAGGGGATTAGTTCCCGCCTTACGGCCACCGAAATTAACGCTGCGAAAGACTTTTGATGTAAATAGGCTCAGGCCGATTCATTTGCTTCCGAAATAAACGCGCTCGAACAAGGCCAACCGATTTCGTCGAGGAATCCACTGCTCAAATTCACGCCATTTCTTGATAACAAGGGTACGTTACGCCTAGGCGGGCGGCTGGAAAACTCGTTTCTTGCTTTCACAGAGAAGCACCCAGTAATTCTACCCCGACACCGAATCAGTGTATTGATTATCAGTCACGCTCACGCGCAAACACTACACGGAGGCCCTCAATTGACTCTCTGCGTCATTCGACAGATGTATTGGATCGTCGGTGCGAGGAACCTCGTGAAATCGATGATACACCGTTGCGTTCCATGCGTTCGTCAGCGAGCAGTTATCCCGATCCAACTGATGGGCAACCTTCCGGCGTTTCGTATCTCGCCATCACGTCCGTTTTTGCATACGGGTGTCGATTATGCTGGCCCGTTTGCCATTATTATGCGCAAAAGTCGAGGGCAGAAGGCCTACAAGGCTTACATCGCCGTTTTTGTTTGCCTCTCGACACGCGCTGTTCATTCGGAATTAGTTATCGATCTGTCGACGGAATCATTTCTCGCCGTCTTTAAGCGATTCGCCTCTTGTCGTGGCATTCCGAGCGACCTCTACTCCAATAATGGAACCAATTTTCAAGGAGCAGAGAAAGAATTATCGACGACATTTTGCCGTATCGTCAACAGTTCAGATTTGGGAACGCAACTAGCCACCGATGGCACTTCGTGGCACTTCATTCCCCTCGCGGCGCCTCACTTCGGTGATATTTGGGAGGCGGGCGTAAAGAGTATGAAACATCACCTACGTCGGGTTGTCGGTAATCATACACTTTTGTCGGACGAGTTCGCGACGCTTCTCTGCCAAATAGAGGTATGTCTCAACTCGAGACCCATTTCCGCCCTCACGGCTGATCCAGAAAACTTCGCGACGTTGACCCCTGGACACTTCCTAATTGGAGCTTTATTGGCAGCCGTTCCCGAGGAGTCAGTGCTCGAGCTCCAGGAGAATCGATGGTCGAGATATCAACGGGTACGAGCGATGCTCGAGCACTTCTGGCAGAGTTGGTCCCGCGATTATCTACACACTCTTCAGCAACGGACAAAATGGACTCGAGCGCACCTTGAAATTAAATCCGGAGAGCTTGTTCTCTTACGCAACAATTTGCTACCGCCGTCGAAATGGAGCCTAGATAGAGTTGTCGCGGCTGATCCAGGTGGTGACGGACATGTGCGCGTGAGGAACAAGGACTTGGTATTCATGCGACCTATCGCACAGGTCTGTCGTCTCCCTGTAGACTGTGACTCCGCGTGAACCGTTGGTAATGCGAAGCTCCGTTCCATATGAACCATTATTATAATCTCGCTTCCTGGAACTTCTGCTTATGCTGTGTCTACTCTCCGATACCTATCGTACCGTTCTGGATACGAGGCGGGCGGTATGTTCGGGCACGGGTAGGTGTTTGCACAATTTGACAGTGATCACGCTACGTCTAACCGGCGAGTATATTGGACACACATAAGGCCAATCACAAATTCGTTTACAAACGTTTGTAACAGTACGCACTGTTACTAAACGCCACGCGGGCGTCACGTGTACATTCCCCATTACGGGCCGCATTCCGATCCCCCAACTCAAGGGTAGTAGCTTGAGAAGGGGTACCTGCCGGGTAGGGTAGCACCCCAAGTGGGGGTAGCGCGATCGGTATAAAAGCTGGCTGGCGGAGCAGACCGACACCATTCCCCCGAGTACGACTCGGACAAGCCTCAGGGCGCACTCTGAAGCTCTGGTCGTACTCGCTCCCATCCCTTCCGTCGTTCTAGGAGCAGGGCGTTCTCTGCTTCGGTCGGGTGTTTCCGGCGTTCGACTTCCTATATCTCGTCGTTCTAAGAGCAGGGCGTTCTCTGCTTTGGTCGGGTGTTCCCGGCGTTCGACTTCCGATTTTCCGTCGTTCTAGGAGCAAGGCGTTCTCTGATTCGGTCGGGTGTTCCCGGCGTTCGACTTCCGACTATCCGTCGTTCTAGGAGCAGGGCGTTCCCTGCTTCGGTCGGGTGTTCCCGGCGTTCGACTTCCTATATCCCTCGCACGAGAAAAGATTCTCTCTGTCTTCGGACACAGCGCACCGACAACCGTCGACGACTTAGCAAGGCTCGGATACACGCGGTATCACTTATTTTTTAATACTTTGACTCCGTACCGTACAAACCGACCGACTTAGGATTAATCATATTCATAGTTGTTTAATTGCGGCCAAAGGCGCGACACGTTTAAGAAATTACGCAGTTTACTCATTATCCGTTTATTTCCGATATTTGTATCCGTTTATACCGACGAAATATTAAATAGTTTAACCGATAGGGAAATACTTATGTACTCATTGTTAAATGTTTTCTTTTATAATTATATCGTTAATCCAAAACGCTCTCTTGAATAAATATTTATTTTGCTTTTAATTTGTTTTGATTAATTTGGAGTCTTCCGAAAAACCACACGAACGAATTCTGGCGAACCGGCGAGTTATTCCGCGTCGTAAGAATCCGCTTTGCTACCTACGCACCGTCGAAATTCCGCATCGTTACGCACCGCCCGTGAGGCGTAAAAATACGCACCGTTACATGGCGCCCAAACAGGGACCGGTTTAAAGTTAAAACAAGACTCCAGATTTAGAGACAAATGAGTACATAGGTTAATTATTTACTTAAAGACCAAGTTGTTGAGATATTAGAATCTTATAACATTGATAGTACCGGGACTTTAGAAAACGACTTCGGCTATTTATTTCACAAAGGCCTGATCTGTTTCAATCTTTCGCGGGTAACCTGGACAATATGCCGAAGAGCAATTATTCGGCCAAAGTCGACGACGCGCCAGCGGAGGAATTGGTTGTCTCACCGGTATTAAGTATTATAGAGCGGGCAAAGCTCCTAAACAAAATGAGGAAATGGGGCCTCCATTTTGATGGCAAGGATCCGTTCTTCTTCTTGGAACGGGTAGAGGAGCTCGGCCAGGAATATGGCTTCACAAACAAGCAGCTACTCCTCGGCCTACCGGAAGCATTAAAAGGCAATGCCTTTTTATGGTTTAGAAACCATAGGGCCTCTTGGAATTCATGGTACGACTTTTGTCTGGACTTTAAAGCGTTCTATCTGCCACCAGGATACCCGCGACAACTCAGACGAGAGATACAAGGCAGGCAGCAGCAACCAAGCGAGCCATTCGACGCTTTTGCCATAGCATTACAGACGTTAATGCGACGAGCCGGAGGGTACTCGGAACAAGAGAAATTAGAGCAAATCTACGAGAATATAAACTTGGATCTCCAATTATATATTCCACTTGAGAATATACGCACGCTGAGCGAACTGCACGCAAAGGTCGTGAATCTAAAAAAGATTCAGCAACGCCAAAAAGAGCGATGACCAAGGTTCCCCGAGAAAAACAACCGAAACTCAGTCGCCCCAGCTACATATAACAAAGATGAATGCTGCTGGCGATGTAAGCAGCGAGGACACACCCGCTGGAACTGCAAACATACGCCTAAGAAATTTTGCTCCCAATGCGAGAAAGATGGAGTCCTGACTAAAGATTGTCATTCTCTAAAGGGAAACGAAACGCGGGTCGGGGGAAAAGCGGCGTACGCCCGGCCTGAATCAAAATAAAGTACACGCCGAGACCGCACGTCCTTCTGAAGATCGAAGGAAAATCCGTTTGGGCTCTGCTTGACTCTGGATCTGAAGCCTCACTGCTCAATAGCGAGACCGCTCAATTAATAAAAAGAAAGCCGACCACGACGAGCGAAATAATACATTTAGCAGATGGTTCAGAAGTAACCATTAACCAGACTGTCCATTTATCGTTGATAATACCAAGAAAGACAGTTCGTCATAAATTTGCGGTACTACCATCACTAAGTACGCCCATTCTCATTGGGACAGATCTTTGGGCTAAATTGCAAATTAATTTACCGCCCCTCCGGCTCAACCGCAATATAAGCACTCGACTATCGGCTTTGTTACCACCGCTCCGGCTCTTGATAAGGCAAAAGAACCATACCGGCTAAAAGAATTTTTAGATAAAGAGTTACCGAAATTCGAAAGGATTAGAGGCCCCACAGACCTAATCGAACATAATATTCGATTAAAACCAGGACCTCCAATAAAGCAATGATATCGGCCACGAAATCCGGCCATGCAGAAAATTATTGACGATAAAATCTAGAAAATGGAAAGCCAAGGCGTAATCGAAGCATCAACTAGTGCCTGGTGTTCTCCGGTTGTCATAGTTAGAAAAAAAGACGGAACTCACCGATTCTGTATAGATTACAGAAAATTAAATAATGCTTCAGAGAAAGACGCCTATCCATTGCCGCACATCACTGCTACCTTCGAGAAATTAAGAGGAGCCCGCTATCTCTCAACTCTAGACCTAAAAAATGGGTATTGGCAGGTACCCTTATCTAAAGAAAGCCGACCAGTTACCGCATTTACCATACCTGGCCAAGGACTCAAGCAATTTTGGGTAATGCCTTTTGGGTTACACTCGGCACCCGCAATTTCCAAAGGCTACTCGACACCGTTATAAGACCAGAGCTCGAACCGCACGTGCTAGTCTACCTGGACGACATCGTCGTCGCTAGCCGAACTTTCGAGGAGCATCTAGGTCACTTAGCCAAAATATTCCGCCGATTACAAAAGACTAAATTACGGCTCAATCCAGAGAAATGCCATTTCTGCCGTGAAAACCTAAGATACCTTGGACATATAATTGACAAGGAAGGCATCCGCACCGATCCAGAAAAAGTGAGCGCAATTACGAATTGGCCAACTCCAACAACCATAAGAAAGATACGGCAATTCATCGGAATGGCCTCCTGGTACCGACGTTTTATAGCAGACTTTTTGACTGTCGCTGCGCCTCTTACGCAATTAACACGCAAAAATGCACGATGGAAGTGGACAGAAAAAGAAGAAGCCGCTTTTCAACACCTTAAAAAGGCTTTGACGACAGCACCGGTGCATGCCTGTCCAGACTTCACAAAACCTTTCGTGCTGTAAACCGATGCCAGCACTCAAGGTTTAGGGGCAGTACTCACGCAAAACCATGAGAATGGCGAGCGAGTAATAGCGTATGCAAGCCGAACACTTAATCCGGCAGAAAAGAATTACAGCGCTACCGAGCTGGAATGCCTTGCTGTTGTTTGGGGAATTCGTAAAATGCGTGACTACCTCGAAGGGTATCACTTTACTGTATTGACTGACCATCAATCTTTACGATGGTTACAACGATTAGAATCTCCTACCGGACGACTTGGCAGATGGACTTTTGAATTGCAGCAATACGATTACGATGTTCGATATCGTAAAGGCGCACTAAATCGCGTTGCCGATGCTCTTTCCAGAGAACCAATAATAAATGCTGTCAGTCGAACCACCGCTTGCCAATGGTACGATAGAATGAAAGCAGCAGTAAAGAATAAACCGGAAGAGCTACCAGACTACAAAGTAATAAGCGGGCAATTTTTTCGGCACATAATACATGATCTAAACTTCCATGAAACACCAAGTACCGAGCAATGGAAGCAGTGTGTACCGAAGAAGCGGAACGTACATATTTCGGGAGATCGCGAAATATGTACGTTGTTGCGAGAATTGTTTGGCATTTAAAACACCACAGGAAAAACCAGCCGGAAATTTACACACCGCTCCAGTAATCGCACCCTGGCAACAAGCTTCCGTCGATTTGATAGGCCCTTTATCGCGTTCCAAGCAAGGTCACACATGACTATTAACCATGCTAGATAGATTCAGCAAGTGGATCGAAATGGTTCCATTACGCCGAACTACCGCGACGAATCTTGCCCGTGAGGTCACAAGCCGTTTAATATACCGATGGCTGTCCTGAGCAAATTATCTCCGATAATGGAACTCAGTTTGCGTCCCGTCAATTCCAGGATCTTGTAAAAGATTTCGGCATCGAGCACCGTACGACTCCAGTCTACGCACCGTATTGTAATCCTGTCGAACGAGCAAACCGAATCGTAAAGACAATGATTGCTCAATACGTTGGACGGGATCACCGAAATTGGGATGAGCAAATACCAGCATTGCAGTTTGCAATGAATACCGCGAAACACGAAGCCACCTGCTTCACACCGGCTTATCTCAACCACAGCCGAGAATTATCTCGACCGCATCCAGAAGACCGGAGTAATAAATGCAACATAAGAGATCCTGAAAATAGTCGCCAGCAACTTAAAGACGCTTTCGAACTAGTTAAAATACAACTAGCACGCTCCTTTCAAAAACAAGAGCGTCATTATAATTTAAGACGACGAAATTGGCGGCCGAAAATAGGAGAACACGTGTGGAAACGTGAACGACCACTATCCGACAAAGCCAAAGCATTCAATGCTAAATTAGCCCCTAAATATATTGGGCCACTCGAAATCCGAAAGATTGTTTCACCGGTAATTGTCGACCTGCGAGACTCTGAAGGCAGATGGTACCGACAAGTACACGTCCAGGACTTAAAACGAGCACCGAAAGAAACAGAAACAGGCGAAGAAATAACCAAATAAAAATTAGGAGCCGACGCCACTGTACCGCGGCCCCCTAGAGCCTACACCACTGTATTTGGAAAAAAAAAATATTAAAAATAAAATTTTTATCTTCTAAAGAAGGGCCCCCCTGAGGCGACACCTGTGGATTTCAGGTCCCCGAGATCCTACGCCATTGTAAACAACCCGTTGCTACGCGGCGTACTTAGCACGGCAACCACCCCCCGAACGCGCCCCCTCGCAGTACCCGGGAATTTCAGTATAAATAGCGCGACGTCACACAGTTTTCTAATTCAAATCTTCGCATTGCAGCAAGTAAAACCGCAAAAATGACCGAATATAAGAATAAGGTATCTAAACTATTCGGAGCTGTAATAACTAATTATAGAGATAAGGTGACCGAACTCTTCGGAGAAGTTACAGACAGCTCCGAAGAGGAAAAGACGGAAGTCGCCAATTGGAAACGACTTCCGAAATCAGGAACGTCAATCCAGCGGTCAGACGCAGACCATCGCCGTAAGGCCGTCTGGCTTACGACGCCACCGCCAATACAACCAAAACGGCGAATAAATGCCTGCACAGCCTCTCAGCGCCGTCGGCCTAGTCCAAATGCCATACCGCCGACGAAGATCCCGGCAAAAATACCGTCGCTGCGCCGGGAAATTCTCCAATAGGCAATGGAAGCAAAGGCCGTCGTCACCAGGCCACCCAAGGCCCTAACCGCCACCGCTAGCCCATGCCACCGCCAGGCCACCAACAAGCACCGCTACCCGTCCCGAAACGACGGCAAGACGGTTACCGGCAGAGAAAGCAGCCGTCGCCACCACTCTCACCGAGCGTCGGACACCGCCGACAAGCACCACCGCTCGGACAGAAACAGTAGCAAGGAGGCCGCCGACGATGACAAGCACAGCCGCCGCCGTCGCTCCCACTGAGAATCCGGCACCGCCGACGCCAGTTCGGATGCGTCTAGACGACGGGACCAGTGATGCGATCTTTCCCACAGCGGTCCCGGCTCTGCTGCCTCACACAACCTTACAGAAGCGCTACGTCACGTATCCGTGTGAGCTCGGCCGTTCAACCAATGGAAGAGAGCGAACGTCTCCCTTCCACTGAGCCGACACAACAGACGATAAATGCATGCTACTTGCATGTTAAAAGCAAGCATTTCTGATTCGGAAAAGAAATTCTGAGGCGAGTGGCTGGAATATTAGAGAATTACCTGTTCGAGACCTGCTTCGTGCAACTTTCTTTTCTTTTTTCCGCATTTGTTTCTAACATAGTAAATCATTAGAAAATATTTTTTAGCATAAAAAAATAATATTTTCTATTTATTATTAATATTTGCATATGTTAAACTAACAATTTTAGAAATAATACAGATCTGCTATTGTCAATAAAAAAATGAAGTTATTTTACAATGTTGGAACAAAGTGCTAATTTAACATATGCGAATATTTTTAATAAAGATAAAATAATTTCTTTTAGTCAAAAACATTATCTAATAATTTACTTAAAATAAATATCGAAAAAGAAAAAAAAGTTACAAAATTACAGTGTTCAAATAGGAGATTTTCAATATTCTTGCCATTCGCCTTACTCGTTTAGCCATGCTTGCTATTTTACATTTATCAACATAAAAGATTACACACCTGCAAAACTTTTATTTATTTTAAACTACTGCATATTAGCAAGAGTTACTGCAGTAACTACATATACATGTACTGTGGAGATTAGTGGAGGAACACAGTAACATATTAAAAATGCAGTCAAATAGATGTAAGATTAGTAATTTTATTAGTACTAATAATAAGTAGTGGTCTTCCGCACTACCTTTGAGGTTCCACTTATGGCGCGTTCGATTTTTTTTTAAGTGGATCGTCGGCTGGAGTCCTATTGTACCACTTTTTTACACCCGTTATTTACAGGTTAAAATAATTTACAGTAGTTGACACTGTATTTTTGTATCTATATACTTACTGTATTTTGTATACTCACTGTACTTGTACCTTTGTATACTTACTGTACTTGTACTTTTGATATACGCGCGTTGCGCGTATATTGGCGAATTGGGAAAATTACTTACTTTATAATTTTCTATAAATACAAAATATATTTTGTATTTATTATGCCTGCAATGCTATCAAGAGTAATGAGAAATACAAGGTGTCCCATTTTAAACGATCCACTCAAATATCTCAGAAACACTGAGTTAAATAAAAAAATTTTTCAAATAAAAGTTGTAGGGTTTGGAGAGGGAAAAAATATAGGGATATTAGTTTGACCTTGGATGGAGGCGCTTCTGAGATTTTATTTTTATTTTTTCAAATGGAAGGACACTAATTTTTTTATATAAATCGATTTCTTGTAATATTTGTCGTAAAAAGTTATAAGACTAGGATGGCCAAAAATTGAATGGTTTACAAGATATTTTATATTTTAACTTGACATAATTTTACATAAACTATGAAATATCTCGTTAAATATTATTAGTACTAATAAAATTACTAATCTTACATCTATTTGACTGCATTTTTAATATGTTACTGTGTTCCTCCACTAATCTCCACAGTACATGTATATGTAGTTACTGCAGTAACTCTTGCTAATATGCAGTAGTTTAAAATAAATAAAAGTTTTGCAGGTGTGTAATCTTTCATGTTGATAAATGTAAAATAGCAAGCATGGCTAAACGAGTAAGGCAAATGGCAAGAATATTAAAAATCTCCTGTTTGAAAACTGTGATTTTGTAACTTTTTTTCCTTTTTCAATATTTATTTTAAGTAAATTATTAGATAATGTTTTTGGCTAAAAGAAATTATTTTATCTTTATTAAAAATATTTGCATATGTTAAATTAGCACTTTGTTGCAACATTTTAAAATAACTTCATTTTTTTATTGACAATAGCAGATCTGTATTATTTCTAAAATTGTTAGTTTAACATATGCGAATATTAACCAGTTGAGAGGTAGACTTTTCCGAAAGATTTGTGCCAAAAATGGTAAGAGCCAAAAAGTAGTATGTTGGCAGGTATGGGGCGTCACAACAAACCCCCACCACCTACTCCATGTTTGACCCAGTGACCTACTTATGGTCTGGCGTCAAAACATTCCCCCACCCCTCTCTGACGGGATGGGAAAAAAGATGGCGGTCAAACAAGATGGCGGCTACGGGTAAACAAGATGGCGGATGTTGACAAGATGGCGGAAATTTTTATTTTTCCGAATTGAGAAAATCCAAACGGGGTTCGAACCTGGATCGCTGGGTTTCTAGTTCTGGTCCTAGTCTGCTGGGCTATCTATAGATCTAATGAAGCAAGTCGTAGGGTCGTATTTATAGTAGGCGCGGGATGACGTAAATTTTTATTTTTTTTCGAATTGAGAAAATTCAAACCGGGTTCGAACCTGGATCGCTGGGTTTCTAGTCCTGGTCCTAGTCCGCATGGCTACCTATAGATCAAATGAAGTAAGTCGTAGGGTCGTATTTATAGCTATGGGGCCTGGCAGGTATGGGACCTGGCAGGTATGGGGCATCAAAACAAACGACGTCACGCAGTCGAGAAGGGGTCGTATTTATGGCGGGGCCGCGTCTATATGAGGTACCCCGGACTCTCTGGCAGATATGGGAAATGTAAACAAACATCGCCAAGGTATCGGGCGGAGGATGATAGAACTACGACCTGTGAGCGGGCAAGTATGGGAGAACAAAAGAACGGCGGAGTCAAACGGTAGATTCTGCTAGACCAATATTCTACGAGATGACGACTAAGGGGGTGCAAACGGTATAGAGCGCGTGCCGGTATAGCGAACAAAAGAACGCAGCAACGAATGATCGGACGCCTTTTAGTCTGATATTTGGCATGTTGGTTAAGGGTGCAGCGATATCGCGTGAACAGAGTGAGCCACCCGTTTTCGCTGATTGAGCGCGCTGTATGGATTGGAAAGTGCAGAAACATGTGAAAAGAGGAAGAAAAACAAACACAAGAAATGGAATACAAAATCGTTTATTTGAAATTTTTCTTAAGAATACATAATTGTACTGACAAAATAAAGTTTATACATTTTATGATTTTCAATAGAATCAAATTTAATTATAAATGATAAAAGTATACATTAATGTATGAATTACAATTTTCGTTGAAATCTAATTATATGTACAATTTGATCGAAGTAAAGAGCGATTAATTCTAAAAATACAATTTCAAATTGATCGTCGAGAAATGTTAAATCTTTTAGTTGCGTACGTACATTAGTTTGTATTTCGTAACAATTAGATTTGAACGCGAGTTTTATAATATCGTTTTCGATGTAGCCCACGATAGGTAGTCTTATTTGTATTTCATTAATAAGATATTTAGCGCAATCATTGGCACTAGTGGTGATTATATTCAGTCGATTCAAATTAGCGTTTACACATTCGAGTATATTTTCTTGCCCCAGAAAACTAGCTCTCTGCATTGCTATAGCGAGCGAATAAGTCCGGCGTTTCTTCGGAGCATGAATTTCTTTTTTAGTCGTGGTATTTTCCAAAGGTTGAACTTCTTGTCCGTTTTCTCGATATGTCAATAACAAAGCTCTTGCTCCATAGGCAGTGGTGAAATTTATAATTATCTTGTTGATAATAATCGAGTTTGCCGTAATACTATTTCCATTTAAGTAATCCGACATTTGCTTCATATTTTCTTGAAATTTTTGCCATTCCGCCATGTTGAAGCAAATACCATCGGCTCCCTTGGATGAAAATTTAACGAAAGGTTGAAAATCAAACTCGTCGCCGTTGATTGAAGTTTGCAGCCCAACATGAATTTTCTTCGTATAGGAAAAATTCAATCCATATGTTGTAGATAACAGCATGCAATTCTGCACAATTTTTTCGGAGATGTCGCATTTTGCTTCGGAAGTGTCGCTGCACTTTGTCGGCTTTTCGGATTTCACAATTTCCCGTCGTTTATCCATGACACTGATTTTTATACGCAGACGCGAAACAAAAATACGAAAACTGAAACTTGTTCGCTGTTGAACTTGTAGGTTCGAATGCTAGGAGACGAATGAGAAAAATGTTACAATCTTTCGCGTAACAGAAAATCGGAAAATGGTGGGGGAAATTTGAACACATATAAACTTTTAAGCACTATGATTGGTCGCAAAGGCGACGCGTTAACAAATATTACTTTTCCGAATTCTCACGAAAATTCTACTAGATAAAGAAAGTTTCGATTTTCGCGTCGCAACATGTTACGGAATAAATTTTCGTGTCGCGACATGTTACGGAATAAATTTTCATGATCTTACAACGGAAAAATTTTTGCTACCCTATTGTGGTTTTTACTACGCAATTGATATATAGTGCATTATTCTTATTCAATCAATAGAATTTCTACCCGTCGCGTAGTATTTCTTAACAAGTTTATCATAGGAATTGTTACTACGTGTTCAATACTATAGGATTATTCTTACCCTGAATCAATCAACTTGATATTTTATTTTTTCCGAAGCACCTTGCTCTCCTATCTTGAACTATCGTTCGTTGAATAATAGGATTATCGTGAAAAGTATGACGAAATGACCGAAACGTTGTACGCCGAAAGGACCTGGGCCGTTGTCCAGTTTCAAAGGAAGTGTAATAAAAATATTTGAAAACGATGCTTTTTTCCTAAATTTTCTCAAGGTGGGGGGAAAACTGATATAAAACGGGAAGACGCTGAAAAATCGCAGTTTCACATTTTCTCGCGCATTCGGGATTATAGCGATCTGTATTTCCGTCTTCGTGTGATTTCACTGCGTATCGAAGCCGCGTTGAATTAAAAATGTCTAGTTTGCGGGAAATTATCGAATCGTGTTTTGCGATTGACGCGTAGTTTAAACGGGCTCTGCATCGATAATTATTTATCGTCGTTATCCGACAACGACGATAATAATTATGTTGTATTCGCAAAGTTTGCGGGTGCGTGCCCTAGCGCGGTGCTCGCGGTTTTATTCCGTTTGGGGCATTTCTCGATTTACCTCCAGCTTTTGATTATTGCCGGCGAAATAATCAAGATGAGGCGTGTGTTTAACGATAACGAAGAAGAGGATGCGGGAGGCTATATCGCCGGCCTGCTGAATTACTATCGTGGTGCGGTAAAAAATGGTAAGTTTCTATTTTTTATTATGAATATTTAAAACAAAATTTAAAAAAATTAAAATCAATATTTTTTAGGAACGCTACAATGTCACGAGCCGAAAAAAGTCATAGCGGTGGAGGGTGTGGCGCGTAGCGTGCGTCAAAATTATGACGAAGAGCGAGCTACTCAACGCCGCGGAGTAAGACGGCGAGCCGATACCTCGCCTGAGGCTGAACCTTCGTGTAAGTAATAGATCTTTGTAAAAGTAATTTATATGAAATAACAGCATTGATTTAATATTAGGAAATTTTTCAAAAAATTTAATGTTTTAGCTCGCGCGCGAATTATTCTTACGCCGGAGCTTGTCGATCTTGTGAGCAACGAATCGACGAGTCAGCCGGCTCCTCGCGAAGTGAGCTCGTTCGATGAGGAGGAAATATTCAGTCCTTTGTACAGTAAGTGATAAGAAAAGTTATCTTAGCAGAAGCATAAAATAACTAAAAATTTGAAAAATTAATAACGTAAATTTTTAGATAACGACCGTCAACAGAGAGTAATATTACCCGGGGCTGACGACGAAGAGGAAGAGCAGGAGGAAGAGCAGGAGGAGGAGGAAGAGGAAGAGCAGGAAGACGAAGAAGAAGAGCAGGAGGAGGAAGAGCAGGAAGAGGAATTACAGGAGAGGAATTATGAAGGAGAGGATGAACAAAGCCACGACGGATGGGGAATGGGTGACAGAGGTAAGAAAGATTGAAAATTTTTAGTTGCTTTTATGCTCGAATTTTATTTTTTAAACATTAAAATTTTCACAGGATACAGACCCCCTGTGATTTCTTACTCTCCCGATTACAATTATCAAACGAGAGTGTAAAATAAAAAAGAAGAAAATCTAGAGGTGAGCTGATTTAACACTTTTTCGATTTTTATTGCAAATAAAATTCGAGCATGAAGATATAAAATATAATATTTTATCAAATTTTTTAATTAATTCGCTAATTTTTTAATTTTGACTTTTGCAGTTCAAACAGGTGGTGGTAGAGTAGAAGAGCCGGAGGAAACTCGGTCGAGCGTGGAATCGAGTGGCGAAACCGACGAAAGAGCGCCGCAGGAAGAGGAAAGAACGGAGGAGGAGGAAACGAGGCGAGCGGAGGATATCGATGCAGCATCGGCGGCGGAAAGGAATAATAATCAGGTCGGCGATAATTTTAATTATATAGAATTAGTATCGGAAAACACGCGTAGGTTTAGAAATTTCGGGATAGAGGGTAGAGAAGCTAGATTCCGTATACTTCCGTTTCCCGAGGGAGGAGGGGAGGTTTACACACGATTGGAAAACGCGTTTCGCGAAATTCACTCTTACGCGATATTTTCATGCGTACCGGGAGATTATGTTGGATTGTCTTTCGACTCTTCGGTTCTTTCTCACGGCCCCGCTGGAATATCGTTCCGTCCGGCGAACGATTTGACTCCCGAGAACATTTGGAATCTCGTGAGTTTATTAGCTCAAAGTTTAGGGGGGTTAAACGTAGCGCAAGAGTTTAATATCCGTGTTTTTCGTATCACTCCTCCCGCGGGATGCGGATATAACGCTCTAGATATTGTTGGTAAACGTTCGATTTTAACAATAAACAACAGCGATAATCTGTGTTTTCCTCGCGCGCTCGTGACGGCACAGATTTATAACGAGCGTGGAAATGTGCGTACGGGCGAGTTGCATGCGAGATGGAACGCGGTGAGAACACGAAATTCGTCGTTGCAACGCGAACTCGCCGGCGAGTTGATAAAAAAAGTCGGTATCGCGATTCCGGAAGTCGGTTGCGGAATTAGAGAAATCGAACATTTCCAACAATATTTAGCCGCGGAAAATGTCGCGATAATAGTTTACAATTCCGACACTTTTGGTTGCGGGGGTAAACCGTTATTCGACGGAACAGCGGTGCTAGCCTCTCTACATCGAGAACCTATATCTCGATTAAATATTTTATTTGTCGCCGAATCGCGTCATTATAGCGTGATTTTAAATTTAAGAGCCGCTGCTGGAAATAGAGGGTATTGCATTCCGTGCAACGTAGCTTATCGCAGTGACGCGAAAGGGCATCGATGTTCTAATAAATGCCCGCGTTGTAACATGGTTCCAACTTGCGAGAGATTCGAATATGAGCGAATACGCTGCACGGAATGTAATCGCGAATTTTTTAATCGCGCGTGCCTCGAGCGTCATCGCGCGCAAAAATCGTACGACGGGCATTCGCTTCAAAGCGTTTGCAGCGTTATACGATTTTGCAGTGAGTGCGGTCGTGTAATCGAACGAAAGAAACAGCACGAATGCGGCGCGGCTTTCTGTTTCACGTGTCGTTCTCACCAACCGCTAAATCATTATTGCTGCATGATGCCGATCAATCGAGCTTCGAGTAGCATCGCGGGTCGCTCTTCGGAAGAGCATTTCGAAGATCAAAATGAGGATGAACACGTGTCGAAAACAGAAAACCGCTCCGCATTCGTGTTTTACGATTTCGAAACACGACAGGATGAAACGCTTCGAGGTACCGCTAATGTAAAAATTCACGTGCCTACTCTCTGCGTCGCGCAGCAGATTTGCGAATCGTGCGCGGAAATAGAAGATATGTTGGTGCGGTGTCGTTGGTGCGATATCCGCGAATTTACATTTTGTCACGATCCCGTTAAAGAATTTGTAAATTTTGCGACGCGTCCGACGACATATTTAAAAAAAATAATTTGTATTGCTCATAACGCAAAATCGTTCAACGCGCAATTTATCCTCCGATATTTAGTAAAAAGTGGTATTTCGACAGAACCTCGTGTAATTTTGAGCGGTACTAAAATCATAGTACTAACGGTAGGAAATACCAAATTTATCGACAGTGTTAATTATATGCCGATGCGGTTATCCGAATTACCAAAGGCTTTCGGGCTGGCGAATACTTTGGATAAAGGCGTCTTTCCGCATTTATTTAACACACTCGATAATCAATTCTATGTAGGGCCGTTGCCGGGCGTCGAGTATTACTCTCCGGAAACTATGAATACGAAAGAACGCGAACAGTTTTTAGCATGGCATGACGAGTTAACCCGGACGAATTTTGTTTTTGATTTTCAACTCGAGATATCGCGCTATTGTCGCAACGACGTGGATATTCTTAGGCGAGCGTGCATGGCTTTTAGGAAAATTTTCCTGAGGCGCGGAAAAGTGTGCCCATTCGAGGAATATACAACAATCGCTTCCACGTGTATGAGGGTTTTTAGAAAAAACTTTCTGCGTGAAAGCGAGATTGGTATAATTCCATCGGGTGGGTACAGACACGCGAATACGCAATCGCGCAAAGCACTGCGTTGGCTGGTGTGGATGGAGCGAGAGCTCGGTCATCCCATTATTCACGCAGGGCGTACCCGCAAATATCGCGTACTCGACGGCACACTCGTCGACGGATATTACGAATCGTTAGAAAACAGCGTAACGCGACATCACGTGTTTCAATTTCACGGATGCTTTTGGCACGGTTGCCCGTCGTGCTTTAGAATTAACCGCGACAGTAACCTCTCCGTAAACAGCGAACGTAGGGATACGATCGATTTGCGTTATGAGCATACCGTCGCAACGACATATCGTCTTCGAAAACGCGGATACACGGTGACGGAGAAATGGGAGTGCGATTTCGATCGTGCGATGGCTGTAAATAGCGTAATGCGGGAATATTTACAGCACCATCAAATGGTTGAAAACGAACCGCTCAATCCGCGCGATGCGTTTTACGGCGGCCGTACGGGGAATGTCGCGACTCGGTATGAAATTACGGGTACAGAGAAGATACGATACATCGATGTATGTTCTCTGTATCCGTATGTTTTAAAAACGGGTACTTTTCCGATCGGACATCCCACGGTGTATGTCGGGGAGGAATGTTCGGTGCTAATCGGAGAAGGCCCGAATTACAATTTCGACTCCGTCGAAGGCCTTGTACGTTGCAAAGTACTCGCACCGCGCGATCTCTTTCACCCCATGTTACCGTATCGCGTACGCGGAAAATTGTTATTCGCGTTGTGCCGCAGTTGCTGCGAAACATTTTCACGCCAAGATTGTACACACGTGCCTTTCGAACGTGAATTTACAGGTACATGGGTATCATGCGAATTGCGCAAAGCGCTTGAAAAAGGTTATTTCGTGTCGGAGGTTAGCGAGATTTGGCAGTACAACGCAATACGCTACGATCACGGTACGCGGCAGGGTGGGTTATTCGCCGAATATATTAATACATTTTTAAAATTAAAACAAGAAGCCAGCGGGTGGCCGAGTGAATGTACCGATGACGAGGCTAAAGAACGATATCTTCGCGATTACGAGGAAACCGAAGGTATCGTTCTCGAAAGTAACAATATCGCGAAAAATTCAGGATTACGTTCGGTCGCGAAGTTGTGTTTAAATTCTTTTTGGGGGAAATTCGGCCAACGATCCAATCTAACGAATACCGAAATCGTAAAAACTCAGCAACGATTAGTGAGTTTGCTCACAAGCCCCAAACATGAAATAACCGAAATACTGCCGGTAAACGAAGATGTGATGTCCCGAGTCGAAATTTAAAACCTACTATAAACCTCATACATGGTTATTTGTGCCTCTAATAATGTTCCTTGACCTACAAGTTCTATCTTGAAAATGTTATGTCTTCTTTTGGCCTTTCTTTAATCTTGTTGTCCTAGAAAACCCTTATTTTTATTGATGTTAAATATACAATTCCTACTTTCGTTCTTACAACTCCTACCTCTTTTGAATCTCCAAATCTTATCGAAATTTCTAGCAATAAAAATATTAATATTCAATCTATAATTGAGTTCAATTTCTATTATTTCAGATTAATATAATAAATGTTATAATATAAAATAAATAATAACAAATGAATAGTAAAAAATATTTTTAAAAATTAAGTGCAACTCAGTATTATATTTAGTATTATAAATAACTAAAAATTTATTCGAATAAACAAAAAACAATTGAAATTCAAAATTTTATTTAAATTTTATTACATATTTGACCTATAATGCAAAATTATTTAATGTTCTATTACCACATTTACTTTATTTGTATTTAATGCATATCTTAATTTCAATAAGCGCAATACATTAATTATGTAATTTACTTAACTGCAAATAGATATGTAAGAGATAAGTGAATATTATTTATATAATATTTGCTTATAGTAGCCTATTTACAGTTAAGCAAATTATAATAATTAATATATTGTTTATTGAAATCAAGATCCATACATTAAATGCAAGTAGAGTATACGAGATAATAGATTATTAAGTAATTTTGAATATTTATTTTCTAGAAATACATATTTATAGAACCTGGAGCCTTTTTAGAGGTTCTCAGTAGGTACTCTTTTGAGCTTCCACATGGAAAAAACGGCAATAAGTAACAATTTTTAGTATCAAAGGAGGGCAATAGCCAATGTAATGTTATATCTATATATATGAATTAAAGCTTACATTGGTTCTCCAAATTCGACAAAACTTGTAGGTTTAATCTAGGCTAAAAATTTCGACTCGGGGTATGTTTCATGGCGACTGCGGGAAGAGGCCGACGTTCCCTCGCCTCTTACCAACGTCGTTTTAGCGGCGTACACGACGGCGCTAGCGCGATTAGTGCTGTATAAATATTTAGAACGCTTAGATCGGCGCGTTTTATATTACGATACCGATTCTTGCATTTATGTAAGCAGCGATGATCCTTCCGAATACGAGCCGCGTACGGATAATTTTTTGGGCGATATGACGAACGAACTCGAAAGCTATGAGTCCGGTAGTTACATCGAGGCGTTTGTATCCGGTGGCCCGAAATTTTATGCTTACGTTGTTCGCACACCGGAAGGACTCACGCACGAAGTTTGCAAAGTAAAGGGTATAACCCTAAACTTTGCAAACTTCGTGCGTGAGTCCTTCCGGTGTGCGAACAACGTAAGCATAAAATTTCGGGCCACCGGGCCACTCATGCTTAGTTAATTTTAATAGTATAAGAGAATTAATATTGCAAAAAGAGCGAGAGGGACGAGAAGAGGAAAGTGAAGAAGAAGAAGAAGGAAAGTCACATAGAACATCGATAAATCTACGTTTCAGAGCAATTCGGCGTACGGCTTTTCACGAGTTAATAACTCGCGACGAAGTGAAAGCTTGTACTCCTGTGCTATTGAAACGTAGATTTCTCAATAGTAGTTGTTCCGTTCCTTACGGTTACGCGATTCGATAGTTTTTACAGAATTGTTCTTTCGCTCTTTCGCTGTCGACGGTTAGCGCGTGTTTTCCGACTTTATATAAATAGCTTTAAGTAGATTTATAAATTTTTGTAAAAAGTATAAATAAAAAATTTTTTTATTTAATTTAAGAAAATATTGTTAGTTTTAAAATGTAAAATGTATAATTGTATAAAAACTTTGTAAAAACTATGAAAAATTTAAGAAATAAAAATGAATATTTTTATTTTTCTCAAATCATGTACTTTTATTCGTAAAAATAAATGTTTTCTCGCATAATTTTTCTTAAAGATTTTTCTTCCTCCTAATACTTTCCCGTATAAAACCCTCATTTTTTTCCGAGAAAAAAAAGCGCAAAGTAGCGTTTCCACTCTTGGACGCTGGCGCGAGCAATTTCGGTGGTTGCGCTTGTCCAGCGTCTCCGCGGACCGAATCAGCTTGTTCGAGTCCGCGAGTTGTACGCTAGCGCGAGCAAGCGGTCGCCGCCGCCGCCGCCGCCGCCGTCAGTGGGCAGTAAGCTTATCGCGTCATAGTGTTTCGCTGATTTTTTTCGTTTATGAAGGCGCGAGCGAACGGCGAAGAGTTCATTTCGCAAGATGGACATACGCTGGAAACATCCTTGGACGTCTATCGTCAGCGGTCCCACTGGATGCGGCAAAACGGTCTTTGTAAAAACTTTTCTCAAATATCTATCCGAAATGGCCGATGTTTCTTTCCAAAGAGTTTTATTTTAATAAATTATTAACAACAAGCTACAGAGCCCAAGCTGGATTTTCGTGCTTAATTTATTAATATATTATAACAAATGTTTAGGTCAATCTAGACGTTTCGACCATCTGGTTGTGGTCATCTTCAGTAGTTAGTTATTATAAAATCCGGAACATATTAATAAACAATCGTTACTTATAAAACTAATTCGGATATTACAATCTTCTTATATTCGTTACATTTAAAAATTGTTTAGAAGGACAACACATCTTGAAAGTCATGTCTCTTCTAATAACACCAATCTTAAGATCATCAGGAAGGAAATCATGTTTTACATTAAACATACACGATGTCCTTTTTAAGATTTGAATTGTGGTTGATTGCAATTATTCTAAAACCAGCATGAACCAATGTCTACTTTTATCTTTATATTACTTGTTATTTATTAAAATTACTAAAAATATTCTTACCTCAATGCATAGCAGTACCGTCATGTTGTGTTTTCGTGTAAACTTTCTTATTTTAAAAAAACTAAGAACCAAAACTATTCGGTGTAACGAGTCAGTTTGCTAAAAATGATATTGGAGGTCCGTGTCGTTTGAGTGGACATGGCAAACTAGTTGAATATAATAGAGGATATATTAGAGAACTCGTATGTGAAGGAGATTCGTGGTGGGAGAGTGAGTGATCTTTAAGCAGTAAACAAATTGAGAACTGGCAAATACAAGTTTGGCAGTAACTCAGTATCGTTCTGCTTATTAAGACTCGTTTTTTGCCGTTTTATGTGCAACATCTCGGAAATAAGCCTTTTGCTATAAGACATTTCCTTGTCTAATATTTCTACATTCTCCCAATCCATTTCATGGTTTTTTTCTAATCTATGACAAGAAATGACAGAAGGGGATCCCGTTCTTTTATTTATATCCGACTTGTGTTCTTTAATTCTAGTTTTCAATTTTCTCTTTGTTTGTCCCACATAACTAGCCTCGCAATCATGACACGTTACCTTATATACTACATCACATTGGCTCATGGATTCAATAATGTCTTTCCCTGTTTTTATAAACCTATTAAGTTTATTGTTACACGAAAAGGCTAAATGATGATTGTATTTTTTCATGTTCCGTGTGAATTTATCAAAAGTTTCTTTTATATATGGTATCGTAAAATAACCCGTTCTATCATTGCTATTTTTGTTTTTATTACAACAATTATTGCTAAATTTTTTAAGTCTTTCGTTAATACTATTAAAAATTAATTCCAATGGATAGCCGTTAATTAAAAGTAGGGAAATCATTTCCTCGATGTTCTTGTGCCAATATTGTGGGTGTGTTAACTTTACAACTCTGTCAAATAAGCCAATGATAACACCTTTTTTGTGTGCCATGGGATGATGCGAATAAAAACTTAAATATCTGCCCGAAAAAGTAGGTTTGTGGAACAAATCAAATTTAATAAAATTGTTTTCCGATATTAGTTTAACGTTTAGGAAATTGATATGATTATTTATTCCTTTTTCCAATGTGAATTGTAATCTGCTATGCATTGAGTTGAATGTCTCCAAAACTTCGTCTAAATGATTTTCTGGAGCCGTAAATAGTATGTCGTCAACATACCTAAAATAAAACGGTAATTTGTAAGGTAGACGTTCGATTGCTGAATTTTCCAAATCTTGTAACACAAATTCTGCTATTATTGGAGAGAGAGGAGAACCCATTGGAGTGCCAAAAATTTGCTTGTAAATTACTTTATTAAAACTAAAATACGTTGAATTTAAAACTAAATTGATACCAATTAAAAATTCTTCTATTGGTATGGAATTGTACCTTCTAATCCATTCCCATCTGTTTTTTATGCTTTCTATTGCCTTTTCAACAGGAATGTTCGTAAAAAGAGAAACAACATCTAAAGAAGCAAGGCAATGATCCGATTCTAAAAAAACACCGTTCAACTTTTCAACTAGATCAAAACTATTTTTTATGTTTCTTTTCGAATTAGGTACATTGTTTGCAAGGATTCCATGTAAAAAGTTAGCTATCTTATATAACGGGCTATTAATCGAAGATACTATTACTCTGAGAGGATATCCTTCTTTATGGATTTTTGGCAAACCGTAGGCTCTAGGTGTGTTTCCGTCCGTTTCCAAAAGACACCTGTATTTTATGTCATCTATGTAACCTCTCTCTCTCCATCTGGCAAGTAGAGACCTCAGTTTATCAGTTAATATTTTAGTTGGGTCTTTTTTAACAATTTGGTAGGTGTTGGTGTCAGAAAGTATGTCGACCATTTTTTCCATATATTCTGATTTTTTCATGACTACTGTACTATTGCCTTTATCAGCCCTGGTGAATAATAGATCAGGGTTTTCATTTATAAATTTTTTTGTTTTGTACAACCAATTGAGTAACTTTCTGTCATCAACACTATTGCGGGAGTTTCCCTTACAGAACCCATTTATAATTGATATAGTATCATTTCTAACAGAACATTTGTAATCTTCACTCTTTCTTTCAATGTTTCTTTCAATGTTTTTTATGACTTCAATTGACATCGACATTTTTTCCGTGATAGGCATGTTAAAGCGTTCTCCCAATTGTAACAAAAGCTCGACCTCTTTGGGAATTACAACATCTGATAAATTAACGAACCATTTTTTATGTTTGTCGTCTAAGGTCGACTGAGAGTTGAAATTGTCAGGCATTATTATTATATTCGAATTAATATCAGACCCAAAATTATTATGTGTTTTCACATTGTTAGTATTGAAAGCAATTGGTTTGATACTTGCTCTTCTATCAATGTTCTGTTTAGAAACTAACCATTCAATTTTTTTGTTTATCTTAACTAAGTTCCTAAACCACAATTTTTGGGAGCGTCTCTCTTGCCCATTAAAAAACGTATTGTATAAATTGAGTGGTAATATTCTAGTTACAACCTCATATATTTTATGGCATTCTTTTCTGACGCATTGTAAAGTCGCGTAGGCATCATCTAATTCTAATCTTATTATTTTTCGAATATGCTCCTTCCTGATATTATCAAAGATTGCTACTGATCTATGGTGGTATAGTTGTAGGCAATTTTTAAAAACAAATTTCAAATGTGAAGGAGTTAGATCTTTTTGTAGACAATTTTTAAGAAACCTGATTCGAATGCGTAATTTAATGCTTAAATTAACATTATTCATAAAATTCTTCAGTTGCAAAGTTACAAATTTGCCAAAATGAAATTGGACAAAATTAAAAAAGGATTCACGCATTTTGAAGCTTGCGTTTATAAAATAAATTAAAAATATAATATTGGCTCAAATTATTCAAATAAATTATTAACAACAAGCTACAGAGCCCAAGCTGGATTTTCGTGCTTAATTTATTAATATATTATAACAAATGTTTAGGTCAATCTAGACGTTTCGACCATCTGGTTGTGGTCATCTTCAGTAGTTAGTTATTATAAAATCCGGAACATATTAATAAACAATCGTTACTTATAAAACTAATTCGGATATTACAATCTTCTTATTTTTAAAATAAGAAAGTTTACACGAAAACACAACATGACGGTACTGCTATGCATTGAGGTAAGAATATTTTTAGTAATTTTAATAAATAACAAGTAATATAAAGATAAAAGTAGACATTGGTTCATGCTGGTTTTAGAATAATTGCAATCAACCACAATTCAAATCTTAAAAAGGACATCGTGTATGTTTAATGTAAAACATGATTTCCTTCCTGATGATCTTAAGATTGGTGTTATTAGAAGAGACATGACTTTCAAGATGTGTTGTCCTTCTAAACAATTTTTAAATGTAACGAATATAAGAAGATTGTAATATCCGAATTAGTTTTATAAGTAACGATTGTTTATTAATATGTTCCGGATTTTATAATAACTAACTACTGAAGATGACCACAACCAGATGGTCGAAACGTCTAGATTGACCTAAACATTTGTTATAATATATTAATAAATTAAGCACGAAAATCCAGCTTGGGCTCTGTAGCTTGTTGTTAATAATTTATTTGAATAATTTGAGCCAATATTATATTTTTAATTTATTTTATAAACGCAAGCTTCAAAATGCGTGAATCCTTTTTTAATTTTGTCCAATTTCATTTTGGCAAATTTGTAACTTTGCAACTGAAGAATTTTATGAATAATGTTAATTTAAGCATTAAATTACGCATTCGAATCAGGTTTCTTAAAAATTGTCTACAAAAAGATCTAACTCCTTCACATTTGAAATTTGTTTTTAAAAATTGCCTACAACTATACCACCATAGATCAGTAGCAATCTTTGATAATATCAGGAAGGAGCATATTCGAAAAATAATAAGATTAGAATTAGATGATGCCTACGCGACTTTACAATGCGTCAGAAAAGAATGCCATAAAATATATGAGGTTGTAACTAGAATATTACCACTCAATTTATACAATACGTTTTTTAATGGGCAAGAGAGACGCTCCCAAAAATTGTGGTTTAGGAACTTAGTTAAGATAAACAAAAAAATTGAATGGTTAGTTTCTAAACAGAACATTGATAGAAGAGCAAGTATCAAACCAATTGCTTTCAATACTAACAATGTGAAAACACATAATAATTTTGGGTCTGATATTAATTCGAATATAATAATAATGCCTGACAATTTCAACTCTCAGTCGACCTTAGACGACAAACATAAAAAATGGTTCGTTAATTTATCAGATGTTGTAATTCCCAAAGAGGTCGAGCTTTTGTTACAATTGGGAGAACGCTTTAACATGCCTATCACGGAAAAAATGTCGATGTCAATTGAAGTCATAAAAAACATTGAAAGAAACATTGAAAGAAAGAGTGAAGATTACAAATGTTCTGTTAGAAATGATACTATATCAATTATAAATGGGTTCTGTAAGGGAAACTCCCGCAATAGTGTTGATGACAGAAAGTTACTCAATTGGTTGTACAAAACAAAAAAATTTATAAATGAAAACCCTGATCTATTATTCACCAGGGCTGATAAAGGCAATAGTACAGTAGTCATGAAAAAATCAGAATATATGGAAAAAATGGTCGACATACTTTCTGACACCAACACCTACCAAATTGTTAAAAAAGACCCAACTAAAATATTAACTGATAAACTGAGGTCTCTACTTGCCAGATGGAGAGAGAGAGGTTACATAGATGACATAAAATACAGGTGTCTTTTGGAAACGGACGGAAACACACCTAGAGCCTACGGTTTGCCAAAAATCCATAAAGAAGGATATCCTCTCAGAGTAATAGTATCTTCGATTAATAGCCCGTTATATAAGATAGCTAACTTTTTACATGGAATCCTTGCAAACAATGTACCTAATTCGAAAAGAAACATAAAAAATAGTTTTGATCTAGTTGAAAAGTTGAACGGTGTTTTTTTAGAATCGGATCATTGCCTTGCTTCTTTAGATGTTGTTTCTCTTTTTACGAACATTCCTGTTGAAAAGGCAATAGAAAGCATAAAAAACAGATGGGAATGGATTAGAAGGTACAATTCCATACCAATAGAAGAATTTTTAATTGGTATCAATTTAGTTTTAAATTCAACGTATTTTAGTTTTAATAAAGTAATTTACAAGCAAATTTTTGGCACTCCAATGGGTTCTCCTCTCTCTCCAATAATAGCAGAATTTGTGTTACAAGATTTGGAAAATTCAGCAATCGAACGTCTACCTTACAAATTACCGTTTTATTTTAGGTATGTTGACGACATACTATTTACGGCTCCAGAAAATCATTTAGACGAAGTTTTGGAGACATTCAACTCAATGCATAGCAGATTACAATTCACATTGGAAAAAGGAATAAATAATCATATCAATTTCCTAAACGTTAAACTAATATCGGAAAACAATTTTATTAAATTTGTTTTGTTCCACAAACCTACTTTTTCGGGCAGATATTTAAGTTTTTATTCGCATCATCCCATGGCACACAAAAAAGGTGTTATCATTGGCTTATTTGACAGAGTTGTAAAGTTAACACACCCACAATATTGGCACAAGAACATCGAGGAAATGATTTCCCTACTTTTAATTAACGGCTATCCATTGGAATTAATTTTTAATAGTATTAACGAAAGACTTAAAAAATTTAGCAATAATTGTTGTAATAAAAACAAAAATAGCAATGATAGAACGGGTTATTTTACGATACCATATATAAAAGAAACTTTTGATAAATTCACACGGAACATGAAAAAATACAATCATCATTTAGCCTTTTCGTGTAACAATAAACTTAATAGGTTTATAAAAACAGGGAAAGACATTATTGAATCCATGAGCCAATGTGATGTAGTATATAAGGTAACGTGTCATGATTGCGAGGCTAGTTATGTGGGACAAACAAAGAGAAAATTGAAAACTAGAATTAAAGAACACAAGTCGGATATAAATAAAAGAACGGGATCCCCTTCTGTCATTTCTTGTCATAGATTAGAAAAAAACCATGAAATGGATTGGGAGAATGTAGAAATATTAGACAAGGAAATGTCTTATAGCAAAAGGCTTATTTCCGAGATGTTGCACATAAAACGGCAAAAAACGAGTCTTAATAAGCAGAACGATACTGAGTTACTGCCAAACTTGTATTTGCCAGTTCTCAATTTGTTTACTGCTTAAAGATCACTCACTCTCCCACCACGAATCTCCTTCACATACGAGTTCTCTAATATATCCTCTATTATATTCAACTAGTTTGCCATGTCCACTCAAACGACACGGACCTCCAATATCATTTTTAGCAAACTGACTCGTTACACCGAATAGTTTTGGTTCTTAGTTTTTTTAAAATAAGAAAGTTTACACGAAAACACAACATGACGGTACTGCTATGCATTGAGGTAAGAATATTTTTAGTAATTTTAATAAATAACAAGTAATATAAAGATAAAAGTAGACATTGGTTCATGCTGGTTTTAGAATAATTGCAATCAACCACAATTCAAATCTTAAAAAGGACATCGTGTATGTTTAATGTAAAACATGATTTCCTTCCTGATGATCTTAAGATTGGTGTTATTAGAAGAGACATGACTTTCAAGATGTGTTGTCCTTCTAAACAATTTTTAAATGTAACGAATATAAGAAGATTGTAATATCCGAATTAGTTTTATAAGTAACGATTGTTTATTAATATGTTCCGGATTTTATAATAACTAACTACTGAAGATGACCACAACCAGATGGTCGAAACGTCTAGATTGACCTAAACATTTGTTATAATATATTAATAAATTAAGCACGAAAATCCAGCTTGGGCTCTGTAGCTTGTTGTTAATAATTTATTTGAATAATTTGAGCCAATATTATATTTTTAATTTAGTTTTATTTTATTACGCCGAATAGCAGGATGCTTATCGACAACTTCAATACGCGTTTGAGAAAAAAAAAAAAGGAACGCTGCGGGAAAAATAAAGAAAAATGCAATCGAGTTTCGCGAGGGGTTGCCACAAGCGCATGATTATTCCCACGATCCTCTCACACCAAAGTTGGTGATAATCGACGATCTTATGAGAGAATCATCCTCGTGCGACGTCATCGTGGATCTTTTTACAAAGGGTAGTCACCATAAGAATCTCAGCGTTATACTTATCACGCAAAATCTATTTCACCAGGGACGCTGTCAGCGCGACATATCGCTTAATACCAATTACATCGTTGTCTTCAAGAACCCGCGCGATCGCGCTCAAATTCGCTATCTCGCGCGACAGGTATACCCCGATGACCCAAAGTTTCTAGAAGAAGCATACTTTGACGCAACCTCGCGCCCCCACGGATATTTATTACTCGATCTGAAACAATCGACTCCGGACAAATATCGATTTCGGACAAGCATCTTTCTCGACGATGCGTTGCGTTACGTCTACGTACCGCGCAGATCGTTCTCCAGCGTATAAAAAGTATGCACCAACACTCGCGAGACGACAGTTGCAAGAGACTTTCTCACGATGAAAGAAGCGGCGTCGGACGGTGCAACGAAAACCGCTAGACGTTAGGTCGGAAAGAGAAACGTGTGTCTTTTAGAGGCGCTGTGTCATCTGAACAAAAATCAACGCAGCTTCTTCCTGCGAACCGCGGACGAAAAATTTATTCGCTGTATTTGCGAATGCGTTTTCAACACGCTCAATGGTAACGTTGCGCTCGAACGGCGCGAAAAAAATCGTCTGAGCAAATACAAAACGACGCTACGTCGTATCGCGTCAAAGCGTGGAAATTGGAAGAATAAAAGAAAGCTATTGGTACAACAAGGTGGATTCTTATCCTATATTATCGTTTCTCTATTAGAGGCCTTATTTTCGCGAATCATAGACAAGGTGACGGCTTAAAACACAAGAGAGAAAATAATATCGAGTGTTATAGAAAGGGCGAAAAAAATGGTTTTAATTTCTACGGAAAATCTCGAGAGAATGCAGCGTCAATTGCATCAACCGACTACCGACTACGGCGCACCGCTCGTGGAAAACACACCGGACGAAAGCGCTAATAATAATAATAATTATAATTCCGTACGAACACCCGGAACCGCTCTATCCAGACTCGATGCGGAGATGAGTCGAATTCTTAATTCGCCCTATCCGAACGACGAAGCCGAAAAATGGAAGATGTACAAAGAGGTTCTTTGGCGATATCTTCACTTTGTACGAGTAGCACACGGACGACGAAATCAAGACGCGCGTAACGCCGAGGAAGAAGAAGAGGAAGAAGACGTGATGGACACTCGCGAAGAAGTACCGCCGAGCGATCTCACGGACTCATTCGCTCCGGGCTCTAGTCATACGAGAAGCCTCCCGAAAGAACACGACGCGAGTCTCGGAGTGATGAAAAGCGTCGAAAGAATAGTGGAAAGCGTACCGAAATCTTACCGTGCCGAAGCTCGCTTACTGACGAAACGCTTACTCGATAAAGCATCGTCGACTAGAATTAACTGGGATGAATACGAAGTCGTGACCATAGACGGTAACGTCGTAAAAGATTCAAATATCTCAGACCTGATAAACGAGGCGATGCGCGATAGAAAAACCGTGAAAGCGGCGGGAAGAGTTCAGTTCGCGCGATTACTTCACGACTTGAACATTCCCTCCGCACTAGTGAGAAATAAAAAATTATTAACAGCCGGTTCTTCGCAAAATATCGCGAAATTTACCGGTCCTGCGGCGAGTTCCACTCCTCAGAGAAACACGGATTCTCCACCAGCGAGACGCCTGTTCGAATGGAGTAAATTGGAATGACGGCTCTTGAAAAATTGTACTACGATCCCGCGCATTATGCCGGCTATTCGGCTGTCGATAATCTGTTTCGCGCGGCGAATTTACCCCGTAACAATGTCGAGCGATGGCTCGAAGCGCAAGACGCCTACACGCTGCATCGTCCATTGCGACGGAAATTTCCGCGAATGCATTACAAC